>NW_027149823.1:0-348152 GCF_031143425.1 Pleurodeles waltl | reverse complement strand
TGCCGGCTAAGCTAGAGGCCAAAATCTACAGGTAGGCACTTTGCAAAAAACACCTTTGTTTTCTTTCAATAATTTGGATGTGTCCACGTTTCGCTTTGGGGCGTTTCCTGTCGCGGGCGCTAGGCCTACCTACACAAGTGAGGTATCATTTTTATCGGGAGACTTGGGGGAACGCTGGGTGGAAGGAAATTTGTGGCTCCTATCAGATTCCAGAACTTTCTGCCACAGAAATGTGAGGAACATGTGTTTTTTTTGCCAAATTTTGAGGTTTGCAAAGGATTCTGGGTAACAGAACTTGGTCCGAGCCAACTCACCCCATCTTGGATTCCCCTAGGTCTCTAAATTTCAGAAATGCACAGGTTTGGTAGGTTTCCCTAGGTGCAGGCTAAGCTAGAGGCCAAAATCTACAGGTAGGCACTTTGCAAAAAACACCTTTGTTTTCTTTCAAAAATTTGGATGTGTCCTCGTTGCGCTTTGGGGCGTTTCCTGTCGCGGGCGCTAGGCCTACCCACACAAGTGAGGTATCATTTTTATTGGGAGACTTGGGGGAACGCTGGGTGGAAGGAAATTTGTGGCTCCTCTCAGATTCCAGAACTTTCTGCCACAGAAATGTGAGGAACATGTGTTTTTTTTGCCAAATTTTGAGGTTTGTAAAGGATTCTGGGAAACAGAACCTGGTCCGAGCCACACAGGTCACCCCATCTTGGATTCCCCTAGGTCTCTAGTTTTCAGAAATGCACAGGTTTGGTAGGTTTCCCTAGGTGCCGGCTGAGCTAGAGGCCAAAATCTACAGGTAGGCACTTTGCAAAAAACACCTCTGTTTTCTTTCAAAAATTTGGAAGTGTCCACGTTGCGCTTTGGGGCGTTTCCTGTCGCGGGCGCTAGGCCTACCCACACAAGTGAGGTATCATTTTTATCGGGAGACTTGGGGGAATGCTGGGTGGAAGGAAATTTGTGGCTCCTCTACTATTCCAGAACTTTCTGCCACAGAAATGTGAGGAACATGTGCTTTTTTAGCCAAATTTTGAGGTTTGCAAAAGATTCTGGGTAACAGAACCTGGTCCGAGCCACACAAGTCACCCCATCTTGGATTCCCCTAGGTCTCTAGTTTTCAGAAATGCACAGGTTTGGTAGGTTTCCCTAGGTGCCGGATGAGCTGGAGGCCAAAATCTACAGGGAGGCACTTTGCAAAAAACACCTCTGTTTTCTTTCAAAAATTTGGATGTGTCCACGTTGCGCTTTGGGGCGTTTCTTGTCGCGGGCGCTAGGCCTACCCACACAAGTGAGGTATCATTTTTATCGGGAGACTTGGGGGAACGCTGGGTGGAAGGAAATTTGTGGCTCCTCTCAGATTCCAGAACTTTTTGCCACAGAAATGTGAGGAACGTGTGTTTTTTTTGCCAAATTATGAGGTTTGCAAAGGATTCTGGGTAACAGAACCTGGTCCGAGCCACACAAGTCACCCCATCTTGGATTCCCCTAGGTCTCTACTTTTCAGAAATGCACAGGTTTGGTAGGTTTCCCTAGGTGCCGGCTAAGCTAGAGGCCAAAATCTACAGGTAGGCACTTTGCAAAAAACACCTTTGTTTTCTTTCAAAAATTTTGATGTGTCCACGTTTTGCTTTGGGGCGTTTCCTGTCGCGGGCGCTAGGCCTACCTACACAAGTGAGGTATCATTTTTATCGGGAGACTTGGGGGAACGCTGGGTGGAAGGAAATTTGTGGCTCCTATCAGATTCCAGAACTTTCTGCCACAGAAATGTGAGGAACATGTGTTTTTTTTGCCAAATTTTGAGGTTTGCAAAGGATTCTGGGTAACAGAACCTGGTCCGTACCACACAAGTCACCCCATCTTGGATTCCCCTAGGTCTCTAGTTTTCAGAAATGCACAGGTTTGGTAGGTTTCCCTAGGTGCCGGCTGAGCTAGAGGCCAAAATCTACAGGTAGGCATTTTGCAAAAAACTCCTCTGTTTTCTTTCAAAAACTTGGATGTGTCCACGTTGCGCTTTGGGGCGTTTCCTGTCGCGGGCGCTAGGCCTACCCACACAAGTGAGGTATCATTTTTATCGGGAGACTTGGGGGAATGCTGGGTGGAAGGAAATTTGTGGCTCCTATCAGATTCCAGAACTTTCTGCCACAGAAATGTGAGGAACATGTGTTTTTTTTGCCAAATTTTGAGGTTTGCAAAGGATTCTGGGTAACAGAACCTGGTCCGAGCCACACAAGTCACCCCATCTTGGATTCCCCTAGGTCTCTAGTTTTCAGAAATGCACAGGTTTGGTAGGTTTCCCTAGGTGCCGGCTGAGCTAGAGGCCAAAATCTACAGGTAGGCATTTTGCAAAAAAATCCTCTGTTTTCTTTCAAAAACTTGGATGTGTCCACGTTGCGCTTTGGGGCGTTTCCTGTCGCGGGCGCTAGGCCTACCCACACAAGTGAGGTATCATTTTTATCGGGAGACTTGGGGGAATGCTGGGTGGAAGGAAATTTGTGGCTCCTCTCAGATTCCAGAACTTTCTGCCACAGAAATGTGAGGAACATGTGCTTTTTTAGCCACATTTTGAGGTTTGAAAGGATTCTGGGTAACAGAACCTGGTCCGAGCCACACAAGTCACTCCATCTTGGATTCCCCTAGGTCTCTAGTTTTCAGAAATGCACAGGTTTGGTAGGTTTCCCTAGTTGCCGGCTGAGCTAGAGGCCAAAATCTACAGGTAACACTTTGCAAAAAACACCTCTGTTTTCTTTAAAACATTTGGATGTGTCCACGTTGCGCTTTGGGGCGTTACCTGTCGCGGGCGCTAGGCCTACCCACACAAGTGAGGTATCATTTTTATCGGGAGACTTGGGGGAACGCTGGGTGGAAGGAAATTCGTGGCTCCTCTCAGATTCCAGAACTTTCTGCCACAGAAATGTGAGGAACATGTGTTTTTTTTGCCAAATTATGAGGTTTGCAAAGGATTCTGGGTAACAGAACCTGGACCGAGCCACACAAGTCACCCCATCTTGGATTCCCCTAGGTCTCTAGTTTTCAGAAATGCACAGGTTTGGTAGGTTTCCCTAGGTGCCGGCTAAGCTAGAGGCCAAAATCTACAGGTAGGCACTTTGCAAAAAACACCTTTGTTTTCTTTCAATAATTTGGATGTGTCCACGTTTCGCTTTGGGGCGTTTCCTGTCGCGGGCGCTAGGCCTACCTACACAAGTGAGGTATCATTTTTATCGGGAGACTTGGGGGAACGCTGGGTGGAAGGAAATTTGTGGCTCCTATCAGATTCCAGAACTTTCTGCCACAGAAA
The DNA here is from genome assembly GCF_031143425.1 of Pleurodeles waltl. Taxonomy (NCBI): domain Eukaryota; kingdom Metazoa; phylum Chordata; class Amphibia; order Caudata; family Salamandridae; genus Pleurodeles; species Pleurodeles waltl. The sequence continues at coordinate 344,863 of NW_027149823.1, read as the reverse complement.
TGTGAGGAACATGTGTTTTTTTTGCCAAATTTTGAGGTTTGCAAAGGATTCTGGGTAACAGAACTTGGTCCGAGCCAAGTCACCCCATCTTGGATTCCCCTAGGTCTCTAAATTTCAGAAATGCACAGGTTTGGTAGGTTTCCCTAGGTGCAGGCTAAGCTAGAGGCCAAAATCTACAGGTAGGCACTTTGCAAAAAACACCTTTGTTTTCTTTCAAAAATTTGGATGTGTCCTCGTTGCGCTTTGGGGCGTTTCCTGTCGCGGGCGCTAGGCCTACCCACACAAGTGAGGTATCATTTTTATTGGGAGACTTGGGGGAATGCTGGGTGGAAGGAAATTTGTGGCTCCTCTCAGATTCCAGAACTTTCTGCCACAGAAATGTGAGGAACATGTGTTTTTTTTGCCAAATTTTGAGGTTTGTAAAGGATTCTGGGAAACAGAACCTGGTCCGAGCCACACAGGTCACCCCATCTTGGATTCCCCTAGGTCTCTAGTTTTCAGAAATGCACAGGTTTGGTAGGTTTCCCTAGGTGCCGGCTGAGCTAGAGGCCAAAATCTACAGGTAGGCACTTTGCAAAAAACACCTCTGTTTTCTTTCAAAAATTTGGATGTGTCCACGTTGCGCTTTGGGGCGTTTCCTGTCGCGGGCGCTAGGCCTACCCACACAAGTGAGGTATCATTTTTATCGGGAGACTTGGGGGAATGCTGGGTGGAAGGAAATTTGTGGCTCCTCTACTATTCCAGAACTTTCTGCCACAGAAATGTGAGGAACATGTGCTTTTTTAGCCAAATTTTGAGGTTTGCAAAAGATTCTGGGTAACAGAACCTGGTCCGAGCCACACAAGTCACCCCATCTTGGATTCCCCTAGGTCTCTAGTTTTCAGAAATGCACAGGTTTGGTAGGTTTCCCTAGGTGCCGGATGAGCTAGAGGCCAAAATCTGCAGGGAGGCACTTTGCAAAAAACACCTCTGTTTTCTTTCAAAAATTTGGATGTGTCCACGTTGCGCTTTGGGGCGTTTCCTGTCGCGGGCGCTAGGCCTACCCACACAAGTGAGGTATCATTTTTATCGGGAGACTTGGGGAAACGCTGGGTGGAAGGAAATTTGTGGCTCCTCTCAGATTCCAGAACTTTTTGCCACAGAAATGTGAGGAACGTGTGTTTTTTTTGCCAAATTATGAGGTTTGCAAAGGATTCTGGGTAACAGAACCTGGTCCGAGCCACACAAGTCACCCCATCTTGGATTCCCCTAGGTCTCTAGTTTTCAGAAATGCACAGGTTTGGTAGGTTTCCCTAGGTGCCGGCTAAGCTAGAGGCCAAAATCTACAGGTAGGCACTTTGCAAAAAACACCTTTGTTTTCTTTCAAAAATTTGGATGTGTCCACGTTTCGCTTTGGGGCGTTTCCTGTCGCGGGCGCTAGGCCTACCTACACAAGTGAGGTATCATTTTTATCGGGAGACTTGGGGGAACGCTGGGTGGAAGGAAATTTGTGGCTCCTATCAGATTCCAGAACTTTCTGCCACAGAAATGTGAGGAACATGTGTTTTTTTTGCCAAATTTTGAGGTTTGCAAAGGAGTCTGGGTAACAGAACCTGCTCCGAGCCACACAAGTCACCCCATCTTGGATTCCCCTAGGTCTCTAAATTTCAGAAATGCACAGGTTTGGTAGGTTTCCCTAGGTGCCGGCTGAGCTAGAGGCCAAAATCTACAGGTAGGCATTTTGCAAAAAACTCCTCTGTTTTCTTTCAAAAACTTGGATGTGTCCACGTTGCGCTTTGGGGCGTTTCCTGTCGCGGGCGCTAGGCCTACCCACACAAGTGAGGTATCATTTTTGTCGGGAGACTTGGGGGAATGCTGGGTGGAAGGGAATTTGTGGCTCCTCTCAGATTCCAGAACTTTCTGCCACAGAAATGTGAGGAACATGTGCTTTTTTAGCCACATTTTGAGGTTTGAAAGGATTCTGGGTAACAGAACCTGGTCCGAGCCACACAAGTCACTCCATCTTGGATTCCCCTAGGTCTCTAGTTTTCAGAAATGCACAGGTTTGGTAGGTTTCCCTAGTTGCCGGCTGAGCTAGAGGCCAAAATCTACAGGTAACACTTTGCAAAAAACACCTCTGTTTTCTTTAAAACATTTGGATGTGTCCACGTTGCGCTTTGGGGCGTTACCTGTCGCGGGCGCTAGGCCTACCCACACAAGTGAGGTATCATTTTTATCGGGAGACTTGGGGGAACGCTGGGTGGAAGGAAATTTGTGGCTCCTCTCAGATTCCAGAACTTTCTGCCACAGAAATGTGAGGAACATGTGTTTTTTTTTGCCAAATTATGAGGTTTGCAAAGGATTCTGGGTAACAGAACCTGGACCGAGCCACACAAGTCACCCCATCTTGGATTCCCCTAGGTCTCTAGTTTTCAGAAATGCACAGGTTTGGTAGGTTTCCCTAGGTGCCGGCTAAGCTAGAGGCCAAAATCTACAGGTAGGCACTTTGCAAAAAACACCTTTGTTTTCTTTCAATAATTTGGATGTGTCCACGTTTCGCTTTGGGGCGTTTCCTGTCGCGGGCGCTAGGCCTACCTACACAAGTGAGGTATCATTTTTATCGGGAGACTTGGGGGAACGCTGGGTGGAAGGAAATTTGTGGCTCCTATCAGATTCCAGAACTTTCTGCCACAGAAATGTGAGGAACATGTGTTTTTTTTGCCAAATTTTGAGGTTTGCAAAGGATTCTGGGTAACAGAACCTGGTCCGAGCCACACAAGTCACCCCATCTTGGATTCCCCCAGGTCTCTAGTTTTCAGAAATGCACAGGTTTGGTAGGTTTCCCTAGGTGCCGGCTAAGCTAGAGGCCAAAATCTACAGGTAGGCACTTTGCAAAAAACACCTTTGTTTTCTTTCAATAATTTGGATGTGTCCACGTTTCGCTTTGGGGCGTTTCCTGTCGCGGGCGCTAGGCCTACCTACACAAGTGAGGTATCATTTTTATCGGGAGACTTGGGGGAACGCTGGGTGGAAGGAAATTTGTGGCTCCTATCAGATTCCAGAACTTTCTGCCACAGAAATGTGAGGAACATGTGTTTTTTTTGCCAAATTTTGAGGTTTGCAAAGGATTCTGGGTAACAGAACCTGGTCCGAGCCACACAAGTCACCCCATCTTGGATTCCCCTAGGTCTCTAAATTTCAGAAATGCACAGGTTTGGTAGGTTTCCCTAGGTGCCGGCTGAGCTAGAGGCCAAAATCTACAGGTAGGCATTTTGCAAAAAACTTCTCTGTTTTCTTTCAAAAACTTGGATGTGTCCACGTTGCGCTTTGGGGCGTTTCCTGTCGCGGGCGCTAGGCCTACCCACACAAGTGAGGTATCATTTTTATCGAGAGACTTGGGGGAATGCTGGATGGAAGGAAATTTATGGCTCCTCTCAGATTCCAGAACTTTCTGACACAGAAATGTGAGGAACATGTGCTTTTTTAGCCACATTTTGAGGTTTGAAAGGATTCTGGGTAACAGAACCTGGTCCGAGCCACACAAGTCACTCCATCTTGGATTCCCCTAGGTCTCTAGTTTTCAGAAATGCACAGGTTTGGTAGGTTTCCCTAGTTGCCGGCTGAGCTAGAGGCCAAAATCTACAGGTAACACTTTGCAAAAAACACCTCTGTTTTCTTTAAAACATTTGGATGTGTCCACGTTGCGCTTTGGGGCGTTACCTGTCGCGGGCGCTAGGCCTACCCACACAAGTGAGGTATCATTTTTATCGGGAGACTTGGGGGAACGCTGGGTGGAAGGAAATTCGTGGCTCCTCTCAGATTCCAGAACTTTCTGCCACAGAAATGTGAGGAACATGTGTTTTTTTTGCCAAATTATGAGGTTTGCAAAGGATTCTGGGTAACAGAACCTGGACCGAGCCACACAAGTCACCCCATCTTGGATTCCCCTAGGTCTCTAGTTTTCAGAAATGCACAGGTTTGGTAGGTTTCCCTAGGTGCCGGCTAAGCTAGAGGCCAAAATCTACAGGTAGGCACTTTGCAAAAAACACCTTTGTTTTCTTTCAATAATTTGGATGTGTCCACGTTTCGCTTTGGGGCGTTTCCTGTCGCGGGCGCTAGGCCTACCTACACAAGTGAGGTATCATTTTTATCGGGAGACTTGGGGGAACGCTGGGTGGAAGGAAATTTGTGGCTCCTATCAGATTCCAGAACTTTCTGCCACAGAAATGTGAGGAACATGTGTTTTTGTTGCCAAATTTTGAGGTTTGCAAAGGATTCTGGGTAACAGAACTTGGTCCGAGCCAAGTCACCCCATCTTGGATTCCCCTAGGTCTCTAAATTTCAGAAATGCACAGGTTTGGTAGGTTTCCCTAGGTGCAGGCTAAGCTAGAGGCCAAAATCTACAGGTAGGCACTTTGCAAAAAACACCTTTGTTTTCTTTCAAAAATTTGGATGTGTCCTCGTTGCGCTTTGGGGCGTTTCCTGTCGCGGGCGCTAGGCCTACCCACACAAGTGAGGTATCATTTTTATTTGGAGACTTGGGGGAACGCTGGGTGGAAGGAAATTTGTGGCTCCTCTCAGATTCCAGAACTTTCTGCCACAGAAATGTGAGGAACATGTGTTTTTTTTGCCAAATTATGAGGTTTGCAAAGGATTCTGGGTAACAGAACCTGGTCCGAGCCACACAAGTCACCCCATCTTGGATTCCCCCAGGTCTCTAGTTTTCAGAAATGCACAGGTTTGGTAGGTTTCCCTAGGTGCCGGCTAAGCTAGAGGCCAAAATCTACAGGTAGGCACTTTGCAAAAAACACCTTTGTTTTCTTTCAAAAATTTGGATGTGTCCACGTTTCGCTTTGGGGCGTTTCCTGTCGCGGGCGCTAGGCCTACCTACACAAGTGAGGTATCATTTTTATCGGGAGACTTGGGGGAACGCTGGGTGGAAGGAAATTTGTGGCTCCTATCAGATTCCAGAACTTTCTGCCACAGAAATGTGAGGAACATGTGTTTTTTTTGCCACATTTTGAGGTTTGCAAAGGATTCTGGGTAACAGAACCTGGTCCGAGCCACACAAGTCACCCCATCTTGGATTCCCCTAGGTCTCTAAATTTCAGAAATGCACAGGTTTGGTAGGTTTCCCTAGGTGCCGGCTGAGCTAGAGGCCAAAATCTACAGGTAGGCATTTTGCAAAAAACTCATCTGTTTTCTTTCAAAAACTTGGATGTGTCCACGTTGCGCTTTGGGGCGTTTCCTGTCGCGGGCGCTAGGCCTACCCACACAAGTGAGGTATCATTTTTATCGGGAGACTTGGGGGAATGCTGGATGGAAGGAAATTTATGGCTCCTCTCAGATTCCAGAACTTTCTGACACAGAAATGTGAGGAACATGTGTTTTTTTTGCCAAATTTTGAGGTTTGCAAAGGATTCTGGGTAACAGAACCTGGTCCGAGCCACACAAGTCACCCCATCTTGGATTCCCCCAGGTCTCTAGTTTTCAGAAATGCACAGGTTTGGTAGGTTTCCCTAGGTGCCGGCTAAGCTAGAGGCCAAAATCTACAGGTAGGCACTTTGCAAAAAACACCTTTGTTTTCTTTCAAAAATTTGGATGTGTCCTCGTTGCGCTTTGGGGCGTTTCCTGTCGCGGGCGCTAGGCCTACCCACACAAGTGAGGTATCATTTTTATCGGGAGACTTGGGGGAACGCTGGGTGGAAGGAAATTTGTGGCTCCTCTCAGATTCCAGAACTTTCTGCCACAGAAATGTGAGGAACATGTGTTTTTTTTGCCAAATTATGAGGTTTGCAAAGGATTCTGGGTAACAGAACCTGGTCCGAGCCACACAAGTCACCCCATCTTGGATTCCCCCAGGTCTCTAGTTTTCAGAAATGCACAGGTTTGGTAGGTTTCCCTAGGTGCCGGCTAAGCTAGAGGCCAAAATCTACAGGTAGGCACTTTGCAAAAAACACCTTTGTTTTCTTTAAAAAATTTGGATGTGTCCACGTTTCGCTTTGGGGCGTTTCCTGTCGCGGGCGCTAGGCCTACCTACACAAGTGAGGTATCATTTTTATCGGGAGACTTGGGGGAACGCTGGGTGGAAGGAAATTTGTGGCTCCTATCAGATTCCAGAACTTTCTGCCACAGAAATGTGAGGAACATGTGTTTTTTTTGCCACATTTTGAGGTTTGCAAAGGATTCTGGGTAACAGAACCTGGTCCGAGCCACACAAGTCACCCCATCTTGGATTCCCCTAGGTCTCTAAATTTCAGAAATGCACAGGTTTGGTAGGTTTCCCTAGGTGCCGGCTGAGCTAGAGGCCAAAATCTACAGGTAGGCATTTTGCAAAAAACTCCTCTGTTTTCTTTCAAAAACTTGGATGTGTCCACGTTGCGCTTTGGGGCGTTTCCTGTAGCGGGCGCTAGGCCTACCCACACAAGTGAGGTATCATTTTTATCGGGAGACTTGGGGGAATGCTGGATGGAAGGAAATTTATGGCTCCTCTCAGATTCCAGAACTTTCTGACACAGAAATGTGAGGAACATGTGTTTTTTTTGCCAAATTATGAGGTTTGCAAAGGATTCTGGGTAACAGAACCTGGTCCGAGCCACACAAGTCACCCCATCTTGGATTCCCCCAGGTCTCTAGTTTTCAGAAATGCACAGGTTTGGTAGGTTTCCCTAGGTGCCGGCTAAGCTAGAGGCCAAAATCTACAGGTAGGCACTTTGCAAAAAACACCTTTGTTTTCTTTCAAAAATTTGGATGTGTCCACGTTTCGCTTTGGGGCGTTTCCTGTCGCGGGCGCTAGGCCTACCTACACAAGTGAGGTATCATTTTTATCGGGAGACTTGGGGGAACGCTGGGTAGAAGGAAATTTGTGGCTCCTCTCAGATTCCTGAACTTTTTGCCACAGAAATGTGAGGAACGTGTGTTTTTTTTGCCAAATTATGAGGTTTGCAAAGGATTCTGGGTAACAGAACCTGGTCCGAGCCACACAAGTCACCCCATCTTGGATTCCCCTAGGTCTCTAGTTTTCAGAAATGCACAGGTTTGGTAGGTTTCCCTAGGTGCCGGCTAAGCTAGAGGCCAAAATCTACAAGTAGGCACTTTGCAAAAAACACCTTTGTTTTCTTTCAAAAACTTGGATGTGTCCACGTTGCGCTTTGGGGCGTTTCCTGTCGCGGGCGCTAGGCCTACCCACACAAGTGAGGTATCATTTTTATCGAGAGACTTGGGGGAATGCTGGATGGAAGGAAATTTATGGCTCCTCTCAGATTCCAGAACTTTCTGACACAGAAATGTGAGGAACATGTGCTTTTTTAGCCACATTTTGAGGTTTGAAAGGATTCTGGGTAACAGAACCTGGTCCGAGCCACACAAGTCACTCCATCTTGGATTCCCCTAGGTCTCTAGTTTTCAGAAATGCACAGGTTTGGTAGGTTTCCCTAGTTGCCGGCTGAGCTAGAGGCCAAAATCTACAGGTAACACTTTGCAAAAAACACCTCTGTTTTCTTTAAAACATTTGGATGTGTCCACGTTGCGCTTTGGGGCGTTACCTGTTGCGGGCGCTAGGCCTACCCACACAAGTGAGGTATCATTTTTATCGGGAGACTTGGGGGAACGCTGGGTGGAAGGAAATTCGTGGCTCCTCTCAGATTCCAGAACTTTCTGCCACAGAAATGTGAGGAACATGTGTTTTTTTTGCCAAATTATGAGGTTTGCAAAGGATTCTGGGTAACAGAACCTGGACCGAGCCACACAAGTCACCCCATCTTGGATTCCCCTAGGTCTCTAGTTTTCAGAAATGCACAGGTTTGGTAGGTTTCCCTAGGTGCCGGCTAAGCTAGAGGCCAAAATCTACAGGTAGGCACTTTGCAAAAAACACCTTTGTTTTCTTTCAATAATTTGGATGTGTCCACGTTTCGCTTTGGGGCGTTTCCTGTCGCGGGCGCTAGGCCTACCTACACAAGTGAGGTATCATTTTTATCGGGAGACTTGGGGGAACGCTGGGTGGAAGGAAATTTGTGGCTCCTATCAGATTCCAGAACTTTCTGCCACAGAAATGTGAGGCACATGTGTTTTTGTTGCCAAATTTTGAGGTTTGCAAAGGATTCTGGGTAACAGAACTTGGTCCGAGCCAAGTCACCCCATCTTGGATTCCCCTAGGTCTCTAAATTTCAGAAATGCACAGGTTTGGTAGGTTTCCCTAGGTGCCGGCTAAGCTAGAGGCCAAAATCTACAGGTAGGCACTTTGCAAAAAACACCTTTGTTTTCTTTCAATAATTTGGATGTGTCCACGTTTCGCTTTGGGGCGTTTCCTGTCGCGGGCGCTAGGCCTACCTACACAAGTGAGGTATCATTTTTATCGGGAGACTTGGGGGAACGCTGGGTGGAAGGAAATTTGTGGCTCCTATCAGATTCCAGAACTTTCTGCCACAGAAATGTGAGGAACATGTGTTTTTTTTGCCAAATTTTGAGGTTTGCAAAGGATTCTGGGTAACAGAACTTGGTCTGAGCCAAGTCACCCCATCTCGGATTCCCCTAGGTCTCTAAATTTCAGAAATGCACAGGTTTGGTAGGTTTCCCTAGGTGCAGGCTAAGCTAGAGGCCAAAATCTACAGGTAGGCACTTTGCAAAAAACACCTTTGTTTTCTTTCAAAAATTTGGATGTGTCCTCGTTGCGCTTTGGGGCGTTTCCTGTCGCGGGCGCTAGGCCTACCCACACAAGTGAAGTATCATTTTTATCGGGAGACTTGGGGGAACGCTGGGTGGAAGGAAATTTGTGGCTCCTCTCAGATTCCAGAACTTTCTGCCACAGAAATGTGAGGAACATGTGTTTTTTTTGCCAAATTATGAGGTTTGCAAAGGATTCTGGGTAACAGAACCTGGTCCGAGCCACACAAGTCACCCCATCTTGGATTCCCCCAGGTCTCTAGTTTTCAGAAATGCACAGGTTTGGTAGGTTTCCCTAGGTGCCGGCTAAGCTAGAGGCCAAAATCTACAGGTAGGCACTTTGCAAAAAACACCTTTGTTTTCTTTCAAAAATTTGGATGTGTCCACGTTTCGCTTTGGGGCGTTTCCTGTCGCGGGCGCTAGGCCTACCTACACAAGTGAGGTATCATTTTTATCGGGAGACTTGGGGGAACGCTGGGTGGAAGGAAATTTGTGGCTCCTCTCAGATTCCTGAACTTTTTGCCACAGAAATGTGAGGAACGTGTGTTTTTTTTGCCAAATTATGAGGTTTGCAAAGGATTCTGGGTAACAGAACCTGGTCCGAGCCACACAAGTCACCCCATCTTGGATTCCCCTAGGTCTCTAGTTTTCAGAAATGCACAGGTTTGGTAGGTTTCCCTAGGTGCCGGCTAAGCTAGAGGCCAAAATCTACAAGTAGGCACTTTGCAAAAAACACCTTTGTTTTCTTTCAAAAACTTGGATGTGTCCACGTTGCGCTTTGGGGCGTTTCCTGTCGCGGGCGCTAGGCCTACCCACACAAGTGAGGTATCATTTTTATCGAGAGACTTGGGGGAATGCTGGATGGAAGGAAATTTATGGCTCCTCTCAGATTCCAGAACTTTCTGACACAGAAATGTGAGGAACATGTGCTTTTTTAGCCACATTTTGAGGTTTGAAAGGATTCTGGGTAACAGAACCTGGTCCGAGCCACACAAGTCACTCCATCTTGGATTCCCCTAGGTCTCTAGTTTTCAGAAATGCACAGGTTTGGTAGGTTTCCCTAGTTGCCGGCTGAGCTAGAGGCCAAAATCTACAGGTAACACTTTGCAAAAAACACCTCTGTTTTCTTTAAAACATTTGGATGTGTCCACGTTGCGCTTTGGGGCGTTACCTGTTGCGGGCGCTAGGCCTACCCACACAAGTGAGGTATCATTTTTATCGGGAGACTTGGGGGAACGCTGGGTGGAAGGAAATTCGTGGCTCCTCTCAGATTCCAGAACTTTCTGCCACAGAAATGTGAGGAACATGTGTTTTTTTTGCCAAATTATGAGGTTTGCAAAGGATTCTGGGTAACAGAACCTGGACCGAGCCACACAAGTCACCCCATCTTGGATTCCCCTAGGTCTCTAGTTTTCAGAAATGCACAGGTTTGGTAGGTTTCCCTAGGTGCCGGCTAAGCTAGAGGCCAAAATCTACAGGTAGGCACTTTGCAAAAAACACCTTTGTTTTCTTTCAATAATTTGGATGTGTCCACGTTTCGCTTTGGGGCGTTTCCTGTCGCGGGCGCTAGGCCTACCTACACAAGTGAGGTATCATTTTTATCGGGAGACTTGGGGGAACGCTGGGTGGAAGGAAATTTGTGGCTCCTATCAGATTCCAGAACTTTCTGCCACAGAAATGTGAGGCACATGTGTTTTTGTTGCCAAATTTTGAGGTTTGCAAAGGATTCTGGGTAACAGAACTTGGTCCGAGCCAAGTCACCCCATCTTGGATTCCCCTAGGTCTCTAAATTTCAGAAATGCACAGGTTTGGTAGGTTTCCCTAGGTGCAGGCTAAGCTAGAGGCCAAAATCTACAGGTAGGCACTTTGCAAAAAACACCTTTGTTTTCTTTCAAAAATTTGGATGTGTCCTCGTTGCGCTTTGGGGCGTTTCCTGTTGCGGGCGCTAGGCCTACCCACACAAGTGAGGTATCATTTTTATTGGGAGACTTGGGGGAACGCTGGGTGGAAGGAAATTTGTGGCTCCTCTCAGATTCCAGAACTTTCTGCCACAGAAATGTGAGGAACATGTGTTTTTTTTGCCAAATTATGAGGTTTGCAAAGGATTCTGGGTAACAGAACCTGGTCCGAGCCACACAAGTCACCCCATCTTGGATTCCCCCAGGTCTCTAGTTTTCAGAAATGCACAGGTTTGGTAGGTTTCCCTAGGTGCCGGCTAAGCTAGAGGCCAAAATCTACAGGTAGGCACTTTGCAAAAAACACCTTTGTTTTCTTTCAAAAATTTGGATGTGTCCACGTTTCGCTTTGGGGCGTTTCCTGTCGCGGGCGCTAGGCCTACCTACACAAGTGAGGTATCATTTTTATCGGGAGACTTGGGGGAACGCTGGGTGGAAGGAAATTTGTGGCTCCTATCAGATTCCAGAACTTTCTGCCACAGAAATGTGAGGAACATGTGTTTTTTTTGCCACATTTTGAGGTTTGCAAAGGATTCTGGGTAACAGAACCTGGTCCGAGCCACACAAGTCACCCCATCTTGGATTCCCCTAGGTCTCTAAATTTCAGAAATGCACAGGTTTGGTAGGTTTCCCTAGGTGCCGGCTGAGCTAGAGGCCAAAATCTACAGGTAGGCATTTTGCAAAAAACTCCTCTGTTTTCTTTCAAAAACTTGGATGTGTCCACGTTGCGCTTTGGGGCGTTTCCTGTCGCGGGCGCTAGGCCTACCCACACAAGTGAGGTATCATTTTTATCGGGAGACTTGGGGGAATGCTGGATGGAAGGAAATTTATGGCTCCTCTCAGATTCCAGAACTTTCTGACACAGAAATGTGAGGAACATGTGCTTTTTTAGCCACATTTTGAGGTTTGAAAGGATTCTGGGTAACAGAACCTGGTCCGAGCCACACAAGTCACTCCATCTTGGATTCCCCTAGGTCTCTAGTTTTCAGAAATGCACAGGTTTGGTAGGTTTCCCTAGTTGCCGGCTGAGCTTGAGGCCAAAATCTACAGGTAACACTTTGCAAAAAACACCTCTGTTTTCTTTAAAACATTTGGATGTGTCCACGTTGCGCTTTGGGGCGTTACCTGTCGCGGGCGCTAGGCCTACCTACACAAGTGAGGTATCATTTTTATCGGGAGACTTGGGGGAACGCTGGGTGGAAGGAAATTTGTGGCTCCTGTCAGATTCCAGAACTTTCTGCCACAGAAATATGAGGAACATGTGTTTTTTTTGCCAAATTTTGAGGTTTGCAAAGGATTCTGGGTAACAGAACCTGGTCCGAGCCACACAAGTCACCCCATCTTGGATTCCCCTAGGTCTCTAAATTTCAGAAATGCACAGGTTTGGTAGGTTTCCCTAGGTGCCGGCTGAGCTAGAGGCCAAAATCTACAGGTAGGCATTTTGCAAAAAACTCCTCTGTTTTCTTTCAAAAATTTGGATGTGTCCACGTTGCGCTTTGGGGCGTTTCCTTTCGCGGGCGCTAGGCCTACCCACACAAGTGAGGTATCATTTTTATCGGGAGACTTGGGGGAATGCTGGGTGGAAGGAAATTTGTGGCTCCTCTCAGATTCCAGAACTTTCTGCCACAGAAATGTGAGGAACATGTGCTTTTTTAGCCACATTTTGAGGTTTGAAAGGATTCTGGGTAACAGAACCTGGTCCGAGCCACACAAGTCACTCCATCTTGGATTCCCCTAGGTCTCTAGTTTTCAGAAATGCACAGGTTTGGTAGGTTTCCCTAGGTGCCGGCTGAGCTAGAGGCCAAAATCTACAGGTAGGCACTTTGCAAAAAACACCTCTGTTTTCTTTCAAAAATTTGGATGTGTCCACGTTGCGCTTTGGGGCGTTTCCTGTCGCGGGCGCTAGGCCTACCCACACAAGTGAGGTATCATTTTTATCGGGAGACTTGGGGGAATGCTGGGTGGAAGGAAATTTGTGGCTCTTCTCAGATTCCAGAACTTTCTGCCACAGAAATGTGAGGAACATGTGCTTTTTTAGCCAAATTTTGAGGTTTGCAAAGGATTCTAGGTAACAGAACCTGGTCCGAGCCACACAAGTCACCCCATCTTGGATTCCCCTAGGTCTCTAGGTTTCAGAAATGCACAGGTTTGGTAGGTTTCCCTAGGTGCCGGATGAGCTAGAGGCCAAAATCTACAGGTAGGCACTTTGCAAAAAACACCTCTGTTTTCTTTCAAAAATTTGGATGTGTCCACGTTGCGCTTTGGGGAGTTTCCTGTCGCGGGCGCTAGGCCTACCCACACAAGTGAGGTATCATTTTTATCGGGAGACTTGGGGGAATGCTGGGTGGAAGAAAATTTGTGGCTCCTCTCAGATTCCAGAACTTTCTGCCACAGAAATATGAGGAACATGTGTTTTTTTAGCCAAATTTTGAGGTTTGCAAAGGATTCTGGGTAACAGAACCTGGTCCGAGCCACACAAGTCACCCCATCTTGGATTCCCCTAGGTCTCTAAATTTCAGAAATGCACAGGTTTGGTAGGTTTCCTTAGGTGCCGGCTGAGCTAGAGGCCAAAATCTACAGGTAACACTTTGAAAAAAACACCTCTGTTTTCTTTAAAACATTTGGATGTGTCCACGTTGCGCTTTGGGGCGTTACCTGTCGCGGGCGCTAGGCCTACCCACACAAGTGAGGTATCATTTTTATCGGGAGACTTGGGGGAACGCTGGGTGGAAGGAAATTTGTGGCTCCTCTCAGACTCCAGAACTTTCTGCCACAGAAATGTGAGGAACATGTGTTTTTTTTGCCAAATTATGAGGTTTGCAAAGGATTCTGGGTAACAGAACCTGGTCCGAGCCACACAAGTCACCCCATCTTGGATTCCCCTAGGTCTCTAGTTTTCAGAAATGCACAGGTTTGGTAGGTTTCCCTAGGTGCCGGCTAAGCTAGAGGCCAAAATCTACAGGTAGGCACTTTACAAAAAACACCTTTGTTTTCTTTCAAAAATTTGGATGTGTCCACGTTTCGCTTTGGGGCGTTTCCTGTCGGGGGCGCTAGGCCTACCTACACAAGTGAGGTATCATTTTTATCGGGAGACTTGGGGGAACGCTGGGTGGAAGGAAATTTGTGGCTCCTATCAGATTCCAGAACTTTCTGCCACAGAAATGTGAGGAACATGTGTTTTTTTTGCCAAATTTTGAGGTTTGCAAAGGATTCTGGGTAACAGAACCTGGTCCGAGCCACACAAGTCACCCCATCTTGGATTCCCCTAGGTCTCTAAATTTCAGAAATGCAAAGGTTTGGTAGGTTTCCCTAGGTGCCGGCTAAGCTAGAGGCCAAAATCTACAGGTAGGCATTTTGCAAAAAACACCTCTGTTTTCTTTCAAAAACTTAGATGTGTCCACGTTGCGCTTTGGGGCGTTTCCTGTCGCGGGCGCTAGGCCTACCCACACAAGTGAGGTATCATTTTTATCGGGAGACTTGGGGGAATGCTGGGTGGAAGGAAATTTGTGGCTCCTCTCAGATTCCAGAACTTTCTGCCACAGAAATGTGAGGAAAATGTGCTTTTTTAGCCACATTTTGAGGTTTGAAAGGATTCTGGGTAACAGAACCTGGTCCGAGCCACACAAGTCACTCCATCTTGGATTCCCCTAGGTCTCTAGTTTTCAGAAATGCACAGGTTTGGTAGGTTTCCCTAGTTGCCGGCTGAGCTAGAGGCCAAAATCTACAGGTAACACTTTGGAAAAAACACCTGTTTTCTTTAAAACATTTGGATGTGTCCACGTTGCGCTTTGGGGCGTTACCTGTCGCGGGCGCTAGGCCTACCCACACAAGTGAGGTATCGTTTTTATCGGGAGACTTGGGGGAACGCTGGGTGGAAGGAAATTTGTGGCTCCTCTCAGATTCCAGAACTTTCTGCCACAGAAATGTGAGGAACATGTGTTTTTTTTGCCAAATTATGAGGTTTGCAAAGGATTCTGGGTAACAGAACCTGAACCGAGCCACACAAGTCACCCCATCTAGGATTCCCCTAGGTCTCTAGTTTTCAGAAATGCACAGGTTTGGTAGGTTTCCCTAGGTGCCGGCTAAGCTAGAGGCCAAAATCTACAGGTAGGCACTTTGCAAAAAACACCTTTGTTTTCTTTCAATAATTTGGATGTGTCCACGTTTCGATTTGGGGCGTTTCCTGTCGCGGGCGCTAGGCCTACCTACACAAGTGAGGTATCATTTTTATCGGGAGACTTGGGGGAACGCTGGGTGGAAGGAAATTTGTGGCTCCTATCAGATTCCAGAACTTTCTGCCACAGAAATGAGAGGAACATGTGCTTTTTTAGCCACATTTTGAGGTTTGAAAGGATTCTGGGTAACAGAACCTGGTCCGAGCAACACAAGTCACTCCATCTTGGATTCCCCTAGGTCTCTAGTTTTCAGAAATGCACAGGTTTGGTCGGTTTCCCTAGTTGCCGGCTGAGCTAGATGCCAAAATCTACAGGTAACACTTTGCAAAAAACACCTCTGTTTTCTTTAAAACATTTGGATGTGTCCACGTTGCGCTTTGGGGCGTTACCTGTCGCGGGCGCTAGGCTTACCCACACAAGTGAGGTATCATTTGTATCGGGAGACTTGGGGGAACGCTGGGTGGAAGGAAATTCGTGGCTCCTCTCAGATTCGAGAACTTTCTGCCACAGAAATGTGAGGAACATGTGTTTTTTTTTGCCAAATTATGAGGTTTGCAAAGGATTCTGGGTAACAGAACCTGGACCGAGCCACACAAGTCACCCCATCTTGGATTCCCCTAGGTCTCTAGTTTTCAGAAATGCACAGGTTTGGTAGGTTTCCCTAGGTGCCGGCTAAGCTAGAGGCCAAAATCTACAGGTAGGCACTTTGCAAAAAACACCTTTGTTTTCTTTCAATAATTTGGATGTGTCCACGTTTCGCTTTGGGGCGTTTCCTGTCGCGGGCGCTAGGCCTACCTACACAAGTGAGGTATCATTTTTATCGGGAGACTTGGGGGAACGCTGGGTGGAAGGAAATTTGTGGCTCCTATCAGATTCCAGAACTTTCTGCCACAGAAATGTGAGGAACATGTGTTTTTTTTGCCAAATTTTGAGGTTTGCAAAGGATTCTGGGTAACAGAACTTGGTCTGAGCCAAGTCACCCCATCTCGGATTCCCCTAGGTCTCTAAATTTCAGAAATGCACAGGTTTGGTAGGTTTCCCTAGGTGCAGGCTAAGCTAGAGGCCAAAATCTACAGGTAGGCACTTTGCAAAAAACACCTTTGTTTTCTTTCAAAAATTTGGATGTGTCCTCGTTGCGCTTTGGGGCGTTTCCTGTCGCGGGCGCTAGGCCTACCCACACAAGTGAAGTATCATTTTTATCGGGAGACTTGGGGGAACGCTGGGTGGAAGGAAATTTGTGGCTCCTCTCAGATTCCAGAACTTTCTGCCACAGAAATGTGAGGAACATGTGTTTTTTTTGCCAAATTTTGAGGTTTGCAAAGGATTCTGGGAAACAGAACCTGGTCCGAGCCACACAGGTCACCCCATCTTGGATTCCCCTAGGTCTCTAGTTTTCAGAAATGCACAGGTTTGGTAGGGTTCCCTAGGTGCCGGCTGAGCTAGAGGCCAAAATCTACAGGTAGGCACTTTGCAAAAAACACCTCTGTTTTCTTTCAAAAATTTGGATGTGTCCACGTTGCGCTTTGGGGCGTTTCCTGTCGCGGGCGCTAGGCCTACCCACACAAGTGAGGTATCATTTTTATCGGGAGACTTGGGGGAACGCTGGGTGGAAGGAAATTTGTGGCTCCTCTCAGATTCCAGAACTTTCTGCCACAGAAATGTGAGGAACATGTGTTTTTTTTGCCAAATTTTGAGGTTTGTAAAGGATTCTGGGAAACAGAACCTGGTCCGAGCCACACAGGTCACCCCATCTTGGATTCCCCTAGGTCTCTAGTTTTCAGAAATGCACAGGTTTGGTAGGGTTCCCTAGGTGCCGGCTGAGCTAGAGGCCAAAATCTACAGGTAGGCACTTTGCAAAAAACACCTCTGTTTTCTTTCAAAAATTTGGATGTGTCTACGTTGCGCTTTGGGGCGTTTCCTGTCGCGGGCGCTACGCCTACCCACACAAGTGAGGTATCATTTTTATCGGGAGACTTGGGGGAACGCTGGGTGGAAGGAAATTTGTGGCTCCTCTCAGATTCCAGAACTTTTTGCCACAGAAATGTGAGGAACGTGTGTTTTTTTTGCCAAATTATGAGGTTTGCAAAGGATTCTGGGTAACAGAACCTGGTCCGAGCCACACAAGTCACCCCATCTTGGATTCCCCTAGGTCTCTAGTTTTCAGAAATGCACAGGTTTGGTAGGTTTCCGTAGGTGCCGGCTGAGCTAGAGGCCAAAATCTACAGGTAGGCATTTTGCAAAAAACACCTCTGTTTTCTTTCAAAAACTTGGATGTGTCCACGTTGCGCTTTGGGGCGTTTCCTGTCGCGGGCGCTAGGCCTACCCACACAAGTGAGGTATCATTTTTATCGGGAGACTTGGGGGAATGCTGGGTGGAAGGAAATTTGTGGCTCCTCTCAGATTCCAGAACTTTCTGCCACAGAAATGTGAGGAACATGTGCTTTTTTAGCCACATTTTGAGGTTTGAAAGGATTCTGGGTAACAGAACCTGGTCCGAGCCACACAAGTCACTCCATCTTGGATTCCCCTAGGTCTCTAGT
This sequence comes from Pleurodeles waltl, assembly GCF_031143425.1. Lineage (NCBI taxonomy): Eukaryota > Metazoa > Chordata > Amphibia > Caudata > Salamandridae > Pleurodeles > Pleurodeles waltl. The sequence goes on along the minus strand of NW_027149823.1, from coordinate 327,553 downwards.
TTTCAGAAATGCACAGATTTGGTAGGTTTCCCTAGTTGCCGGCTGAGCTAGAGGCCAAAATCTACAGGTAACACTTTGCAAAAAACACCTCTGTTTTCTTTAAAACATTTGGATGTGTCCACGTTGCGCTTTGGGGCGTTACCTGTCGCGGGCGCTAGGCCTACCCACACAAGTGAGGTATCATTTTTATCGGGAGAATTGGGGGAACGCTGGGTGGAAGGAAATTTGTGGCTCCTCTCAGAGTCCAGAACTTTCTGCCACAGAAATGTGAAGAACATGTGTTTTTTTTGCCAAATTATGAGGTTTGCAAAGGATTCTGGGTAACAGAACCTGGTCCGAGCCACACAAGTCACTCCATCTTGGATTCCCCTAGGTCTCTAGTTTTCAGAAATGCACAGGTTTGGTAGGTTTCCCTAGGTGTCGGCTAAGCTAGAGGCCAAAATCTACAGGTAGGCACTTTGCAAAAAAAACCTTTGTTTTCTTTCAAAAATTTGGATGTGTCCACGTTTCGCTTTGGGGCGTTTCCTGTCGCGGGCGCTAGGCCTACCTACACAAGTGAGGTATTATTTTTATCGGGAGACTTGGGGGAACGCTGGGTGGAAGGAAATGTGTGGCTCCTATCAGATTCCAGAACTTTCTGCCACAGAAATGTGAGGAACATGTGTTTTTTTTGCTAAATTTTGAGGTTTGCAAAGGATTCTGGGTAACAGAACCTGGTCCGAGCCACACAAGTCACCCCATCTTGGATTCCCCTAGGTCTCTAAATTTCAGAAATGCACAGGTTTGGTAGGTTTCCCTAGGTGCAGGCTAAGCTAGAGGCCAAAATCTACAGGTAGGCACTTTGCAAAAAACGCCTTTGTTTTCTTTCAAAAATTTGGATGTGTCCTCGTTGCGCTTTGGGGCGTTTCCTGTCGCGGGCGCTAGGCCTACCCACACAAGTGAGGTATCATTTTTATCGGGAGACTTGGGGGAACGCTGGGTGGAAAGAAATTTGTGGCTCCTCTCAGATTCCAAAACTTTCTGCCACAGAAATGTGAGGAACATGTGTTTTTTTTGCCAAATTTTGAGGTTTGTAAAGGATTCTGGGAAACAGAACCTGGTCCGAGCCACACAGGTCACCCCATCTCGGATTCCCCTAGGTCTCTAGTTTTCAGAAATGCACAGGTTTGGTAGGTTTCCCTAGGTGCCGGCTAAGCTAGAGGCCAAAATCTACAGGTAGGCACTTTGCAAAAAACACCTCTGTTTTCTTTCAAAAATTTGGATGAGTACACGTTGCGCTTTGGGGCGTTTCCTGTCGCGGGCACTAGGCCTACCTACACAAGTGAGGTATCATTTTTATCGGGAGACTTGGGGGAACGCTGGGTGGAAGGAAATTTGTGGCTCCTATCAGATTCCAGAACTTTCTGCCACAGAAATGTGAGGAACATGTGTTTTTTTTGCCAAATTTTGAGGTTTGCAAAGGATTCTGGGTAAAAGAACCTGGTCCGAGCCACACCAGTCACCCCATCTTGGATTCCCCTAGGTCTCTAGTTTTCAGAAATGCACAGGTTTGGTAGGTTTCCCTAGGTGCCGGCTAAGCTAGAGGCCAAAATCTACAGGTAGGCACTTTGCAAAAAACACCTTTGTTTTCTTTCAAAAATTTGGATGTGTCCACGTTTCGCTTTGGGGCGTTTCCTGTCGCGGGCGCTAGGCCTACCTACACAAGTGAGGTATCATTTTTATCGGGAGACTTGGGGGAACGCTGGGTGGAAGGAAATTTGTGACTCCTATCAGATTCCAGAACTTTCTGCCACAGAAATGTGAGGAACATGTGTTTTTTTTGCCAAATTTTGAGGTTTGCAAAGGATTCTGGGTAACAGAACCTGGTCCGAGCCACACAAGTCACCCCATCTTGGATTCCCCTAGGTCTCTAAATTTCAGAAATGCACAGGTTTGGTAGGTTTCCCTAGGTGCCGGCTGAGCTAGAGGCCAAAATCTACAGGTAGGCATTTTGCAAAAAACTCCTCTGTTTTCTTTCAAAAACTTGGATGTGTCCACGTTGCGCTTTGGGGCGTTTCCTGTCGCGGGCGCTAGGCCTACCCACACAAGTGAGGTATCATTTTTATCGGGAGACTTGGGGGAATGCTGGGTGGAAGGAAATTTGTGGCTCCTCTCAGATTCCAGAACTTTCTGCCACAGAAATGTGAGGAACATGTGCTTTTTTAGCAACATTTTGAGGTTTGAAAGGATTCTGGGTAACAGAACCTGGTCCGAGCCACACAAGTCACTCCATCTTGGATTCCCCTAGGTCTCTAGTTTTCAGAAATGCACAGGTTTGGTCGGTTTCCCTAGTTGCCGGCTGAGCTAGAGGCCAAAATCTACAGGTAACACTTTGCAAAAAACACCTCTGTTTTCTTTAAAACATTTGGATGTGTCCACGTTGCGCTTTGGGGCGTTACCTGTCGCGGGCGCTAGGCCTACCCACACAAGTGAGGTATCATTTGTATCGGGAGACTTGGGGGAACGCTGGGTGGAAGGAAATTCGTGGCTCCTCTCAGATTCCAGAACTTTCTGCCACAGAAATTTGAGGAACATGTGTTTTTTTTGCCAAATTATGAGGTTTGCAAAGGATTCTGGGTAACAGAACCTGGACCTAGCCACACAAGTCACCCCATCTTGGATTCCCCTAGGTCTCTAGTTTTCAGAAATGCACAGGTTTGGTAGGTTTCCCTAGGTGCCGGCTAAGCTAGAGGCCAAAATCTACAGGTAGGCACTTTGCAAAAAACACCTTTGTTTTCTTTCAATAATTTGGATGTGTCCACGTTTCGCTTTGGGGCGTTTCCTGTCGCGGGCGCTAGGCCTACCTACACAAGTGAGGTATCATTTTTATCGGGAGACTTGGGGGAACGCTGGGTGGAAGGAAATTTGTGGCTCCTATCAGATTCCAGAACTTTCTGCCACAGAAATGTGAGGAACATGTGTTTTTTTTGCCAAATTTTGAGGTTTGCAAAGGATTCTGGGTAACAGAACTTGGTCCGAGCCAAGTCACCCCATCTCGGATTCCCCTAGGTCTCTAAATTTCAGAAATGCACAGGTTTGGTAGGTTTCCCTAGGTGCAGGCTAAGCTAGAGGCCAAAATCTACAGGTAGGCACTTTGCAAAAAACACCTTTGTTTTCTTTCAAAAATTTGGATGTGTCCTCGTTGCGCTTTGGGGCGTTTCCTGTCGCGGGCGCTAGGCCTACCCACACAAGTGAGGTATCATTTTTATCGGGAGACTTGGGGGAACGCTGGGTGGAAGGAAATTTGTGGCTCCTCTCAGATTCCAGAACTTTCTGCCACAGAAATGTGAGGAACATGTGTTTTTTTTGCCAAATTTTGAGGTTTGTAAAGGATTCTGGGAAACAGAACCTGGTCCGAGCCACACAGGTCACCCCATCTTGGATTCCCCTAGGTCTCTAGTTTTCAGAAATGCACAGGTTTGGTAGGTTTCCCTAGGTGCCGGCTGAGCTAGAGGCCAAAATCTACAGGTAGGCACTTTGCAAATAACACCTCTGTTTTCTTTCAAAAATTTGGATGTGTCCACGTTGTGCTTTGGGGCGTTTCCTGTCGCGGGCGCTAGGCCTACCCACACAAGTGAGGTATCATTTTTATCGGGACACTTGGGGGAATGCTGGGTGGAAGGAAATTTGTGGCTCCTCTCCTATTCTAGAACTTTCTGCCACAGAAATGTGAGGAACATGTGCTTTTTTAGCCAAATTTTGAGGTTTGCAAAGGATTCTGGGTAACAGAACCTGGTCCGAGCCACACAAGTCACCCCATCTTGGATTCCCCTAGGTCTCTAGTTTTCAGAAATGCACAGGTTTGGTAGGTTTCCCTAGGTGCCGGATGAGCTAGAGGCCAAAATCTACAGGTAGGCACTTTGCAAAAAACACCTCTGTTTTCTTTCAAAAATTTGGATGTGTCTACGTTGCGCTTTGGGGCGTTTCCTGTCGCGGGCGCTACGCCTACCCACACAAGTGAGGTATCATTTTTATCGGGAGACTTGGGGGAACGCTGGGTGGAAGGAAATTTGTGGCTCCTCTCAGATTCCAGAACTTTTTGCCACAGAAATGTGAGGAACGTGTGTTTTTTTTGCCAAATTATGAGGTTTGCAAAGGATTCTGGGTAACAGAACCTGGTCCGAGCCACACAAGTCACCCCATCTTGGATTCCCCTAGGTCTCTAGTTTTCAGAAATGCACAGGTTTGGTAGGTTTCCGTAGGTGCTGGCTGAGCTAGAGGCCAAAATCTACAGGTAGGCATTTTGCAAAAAACACCTCTGTTTTCTTTCAAAAACTTGGATGTGTCCACGTTGCGCTTTGGGGCGTTTCCTGTCGCGGGCGCTAGGCCTACCCACACAAGTGAGGTATCATTTTTATCGGGAGACTTGGGGGAATCCTGGGTGGAAGGAAATTTGTGGCTCCTCTCAGATTCCAGAACTTTCTGCCACAGAAATGTGAGGAACATGTGCTTTTTTAGTCACATTTTGAGGTTTGAAAGGATTCTGGGTAACAGAACCTGGTCCGAGCCACACAAGTCACTCCATCTTGGATTCCCCTAGGTCTCTAGTTTTCAGAAATGCACAGATTTGGTAGGTTTCCCTAGTTGCCGGCTGAGCTAGAGGCCAAAATCTACAGGTAACACTTTGCAAAAAACACCTCTGTTTTCTTTAAAACATTTGGATGTGTCCACGTTGCGCTTTGGGGCGTTACCTGTCGCGGGCGCTAGGCCTACCCACACAAGTGAGGTATCATTTTTATCGGGAGAATTGGGGGAACGCTGGGTGGAAGGAAATTTGTGGCTCCTCTCAGAGTCCAGAACTTTCTGCCACAGAAATGTGAAGAACATGTGTTTTTTTTGCCAAATTATGAGGTTTGCAAAGGATTCTGGGTAACAGAACCTGGTCCGAGCCACACAAGTCACTCCATCTTGGATTCCCCTAGGTCTCTAGTTTTCAGAAATGCACAGGTTTGGTAGGTTTCCCTAGGTGTCGGCTAAGCTAGAGGCCAAAATCTACAGGTAGGCACTTTGCAAAAAAAACCTTTGTTTTCTTTCAAAAATTTGGATGTGTCCACGTTTCGCTTTGGGGCGTTTCCTGTCGCGGGCGCTAGGCCTACCTACACAAGTGAGGTATTATTTTTATCGGGAGACTTGGGGGAACGCTGGGTGGAAGGAAATGTGTGGCTCCTATCAGATTCCAGAACTTTCTGCCACAGAAATGTGAGGAACATGTGTTTTTTTTGCTAAATTTTGAGGTTTGCAAAGGATTCTGGGTAACAGAACCTGGTCCGAGCCACACAAGTCACCCCATCTTGGATTCCCCTAGGTCTCTAAATTTCAGAAATGCACAGGTTTGGTAGGTTTCCCTAGGTGCAGGCTAAGCTAGAGGCCAAAATCTACAGGTAGGCACTTTGCAAAAAACGCCTTTGTTTTCTTTCAAAAATTTGGATGTGTCCTCGTTGCGCTTTGGGGCGTTTCCTGTCGCGGGCGCTAGGCCTACCCACACAAGTGAGGTATCATTTTTATCGGGAGACTTGGGGGAACGCTGGGTGGAAAGAAATTTGTGGCTCCTCTCAGATTCCAAAACTTTCTGCCACAGAAATGTGAGGAACATGTGTTTTTTTTGCCAAATTTTGAGGTTTGTAAAGGATTCTGGGAAACAGAACCTGGTCCGAGCCACACAGGTCACCCCATCTCGGATTCCCCTAGGTCTCTAGTTTTCAGAAATGCACAGGTTTGGTAGGTTTCCCTAGGTGCCGGCTAAGCTAGAGGCCAAAATCTACAGGTAGGCACTTTGCAAAAAACACCTCTGTTTTCTTTCAAAAATTTGGATGAGTACACGTTGCGCTTTGGGGCGTTTCCTGTCGCGGGCACTAGGCCTACCTACACAAGTGAGGTATCATTTTTATCGGGAGACTTGGGGGAACGCTGGGTGGAAGGAAATTTGTGGCTCCTATCAGATTCCAGAACTTTCTGCCACAGAAATGTGAGGAACATGTGTTTTTTTTGCCAAATTTTGAGGTTTGCAAAGGATTCTGGGTAAAAGAACCTGGTCCGAGCCACACCAGTCACCCCATCTTGGATTCCCCTAGGTCTCTAGTTTTCAGAAATGCACAGGTTTGGTAGGTTTCCCTAGGTGCCGGCTAAGCTAGAGGCCAAAATCTACAGGTAGGCACTTTGCAAAAAACACCTTTGTTTTCTTTCAAAAATTTGGATGTGTCCACGTTTCGCTTTGGGGCGTTTCCTGTCGCGGGCGCTAGGCCTACCTACACAAGTGAGGTATCATTTTTATCGGGAGACTTGGGGGAACGCTGGGTGGAAGGAAATTTGTGGCTCCTATCAGATTCCAGAACTTTCTGCCACAGAAATGTGAGGAACATGTGTTTTTTTTGCCAAATTTTGAGGTTTGCAAAGGATTCTGGGTAACAGAACCTGGTCCGAGCCACACAAGTCACCCCATCTTGGATTCCCCTAGGTCTCTAAATTTCAGAAATGCACAGGTTTGGTAGGTTTCCCTAGGTGCCGGCTGAGCTAGAGGCCAAAATCTACAGGTAGGCATTTTGCAAAAAACTCCTCTGTTTTCTTTCAAAAACTTGGATGTGTCCACGTTGCGCTTTGGGGCGTTTCCTGTCGCGGGCGCTAGGCCTACCCACACAAGTGAGGTATCATTTTTATCGGGAGACTTGGGGGAATGCTGGGTGGAAGGAAATTTGTGGCTCCTCTCAGATTCCAGAACTTTCTGCCACAGAAATGTGAGGAACATGTGCTTTTTTAGCAACATTTTGAGGTTTGAAAGGATTCTGGGTAACAGAACCTGGTCCGAGCCACACAAGTCACTCCATCTTGGATTCCCCTAGGTCTCTAGTTTTCAGAAATGCACAGGTTTGGTCGGTTTCCCTAGTTGCCGGCTGAGCTAGAGGCCAAAATCTACAGGTAACACTTTGCAAAAAACACCTCTGTTTTCTTTAAAACATTTGGATGTGTCCACGTTGCGCTTTGGGGCGTTACCTGTCGCGGGCGCTAGGCCTACCCACACAAGTGAGGTATCATTTGTATCGGGAGACTTGGGGGAACGCTGGGTGGAAGGAAATTCGTGGCTCCTCTCAGATTCCAGAACTTTCTGCCACAGAAATTTGAGGAACATGTGTTTTTTTTGCCAAATTATGAGGTTTGCAAAGGATTCTGGGTAACAGAACCTGGACCTAGCCACACAAGTCACCCCATCTTGGATTCCCCTAGGTCTCTAGTTTTCAGAAATGCACAGGTTTGGTAGGTTTCCCTAGGTGCCGGCTAAGCTAGAGGCCAAAATCTACAGGTAGGCACTTTGCAAAAAACACCTTTGTTTTCTTTCAATAATTTGGATGTGTCCACGTTTCGCTTTGGGGCGTTTCCTGTCGCGGGCGCTAGGCCTACCTACACAAGTGAGGTATCATTTTTATCGGGAGACTTGGGGGAACGCTGGGTGGAAGGAAATTTGTGGCTCCTATCAGATTCCAGAACTTTCTGCCACAGAAATGTGAGGAACATGTGTTTTTTTTGCCAAATTTTGAGGTTTGCAAAGGATTCTGGGTAACAGAACTTGGTCCGAGCCAAGTCACCCCATCTCGGATTCCCCTAGGTCTCTAAATTTCAGAAATGCACAGGTTTGGTAGGTTTCCCTAGGTGCAGGCTAAGCTAGAGGCCAAAATCTACAGGTAGGCACTTTGCAAAAAACACCTTTGTTTTCTTTCAAAAATTTGGATGTGTCCTCGTTGCGCTTTGGGGCGTTTCCTGTCGCGGGCGCTAGGCCTACCCACACAAGTGAGGTATCATTTTTATCGGGAGACTTGGGGGAACGCTGGGTGGAAGGAAATTTGTGGCTCCTCTCAGATTCCAGAACTTTCTGCCACAGAAATGTGAGGAACATGTGTTTTTTTTGCCAAATTTTGAGGTTTGTAAAGGATTCTGGGAAACAGAACCTGGTCCGAGCCACACAGGTCACCCCATCTTGGATTCCCCTAGGTCTCTAGTTTTCAGAAATGCACAGGTTTGGTAGGTTTCCCTAGGTGCCGGCTGAGCTAGAGGCCAAAATCTACAGGTAGGCACTTTGCAAATAACACCTCTGTTTTCTTTCAAAAATTTGGATGTGTCCACGTTGTGCTTTGGGGCGTTTCCTGTCGCGGGCGCTAGGCCTACCCACACAAGTGAGGTATCATTTTTATCGGGACACTTGGGGGAATGCTGGGTGGAAGGAAATTTGTGGCTCCTCTCCTATTCTAGAACTTTCTGCCACAGAAATGTGAGGAACATGTGCTTTTTTAGCCAAATTTTGAGGTTTGCAAAGGATTCTGGGTAACAGAACCTGGTCCGAGCCACACAAGTCACCCCATCTTGGATTCCCCTAGGTCTCTAGTTTTCAGAAATGCACAGGTTTGGTAGGTTTCCCTAGGTGCCGGATGAGCTAGAGGCCAAAATCTACAGGTAGGCACTTTGCAAAAAACACCTCTGTTTTCTTTCAAAAATTTGGATGTGTCTACGTTGCGCTTTGGGGCGTTTCCTGTCGCGGGCGCTACGCCTACCCACACAAGTGAGGTATCATTTTTATCGGGAGACTTGGGGGAACGCTGGGTGGAAGGAAATTTGTGGCTCCTCTCAGATTCCAGAACTTTTTGCCACAGAAATGTGAGGAACGTGTGTTTTTTTTGCCAAATTATGAGGTTTGCAAAGGATTCTGGGTAACAGAACCTGGTCCGAGCCACACAAGTCACCCCATCTTGGATTCCCCTAGGTCTCTAGTTTTCAGAAATGCACAGGTTTGGTAGGTTTCCGTAGGTGCTGGCTGAGCTAGAGGCCAAAATCTACAGGTAGGCATTTTGCAAAAAACACCTCTGTTTTCTTTCAAAAACTTGGATGTGTCCACGTTGCGCTTTGGGGCGTTTCCTGTCGCGGGCGCTAGGCCTACCCACACAAGTGAGGTATCATTTTTATCGGGAGACTTGGGGGAATCCTGGGTGGAAGGAAATTTGTGGCTCCTCTCAGATTCCAGAACTTTCTGCCACAGAAATGTGAGGAACATGTGCTTTTTTAGTCACATTTTGAGGTTTGAAAGGATTCTGGGTAACAGAACCTGGTCCGAGCCACACAAGTCACTCCATCTTGGATTCCCCTAGGTCTCTAGTTTTCAGAAATGCACAGATTTGGTAGGTTTCCCTAGTTGCCGGCTGAGCTAGAGGCCAAAATCTACAGGTAACACTTTGCAAAAAACACCTCTGTTTTCTTTAAAACATTTGGATGTGTCCACGTTGCGCTTTGGGGCGTTACCTGTCGCGGGCGCTAGGCCTACCCACACAAGTGAGGTATCATTTTTATCGGGAGAATTGGGGGAACGCTGGGTGGAAGGAAATTTGTGGCTCCTCTCAGAGTCCAGAACTTTCTGCCACAGAAATGTGAAGAACATGTGTTTTTTTTGCCAAATTATGAGGTTTGCAAAGGATTCTGGGTAACAGAACCTGGTCCGAGCCACACAAGTCACTCCATCTTGGATTCCCCTAGGTCTCTAGTTTTCAGAAATGCACAGGTTTGGTAGGTTTCCCTAGGTGTCGGCTAAGCTAGAGGCCAAAATCTACAGGTAGGCACTTTGCAAAAAACACCTTTGTTTTCTTTCAAAAATTTGGATGTGTCCACGTTTCGCTTTGGGGCGTTTCCTGTCGCGGGCGCTAGGCCTACCTACACAAGTGAGGTATTATTTTTATCGGGAGACTTGGGGGAACGCTGGGTGGAAGCAAATGTGTGGCTCCTATCAGATTCCAGAACTTTCTGCCACAGAAATGTGAGGAACATGTGTTTTTTTTGCTAAATTTTGAGGTTTGCAAAGGATTCTGGGTAACAGAACCTGGTCCGAGCCACACAAGTCACCCCATCTTGGATTCCCCTAGGTCTCTAAATTTCAGAAATGCACAGGTTTGGTAGGTTTCCCTAGGTGCAGGCTAAGCTAGAGGCCAAAATCTACAGGTAGGCACTTTGCAAAAAACGCCTTTGTTTTCTTTCAAAAATTTGGATGTGTCCTCGTTGCGCTTTGGGGCGTTTCCTGTCGCGGGCGCTAGGCCTACCCACACAAGTGAGGTATCATTTTTATCGGGAGACTTGGGGGAACGCTGGGTGGAAGGAAATTTGTGGCTCCTCTCAGATTCCAAAACTTTCTGCCACAGAAATGTGAGGAACATGTGTTTTTTTTGCCAAATTTTGAGGTTTGTAAAGGATTCTGGGAAACAGAACCTGGTCCGAGCCACACAGGTCACCCCATCTCGGATTCCCCTAGGTCTCTAGTTTTCAGAAATGCACAGGTTTGGTAGGTTTCCCTAGGTGCCGGCTAAGCTAGAGGCCAAAATCTACAGGTAGGCACTTTGCAAAAAACACCTCTGTTTTCTTTCAAAAATTTGGATGAGTACACGTTGCGCTTTGGGGCGTTTCCTGTCGCGGGCACTAGGCCTACCTACACAAGTGAGGTATCATTTTTATCGGGAGACTTGGGGGAACGCTGGGTGGAAGGAAATTTGTGGCTCCTATCAGATTCCAGAACTTTCTGCCACAGAAATGTGAGGAACATGTGTTTTTTTTGCCAAATTTTGAGGTTTGCAAAGGATTCTGGGTAACAGAACCTGGTCCGAGCCACACCAGTCACCCCATCTTGGATTCCCCTAGGTCTCTAGTTTTCAGAAATGCACAGGTTTGGTAGGTTTCCCTAGGTGCCGGCTAAGCTAGAGGCCAAAATCTACAGGTAGGCACTTTGCAAAAAACACCTTTGTTTTCTTTCAAAAATTTGGATGTGTCCACGTTTCGCTTTGGGGCGTTTCCTGTCGCGGGCACTAGGCCTACCTACACAAGTGAGGTATAATTTTTATCGGGAGACTTGGGGGAACGCTGGGTGGAAGGAAATTTGTGGCTCCTATCAGATTCCAGAACTTTCTGCCACAGAAATGTGAGGAACATGTGTTTTTTTTGCCAAATTTTGAGGTTTGCAAAGGATTCTGGGTAACAGAACCTGGTCCGAGCCACACAAGTCACCCCATCTTGGATTCCCCTAGGTCTCTAGTTTTCAGAAATGCACAGGTTTGGTAGGTTTCCCTAGGTGCCGGCTGAGCTAGAGGCCAAAATCTACAGGTAGGCATTTTGCAAAAAACTCCTCTGTTTTCTTTCAAAAACTTGGATGTGTCCACGTTGCGCTTTGGGGCGTTTCCTGTCGCGGGCGCTAGGCCTACCCACACAAGTGAGGCATCATTTTTATCGGGAGACTTGGGGGAATGCTGGGTGGAAGGAAATTTGTGGCTCCTCTCAGATTCCAGAACTTTCTGCCACAGAAATGTGAGGAACATGTGCTTTTTTAGCAACATTTTGAGGTTTGAAAGGATTCTGGGTAACAGAACCTGGTCCGAGCCACACAAATCACTCCATCTTGGATTCCCCTAGGTCTCTAGTTTTCAGAAATGCACAGGTTTGGTCGGTTTCCCTAGTTGCCGGCTGAGCTAGAGGCCAAAATCTACAGGTAACACTTTGCAAAAAACACCTCTGTTTTCTTTAAAACATTTGGATGTGTCCACGTTGCGCTTTGGGGCGTTACCTGTCGCGGGCGCTAGGCCTACCCACACAAGTGAGGTATCATTTGTATCGGGAGACTTGGGGGAACGCTGGGTGGAAGGAAATTCGTGGCTCCTCTCAGATTCCAGAACTTTCTGCCACAGAAATGTGAGGAACATGTGTTTTTTTTGCCAAATTTTGAGGTTTGCAAAGGATTCTGGGTAACAGAACTTGGTCCGAGCCAAGTCACCCCATCTCGGATTCCCCTAGGTCTCTAGTTTTCAGAAATGCACAGGTTTGGTAGGTTTCCCTAGGTGCCGGCTGAGCTAGAGGCCAAAATCTACAGGTAGGCACTTTGCAAATAACACCTCTGTTTTCTTTCAAAAATTTGGATGTGTCCACGTTGTGCTTTGGGGCGTTTCCTGTCGCGGGCGCTAGGCCTACCCACACAAGTGAGGTATCATTTTTATCGGGACACTTGGGGGAATGCTGGGTGGAAGGAAATTTGTGGCTCCTCTCCTATTCTAGAACTTTCTGCCACAGAAATGTGAGGAACATGTGCTTTTTTAGCCAAATTTTGAGGTTTGCAAAGGATTCTGGGTAACAGAACCTGGTCCGAGCCACACAAGTCACCCCATCTTGGATTCCCCTAGGTCTCTAGTTTTCAGAAATGCACAGGTTTGGTAGGTTTCCCTAGGTGCCGGATGAGCTAGAGGCCAAAATCTACAGGTAGGCACTTTGCAAAAAACACCTCTGTTTTCTTTCAAAAATTTGGATGTGTCTACGTTGCGCTTTGGGGCGTTTCCTGTCGCGGGCGCTACGCCTACCCACACAAGTGAGGTATCATTTTTATCGGGAGACTTGGGGGAACGCTGGGTGGAAGGAAATTTGTGGCTCCTCTCAGATTCCAGAACTTTTTGCCACAGAAATGTGAGGAACGTGTGTTTTTTTTGCCAAATTATGAGGTTTGCAAAGGATTCTGGGTAACAGAACCTGGTCCGAGCCACACAAGTCACCCCATCTTGGATTCCCCTAGGTCTCTAGTTTTCAGAAATGCACAGGTTTGGTAGGTTTCCCTAGGTGCCGGCTAAGCTAGAGGCCAAAATCTACAGGTAGGCACTTTGCAAAAAACACCTTTGTTTTCTTTCAAAAATTTGGATGTGTCCACGTTTCGCTTTGGGGCGTTTCCTGTTGCGGGCGCTAGGCCTACCTACACAAGTGAGGTATCATTTTTATCGGGAGACTTGGGGGAACGCTGGGTGGAAGGAAATTTGTGGCTCCTATCAGATTCCAGAACTTTCTGCCACAGAAATGTGAGGAACATGTATTTTTTTTGCCAAATTTTGGGGTTTGCAAAGGATTCTGGGTAACAGAACCTGGTCCGAGCCACACAAGTCACCCCATCTTGGATTCCCCTAGGTCTCTAGTTTTCAGAAATGCACAGGTTTGGTAGGTTTCCCTAGGTGCCGGATGAGCTAGAGGCCAAAATCTACAGGTAGGCATTTTGCAAAAAACACCTCTGTTTTCTTTCAAAAACTTGGATATGTCCACGTTGCGCTTTGGGGCGTTTCCTGTCGCGGGCGCTAGGCCTACCCACACAAGTGAGGTATCATTTTTATCGGGAGACTTGGGGGAATGCTGGGTGGAAGGAAATTTGTGGCTCCTCTCAGATTCCAGAACTTTCTGCCACAGAAATGTGAGGAACATGTGCTTTTTTAGCCACATTTTGAGGTTTGAAAGGATTCTGGGTAACAGAACCTGGTCCGAGCCACACAAGTCACTCCATCTTGGATTCCCCTAGGTCTCTAGTTTTCAGAAATGCACAGATTTGGTAGGTTTCCCTAGTTGCCGGCTGAGCTAGAGGCCAAAATCTACAGGTAACACTTTTCAAAAAACACCTCTGTTTTCTTTAAAACATTTGGATGTGTCCACGTTGCGCTTTGGGTCGTTACCTGTCACGGGCGCTAGGCCTACCCACAAAAGTGAGGTATCATTTTTATCGGGAGACTTGGGGGAACGCTGGGTGGAAGGAAATTTGTGGCTCCTCTCAGATTCCAGAACTTTCTGCCACAGAAATGTGAGGAACATGTGTTTTTTTTGCCAAATTATGAGGTTTGCAAAGGATTCTGGGTAACAGAACCTGGTCCGAGCCACACAAGTCACTCCATCTTGGATTCCCCTAGGTCTCTAGTTTTCAGAAATGCACAGGTTTGGTAGGTTTCCCTAGGTGTCGGCTAAGCTAGAGGCCAAAATCTACAGGTAGGCACTTTGCAAAAAACACCTTTGTTTTCTTTCAAAAATTTGGATGTGTCCACGTTTCGCTTTGGGGCGTTTCCTGTCGCGGGCGCTAGGCCTACCTACACAAGTGAGGTATTATTTTTATCGGGAGACTTGGGGGAACGCTGGGTGGAAGGAAATGTGTGGCTCCTATCAGATTCCAGAACTTTCTGCCACAGAAATGTGAGGAACATGTGTTTTTTTTGCTAATTTTTGAGGTTTGCAAAGGATTCTGGGTAACAGAACTTGGTCCGAGCCACACAAGTCACCCCATCTTGGATTCCCCTAGGTCTCTAAATTTCAGAAATGCACAGGTTTGGTAGGTTTCCCTAGGTGCAGACTAAGCTAGAGGCCAAAATCTACAGGTAGGCACTTTGCAAAAAACACCTTTGTTTTCTTTCAAAAATTTGGATGTGTCCTCGTTGCGCTTTGGGGCGTTTCCTGTCGTGGGCGCTAGGCCTACCCACACAAGTGACGTATCATTTTTATCGGGAGACTTGGGGGAACGCTGGGTGGAAGGAAATTTGTGGCTCCTCTCAGATTCCAAAACTTTCTGCCACAGAAATGTGAGGAACATGTGGTTTTTTTGCCAAATTTTGAGGTTTGTAAAGGATTCTGTGAAACAGAACCTGGTCCGAGCCACACAGGTCACCCCATCTCGGATTCCCCTAGGTCTCTAGTTTTCAGAAATGCACAGGTTTGGTAGGTTTCCCTAGGTGCCGGCTAAGCTAGAGGCCAAAATCTACAGGTAGGCACTTTGCAAAAAACACCTCTGTTTTCTTTCAAAAATTTGGATGAGTACACGTTGCGCTTTGGGGCGTTTCATGTCGCGGGCACTAGGCCTACCTACACAAGTGAGGTATCATTTTTATCGGGAGACTTGGGGGAACGCTGGGTGGTAGGAAATTTGTGGCTCCTATCAGATTCCAGAACTTTCTGCCACAGAAATGTGAGGAACATGTGTTTTTTTTGCCAAATTTTGAGGTTTGCAAAGGATTCTGGGTAACAGAACCTGGTCCGAGCCACACAAGTCACCCCATCTTGGATTCCCCTAGGTCTCTAAATTTCAGAAATGCACAGGTTTGGTAGGTTTCCCTAGGTGCCGGCTGAGCTAGAGGCCAAAATCTACAGGTAGGCATTTTGCAAAAAACTCCTCAGTTTTCTTTCAAAAACTTGGATGTGTCCACGTTGCGCTTTGGGGCGTTTCCTGTCGCGGGCGCTAGGCCTACCCACACAAGTGAGGTATCATTTTTATCGGGAGACTTGGGGGAATGCTGGGTGGAAGGAAATTTGTGGCTCCTCTCAGATTCCAGAACTTTCTGCCACAGAAATGTGAGGAACATGTGCTTTTTTAGCCACATTTTGAGGTTTGAAAGGATTCTGGGTAACAGAACCTGGTCCGAGCCACACAAGTCACTCCATCTTCGATTCCCCTAGGTCTCTAGTTTTCAGAAATGCACAGGTTTGGTCGGTTTCCCTAGTTGCCGGCTGAGCTAGAGGCCAAAATCTACAGGTAACACTTTGCAAAAAACACCTCTGTTTTCTTTAAAACATTTGGATGTGTCCACGTTGCGCTTTGGGGCGTTACCTGTCGCGGGCGCTAGGCCTACCCACACAAGTGAGGTATCATTTGTATCGGGAGACTTGGGGGAACGCTGGGTGGAAGGAAATTCGTGGCTCCTCTCAGATTCCAGAACTTTCTGCCACAGAAATGTGAGGAACATGTGTTTTTTTTGCCAAATTATGAGGTTTGCAAAGGATTCTGGGTAACAGAACCTGGACCGAGCCACACAAGTCACCCCATCTTGGATTCCCCTAGGTCTCTAGTTTTCAGAAATGCACAGGTTTGGTAGGTTTCCCTAGGTGCCGGCTAAGCTAGAGGCCAAAATCTACAGGTAGGCACTTTGCAAAAAACACCTTTGTTTTCTTTCAATAATTTGGATGTGTCCACGTTTCGCTTTGGGGCGTTTCCTGTCGCGGGCGCTAGGCCTACCTACACAAGTGAGGTATCATTTTTATCGGGAGACTTGGGGGAACGCTGGGTGGAAGGAAATTTGTGGCTCCTATCAGATTCCAGAACTTTCTGCCACAGAAATGTGAGGAACATGTGTTTTTTTTGCCAAATTTTGAGGTTTGCAAAGGATTCTGGGTAACAGAACTTGGTCCGAGCCAAGTCACCCCATCTCGGATTCCCCTAGGTCTCTAAATTTCAGAAATGCACAGGTTTGGTAGGTTTCCCTATGTGCAGGCTAAGCTAGAGGCCAAAATCTACAGGTAGGCACTTTGCAAAAAACACCTTTGTTTTCTTTCAAAAATTTGGATGTGTCCTCGTTGCGCTTTGGGGCGTTTCCTGTCGCGGGCGCTAGGCCTACCCACACAAGTGAGGTATCATTTTTATCGGGAGACTTGGGGGAACGCTGGGTGGAAGGAAATTTGTGGCTCCTCTCAGATTCCAGAACTTTCTGCCACAGAAATTTTTTGCCAAATTTTGAGGTTTGTAAAGGATTCTGGGAAACAGAACCTGGTCCGAGCCACACAGGTCACCCCATCTTGGATTCCCCTAGGTCTCTAGTTTTCAGAAATGCACAGGTTTGGTAGGTTTCCCTAGGTGCCGGCTGAGCTAGAGGCCAAAATCTACAGGTAGGCACTTTGCAAAAAACACCTCTGTTTTCTTTCAAAAATTTGGATGTGTCCACGTTGCGCTTTGGGGCGTTTCCAGTCGCAGGCGCTAGGCATACCCACACAAGTGAGGTATCATTTTTATCGGGACACTTGGGGGAATGCTGGGTGGAAGGTAATTTGTGGCTCCTCTACTATTCCAGAACTTTCTGCCACAGAAATGTGAGGAACATGTGCTTTTTTAGCCAAATTTTGAGGTTTGCAAAGGATTCTGGGTAACAGAACCTGGTCCGAGCCACACAAGTCACCCCATCTTGGATTCCCCTAGGTCTCTAGTTTTCAGAAATGCACAGGTTTGGTAGGTTTCCCTAGGTGCCGGATGAGCTAGAGGCCAAAATCTACAGGTAGGCACTTTGCAAAAAACACCTCTGTTTTCTTTCAAAAATTTGGATGTGTCTACGTTGCGCTTTGGGGCGTTTCCTGTCGCGGGCGCTACGCCTACCCACACAAGTGAGGTATCATTTTTATCGGGAGACTTGGGGGAACGCTGGGTGGAAGGAAATTTGTGGCTCCTCTCAGATTCCAGAACTTTTTGCCACAGAAATGTGAGGAACGTGTGTTTTTTTTGCCAAATTATGAGGTTTGCAAAGGATTCTGGGTAACAGAACCTGGTCCGAGCCACACAAGTCACCCCATCTTGGATTCCCCTAGGTCTCTAGTTTTCAGAAATGCACAGGTTTGGTAGGTTTCCCTAGGTGCCGGCTAAGCTAGAGGCCAAAATCTACAGGTAGGCACTTTGCAAAAAACACCTTTGTTTTCTTTCAAAAATTTGGATGTGTCCACGTTTCGCTTTGGGGCGTTTTCTGTCGCGGGCGCTAGGCCTACCTACACAAGTGAGGTATCATTTTTATTGGGAGACTTGGGGGAACGCTGGGTGGAAGGAAATTTGTGGCTCCTATCAGATTCCAGGACTTTCTGCCACAGAAATGTGAGGAACATGTATTTTTTTTGCCAAATTTTGGGGTTTGCAAAGGATTCTGGGTAACAGAACCTGGTCCGAGCCACACAAGTCACCCCATCTTGGATTCCCCTAGGTCTCTAGTTTTCAGAAATGCACAGGTTTGGTAGGTTTCCCTAGGTGCCGGCTGAGCTAGAGGCCAAAATCTACAGGTAGGCATTTTGCAAAAAACACCTCTGTTTTCTTTCAAAAACTTGGATGTGTCCACGTTGCGCTTTGGGGCGTTTCCTGTCGCGGGCGCTATGCCTACCCACACAAGTGAGGTATCATTTTTATCGGGAGACTTGGGGAAATGCTGGGTGGAAGGAAATTTGTGGCTCCTCTCAGATTCCAGAACTTTCTGCCACAGAAATGTGAGGAACATGTGCTTTTTTAGCCACATTTTGAGGTTTGAAAGGATTCTGGGTAACAGAACCTGGTCCGAGCCACACAAGTCACTCCATCTTGGATTCCCCTAGGTCTCTAGTTTTCAGAAATGCACAGATTTGGTAGGTTTCCCTAGTTGCCGGCTGAGCTAGAGGCCAAAATCTACAGGTAACACTTTGCAAAAAACACCTCTGTTTTCTTTAAAACATTTGGATGTGTCCACGTTGCGCTTTGGGGCGTTACCTGTCGCGGGCGCTAGGCCTACCCACACAAGTGAGGTATCATTTTTATCGGGAGACTTGGGGGAACGCTGGGTGGAAGGAAATTTGTGGCTCCTCTCAGATTCCAGAACTTTCTGCCACAGAAATGTGAGGAACATGTGTTTTTTTTTGCCAAATTATGAGGTTTGCAAAGGATTCTGGGTAACAGAACCTGGTCCGAGCCACACAAGTCACTCCATCTTGGATTCCCCTAGGTCTCTAGTTTTCAGAAATGCACAGGTTTAGTAGGTTTCCCTAGGTGTCGGCTAAGCTAGAGGCCAAAATCTACAGGTAGGCACTTTGCAAAAAACACCTTTGTTTTCTTTCAAAAATTTGGATGTGTCCACGTTTCGCTGTGGGGCGTTTCCTGTCGCGGGCGCTAGGCCTACCTACACAAGTGAGGTATTATTTTTATCGGGAGACTTGGGGGAACGCTGGGTGGAAGGAAATGTGTGGGTCCTATCAGATTCCAGAACTTTCTGCCACAGAAATGTGAGGAACATGTGTTTTTTTTGCTAAATTTTGAGGTTTGCAAAGGATTCTGGGTAACAGAACCTGGTCCGAGCCACACAAGTCACCCCATCTTGGATTCCCCTAGGTCTCTAGTTTTCAGAAATGCACAGGTTTGGTAGGCTTCCCTAGGTGCCGGATGAGCTAGAGGCCAAAATCTACAGGCAGGCACTTTGCAAAAAACACCTCTGTTTTCTTTCAAAAATTTGGATGTGTCTACGTTGCGCTTTGGGGCGTTTCCTGTCGCGGGCGCTACGCCTACCCACACAAGTGAGGTATCATTTTTATCGGGAGACTTGGGGGAACGCTGGGTGGAAGGAAATTTGTGGCTCCTCTCAGATTCCAGAACTTTTTGCCACAGAAATGTGAGGAACGTGTGTTTTTTTTGCCAAATTATGAGGTTTGCAAAGGATTCTGGGTAACAGAACCTGGTCCGAGCCACACAAGTCACCCCATCTTGGATTCCCCTAGGTCTCTAGTTTTCAGAAATGCACAGGTTTGGTAGGTTTCCCTAGGTGCCGGCTAAGCTAGAGGCCAAAATCTACAGGTAGGCACTTTTCAAAAAACACCTTTGTTTTCTTTCAAAAATTTGGATGTGTCCACGTTTCGCTTTGGGGCGTTTCCTGTCGCGGGCGCTAGGCCTACCTACACAAGTGAGGTATCATTTTTATCGGGAGACTTGGGGGAACGCTGGGTGGAAGGAAATTTGTGGCTCCTATCAGATTCCAGAACTTTCTGCCACAGAAATGTGAGGAACATGTATTTTTTTTGCCAAATTTTGGGGTTTGCAAAGGATTCTGGGTAACAGAACCTGGTCCGAGCCACACAAGTCACCCCATCTTGGATTCCCCTAGGTCTCTAGTTTTCAGAAATGCACAGGTTTGGTAGGTTTCCCTAGGTGCCGGCTGAGCTAGAGGCCAAAATCTACAGGTAGGCATTTTGCAAAAAACACCTCTGTTTTCTTTCAAAAACTTGGATGTGTCCACGTTGCGCTTTGGGGCGTTTCCTGTCGCGGGCGCTAGGCCTACCCACACAAGTGAGGTATCATTTTTATCGGGAGACTTGGGGGAATGCTGGGTGGAAGGAAATTTGTGGCTCCTCTCAGATTCCAGAACTTTCTGCCACAGAAATGTGAGGAACATGTGCTTTTTTAGCCACATTTTGAGGTTTGAAAGGATTCTGGGTAACAGAACCTGGTCCGAGCCACACAAGTCACTCCATCTTGGATTCCCCTAGGTCTCTAGTTTTAAGAAATGCACAGATTTGGTAGGTTTCCCTAGTTGCCGGCTGAGCTAGAGGCCAAAATCTACAGGTAACACTTTGCAAAAAACACCTCTGTTTTCTTTAAAACATTTGGATGTGTCCACGTTGCGCTTTGGGGTGTTACCTGTCGCGGGCGCTAGGCCTACCCACACAAGTGAGGTATCATTTTTATCGGGAGACTTGGGGGAACGCTGGGTGGAAGGAAATTTGTGGCTCCTCTCAGATTCCAGAACTTTCTGCCACAGAAATGTGAGGAACATGTGTTTTTTTTGCCAAATTATGAGGTTTGCAAAGGATTCTGGGTAACAGAACCTGGTCCGAGCCACACAAGTCACTCCATCTTGGATTCCCCTAGGTCTCTAGTTTTCAGAAATGCACAGGTTTAGTAGGTTTCCCTAGGTGTCGGCTAAGCTAGAGGCCAAAATCTACAGGTAGGCACTTTGCAAAAAACACCTTTGTTTTCTTTCAAAAATTTGGATGTGTCCACGTTTCGCTTTGGGGCGTTTCCTGTCGCGGGCGCTAGGCCTACCTACACAAGTGAGGTATTATTTCTATCGGGAGAGTTGGGGGAACGCTGGGAGGAAGGAAATGTGTGGCTCCTATCAGATTCCAGAACTTTCTGCCACAGAAATGTGAGGAACATGTGTTTTTTTTGCTAAATTTTGAGGTTTGCAAAGGATTCTGGGTAACAGAACCTGGTCCGAGCCACACAAGTCACCCCATCTTGGATTCCCCTAGGTCTCTAAATTTCAGAAATACACAGGTTTGGTAGGTTTCCCTAGGTGCAGGCTAAGCTAGAGGCCAAAATCTACAGGTAGGCACTTTGCAAAAAACACCTTTGTTTTCTTTCAAAAATTTGGATGTGTCCTCGTTGCGCTTTGGGGCGTTTCCTGTCGCGGGCGCTAGGCCTACCCACACAAGTGAGATATCATTTTTATCGGGAGACTTGGGGGAACGCTGGGTGGAAGGAAATTTGTGGCTCCTCTCAGATTCCAAAACTTTCTGCCACAGAAATGTGAGGAACATGTGTTTTTTTTGCCAAATTTTGAGGTTTGTAAAGGATTCTGGGAAACAGAACCTGGTCCGAGCCACACAGGTCACCCCATCTCAGATTCCCCTAGGTCTCTAGTTTTCAGAAATGCACAGGTTTGGTAGGTTTCCCTAGGTGCCGGATGAGCTAGAGGCCAAAATCTACAGGTAGGCACTTTGCAAAAAACACCTCTGTTTTCTTTCAAAAATTTGGATGAGTACACGTTGCGCTTTGGGGCGTTTCCTGTCGCGGGCACTAGGCCTACCCACACAAGTGAGGTATCATTTTTATCGGGAGACTTGGGGGAATGCTGGGTGGAAGGAAATTTGTGGCTCCTCTCAGAATCCAGAACTTTCTACCACAGAAACGTGAGGAACATGTCCTTTTTTTGCCAAATTTTGAGGTTTGCAAAGGATTCTGTGTAACAGAACCTGGACCGAGCCACACAACTCACCCCATCTTGGATTCCCCTAGGTCTCTAGTTTTCAGAAATGCACAGGTTTGGTAGGTTTCCCTAGGTGCCGACTGAGCTAGAGGCCAAAATCTACAGGTAGGCACTTTGCAAAAAACACCTCTGTTTTCTTTCAAAAATTTGGATATGTCCACGTTGCGCTTTGGG
Organism: Pleurodeles waltl; assembly: GCF_031143425.1. Taxonomy (NCBI): domain Eukaryota; kingdom Metazoa; phylum Chordata; class Amphibia; order Caudata; family Salamandridae; genus Pleurodeles; species Pleurodeles waltl. Next base: position 306,020 of record NW_027149823.1, on the reverse strand, counting down.
GCATTCCCTATCGCGGGCGCTAGGCCTACCCACACAAGTGAGGTATCATTTTTATCGGGAGACTTGGGGGAACGCTGGGTAGAAGGAAATTTGTGGCTCCTCTCAGATTCCAGAACGTTCTGCCACAAAAATGTGAGGAACATGTGTTTTTTTAGCCAAATTTTGAGGTTTGCAAAGGATTCTGGGTAACAGAACCTGGTCCGAGCCACACAAGTCACCCCATCTTGGATTTCCCTAGGTCTCTAGTTTTCAGAAATGCACATGTTTGAAAGGTTTCCCGAGGTGCCGGCTGAGCTAGAGGCCAAAATCAACAGGTAGGCACTTTGCAAAAAACACCTCTGTTTTCTTTCAAAAATTTGGATGTGTCCACGTTGTGCTTTGGGGTGTTTCCTGTCGCGGGCGCTAGGCCTACCCACACAAGTGAGGTATCATTTTTATAGGGAGACTTGGGGGAACGCTGGGTGGGAGGAAATTTGTGGCTCCTCTCAGATTCCAGAACTTTCTGCCACAGAAATGTGAGGAACATGTGTTTTTTTTGCCAAATTTTGAGTTTTGCAAAGGATTCTGGGTAACAGAACCTGGTCTAAGCCACACAAGTCACCCCATCTTGGATTCCCCTAGGTCTCTAGTTTTCAGAAATGCACAGGTTTGGTAGGTTTCCCTAGGTGCCGGCTGAGCTAGAGGCCAAAATCTACAGGTAGGCACTTTGCAAAAAACACCTCTGTTTTCTTTAAAAAATTTGGATATGTCCACGTTGCGCTTTGGGGCATTCCCTATCGCGGGCGCTAGGCCTACCCACACAAGTGAGGTATCATTTTTATCGGGAGACTTGGGGGAACGCTGGGTAGAAGGAAATTTGTGGCTCCTCTCAGATTCCAGAACGTTCTGCCACAAAAATGTGAGGAACATGTGTTTTTTTAGCCAAATTTTGAGGTTTGCAAAGGATTCTGGGTAACAGAACCTGGTCCGAGCCACACAAGTCACCCCATCTTGGATTCCCCTAGGTCTCTAGTTTTCAGAAATGCACATGTTTGAAAGGTTTCCCTAGGTGCCGGCTGAGCTAGAGGCCAAAATCTACAGGTAGGCACTTTGCAAAAAACACCTCTGTTTTCTTTCAAACATTTGGATGTGTCCACGTTGTGCTTTGGGGTGTTTCCTGTCGCGGGCGCTAGGCCTACCCACACAAGTGAGGTATCATTTTTATAGGGAGACTTGGGGGAACGCTGGGTGGGAGAAAGTTTGTGGCTCCTCTCAGATTCCAGAACTTTCTGCCACAGAAATGTGAGGAACATGTGTTTTTTTTGCCAAATTTTGAGTTTTGCAAAGGATTCTGGGTAACAGAACCTGGTATAAGCCACACAAGTCACCCCGTCTTGGATTCCCCTAGGTCTCTAGTTTTCAGAAATGCACAGGTTTGGTAGGTTTCCCTAGGTGCCGGCTGAGCTAGAGGCCAAAATCTACAGGTAGGCACTTTGCAAAAAACACCTCTGTTTTCTTTCAAAAATTTGGATATGTCCACGTTGCGCTTTGGGGCATTCCCTATCGCGGGCGCTAGGCCTACCCACACAAGTGAGGTATCATTTTTATCGGGAGACTTGGGGGAACGCTGGGTAGAAGGAAATTTGTGGCTCCTCTCAGATTCCAGAACGTTCTGCCACAAAAATGTGAGGAACATGTGTTTTTTTAGCCAAATTTTGAGGTTTGCAAAGGATTCTGGGTAACAGAACCTGGTCCGAGCCACACAAGTCACCCCATCTTGGATTCCCCTAGGTCTCTAGTTTTCAGAAATGCACATGTATGAAAGGTTTCCCTAGGTGCCGGCTGAGCTAGAGGCCAAAATCTACAGGTAGGCACTTTGCAAAAAACACCTCTGTTTTCTTTCAAAAATTTGGATGTGTCCAGGTTGTGCTTTGGGGTGTTTCCTGTCGCGGGCGCTAGGCCTACCCACACAAGTGAGGTATCATTTTTATAGGGAGACTTGGGGGAACGCTGGGTGGGAGGAAATTTGTGGCTCCTCTCAGATTCCAGAACTTTCTGCCACAGAAATGTGAGGAACATGTGTTTTTTTTGCCAAATTTGGAGTTTTGCAAAGGATTCTGGGTAACAGAACCTGGTCTAAGCAACACAAGTCACCCCATCTTGGATTCCCCTAGGTCTCTAGTTTTCAGAAATGCACAGGTTTGGTAGGTTTCCCTAGGTGCCGGCTGAGCTAGAGGCCAAAATCTACAGGTAGGCACTTTGCAAAAAACACCTCTGTTTTCTTTCAAAAATTTGGATGTGTCCACTTTGCGCTTTGGGGCGTTTCCTGTCGCGGGCGCTAGGCCTAACCACACAAGTGAGGTATGATTTTTATCGGGAGACTTGGGGGAACGCAGGGTGGAAGGACATTTGTGGCTCCTCTCAGATTCCAGAACTTTCTGCCACAGAAATGTGAGGAACATGTGTTTTTTTTGCCAAATTATGAGGTTTGCAAAGGATTCTGGGTAACAGAACCTGGTCCGAGCCACACAAGTCACCCCATCTTGGATTCCCCTAGGTCCCTAGTTTTCAGAAATGCACAGGTTTGGTAGGTTTCCCTAGGTGCCGGCTAAGCTAGAGGCCAAAATCTACAGGAAGGCACTTTGCAAAAAACACCTCTGTTTTCTTTAAAAAATTTGGATGTGTCCACGTTTCGCTTTGGGGCGTTTCCTGTCGCGGGCGCTAGGCCTACCTACACAAGTGAGGTATCATTTTTATCGGGAGACTTGGGGGAACGCTGGGTGGAAGGAAATTTGTGGCTCCTATCAGATTCCAGAACTTTCTGCCACAGAAATGTGAGGAACATGTGTTTTTTTTGCCAAATTTTGAGGTTTGCAAAGGATTCTGGGTAACAGAACCTGGTCCGAGCCACACAAGTCACCCCATCTTGGATTCCCGTAGGTCTCTAAGTTTCAGAAATGCACAGGTTTGGTAGGTTTCCCTAGGTGCCGGCTGAGCTAGAGGCCAAAATCTACAGGTAGGCATTTTGCAAAAAACACCTCTGTTTTCTTTCAAAAACTTGGATGTGTCCACGTTGCGCTTTGGGGCGTTTCCTGTCGCGGGCGCTAGGCCTACCCACACAAGTGAGGTATCATTTTTATCGGGAGACTTGGGGGAATGCTGGGTGGAAGGAAATTTGTGGCTCCTCTCAGATTCCAGAACTTTCTGCCACAGAAATGTGAGGAACATGTGCTTTTTTAGCCACATTTTGATGTTTGAAAGGATTCTGGGTAACAGAACCTGGTCCGAGCCACACAAGTCACTCCATCTTGGATTCCCCTAGGTCTCTAGTTTTCAGAAATGCACAGGTTTGGTAGGTTTCCCTAGGTGCCGGCTGAGCTAGAGGCCAAAATCTACAGGAAGGCACTTTGCAAAAAACACCTCTGTTTTCATTAAAAAATTTGGATGTGTCCACGTTGCGCTTTGGGGCGTTTCCTGTCGCGGGCGCTAGGCCTACCCACACAAGTGAGGTTTCATTTTTATCGGGAGACTTGGGGGAATGCTGGGTGGAAGAAAATTTGTGGCTCCTCTCAGATTCCAGAACTTTCTGCCACAGAAATATGAGGAACATGTGTTTTTTTAGCCAAATTTTGAGGTTTGCAAAGGATTCTGGATAACAGAACCTGGTCCGAGCCACACAAGTCACCCCATCTTGGATTCCCCTAGGTCTCTAAATTTCAGAAATGCACAGGTTTGGTAGGTTTCCCTAGGTGCCGGCTGAGCTTGAGGCCAAAATCTACAGGTAACACTTTGCAAAAAACACCTCTGTTTTCTTTAAAACATTTGGATGTGTCCATGTTGCGCTTTGGGGCGTTACCTGTCGCGGGCGCTAGGCCTACCCACACAAGTGAGGTATAATTTTTATCGGGAGACTTGGGGGAACGCTGGGTGGAAGGAAATTTGTGGCTCCTCTCAGATTCCAGAACTTTCTGCCAAAGAAATGTGAGGAACATGTGTTTTTTTTGCCAAATTATGAGGTTTGCAAAGGATTCTGGGTAACAGAACCTGGTCCGAGCCACACAAGTCACCCCATCTTGGATTCCCCTAGGTCTCTAGTTTTCAGAAATGCACAGGTTTGGTAGGTTTCCCTAGGTGCCGGCTAAGCTAGAGGCCAAAATCTACAGGTAGGCACTTTGCAAAAAACACCTCTGTTTTCTTTCAAAAATTTGGATGTGTCCACGTTTCGCTTTGGGGCGTTTCCTGTCGCGGGCGCTAGGCCTACCTACACAAGTGAGGTATCATTTTTATCGGGAGACTTGGGGGAACGCTGAGTGGAAGGAAATTTGTGGCTCCTATCAGATTCCAGAACTTTCTGCCACAGAAATGTGAGGAACATGTGTTTTTTTTGCAAAATTTTGAGGTTTGCAAAGGATTCTGGGTAACAGAACCTGGTCCGAGCCACACAAGTCACCCCATTTTGGATTCCCGTAGGTCTCTAAATTTCAGAAATGCACAGGTTTGGTAGGTTTCCCTAGGTGCCGGCTGAGCTAGAGGCCAAAATCTACAGGTAGGCATTTTGCAAAAAACACCTCCGTTTTCTTTCAAAAACTTGGATGTGTCCACGTTGCGCTTTGGGGCGTTTCCTGTCGCGGGCGCTAGGCCTACCCACACAAGTGAGGTATCATTTTTATCGGGAGACTTGGGGGAATGCTGGGTGGAAGGAAATTTGTGGCTCCTCTCAGATTCCAGAACTTTCTGCCACAGAAATGTGAGGAACATGTGCTTTTTTAGCCACATTTTGATGTTTGAAAGGATTCTGGGTAACAGAACCTGGTCCGAGCCACACAAGTCACTCCATCTTGGATTCCCCTAGGTCTCTAGTTTTCAGAAATGCACAGGTTTGGTAGGTTTCCCTAGGTGCCGGCTGAGCTAGAGGCCAAAATCTACAGGAAGGCACTTTGCAAAAAACACCTCTCTTTTCTTTCAAAAATTTGGATGTGTCAACGTTGCGCTTTGGGGCGTTTCCTGTCGCGGGCGCTAGGCCTACCCACACAAGTGAGGTATCATTTTTATCAGGAGACTTGGGGGAATGCTGGGTGGAAGGAAATTTGTGGCTCCTCTCAGATTCCAGAACTTTCTGCTATAGAAATGTGAGGAACATGTGCTTTTTTAGCCAAATTTTGAGGTTTGCAAAGGATTCTGGGTAACAGAACCTGGTCCGAGCCACACAAGTCACCCCATCTTAGATTCCCCTAGGTCTCTAGTTTTCAGAAATGCACAGGTTTGGTAGGTTTCCCTAGGTGCCGGATGAGCTAGAGGCCAAAATCTACAGGTAGGCACTTTGCAAAAAACACCTCTGTTTTCTTTCAAAAATTTGGATGTGTCCACGTTGCGCTTTGGGGCGTTTCCTGTCGCGGGCGCTAGGCCTACCCACACAAGTGAGGTTTCATTTTTATCGGGAGACTTGGGGGAACGCTGGGTGGGAGGAAATTTGTGGCTCCTCTCAGATTCCAGAACTTTCTGCCACAGAAATGTGAGGAACATGTGTTTTTTTTGCCAAATTTTGAGTTTTGCAAAGGATTCTGGGTAACAGAACCTGGTCTAAGCCACACAAGTCACCCCATCTTGGATTCCCCTAGGTCTCTAGTTTTCAGAAATGCACAGGTTTGGTAGGTTTCCCTAGGTGCCGGCTGAGCTATAGGCCAAAATCTACAGGTAGGCACTTTGCAAAAAACACCTCTGTTTTCTTTCAAAAATTTGGATATGTCCATGTTGCGCTTTGGGGCATTCCCTATCGCGGGCGCTAGGCCTACCCACACAGGTGAGGTATCATTTTTATCGGGAGACTTGGGGGAACGCTGGGTAGAAGGAAATTTGTGGCTCCTCTCAGATTCCAGAACGTTCTGCCACAAAAATGTGAGGAACATGTGTTTTTTTAGCCAAATTTTGAGGTTTGCAAAGGATTCTGGGTAACAGAACCTGGTCCGAGCCACACAAGTCACCCCATCTTGGATTTCCCTAGGTCTCTAGTTTTCAGAAATGCACATGTTTGAAAGGTTTCCCGAGGTGCCGGCTGAGCTAGAGGCCAAAATCAACAGGTAGGCACTTTGCAAAAAACACCTCTGTTTTCTTTCAAAAATTTGGATGTGTCCACGTTGTGCTTTGGGGTGTTTCCTGTCGCGGGCGCTAGGCCTACCCACACAAGTGAGGTATCATTTTTATAGGGAGACTTGGGGGAACGCTGGGTGGGAGGAAATTTGTGGCTCCTCTCAGATTCCAGAACTTTCTGCCACAGAAATGTGAGGAACATGTGTTTTTTTTGCCAAATTTTGAGTTTTGCAAAGGATTCTGGGTAACAGAACCTGGTCTAAGCCACACAAGTCACCCCATCTTGGATTCCCCTAGGTCTCTAGTTTTCAGAAATGCACAGGTTTGGTAGGTTTCCCTATGTGCCGGCTGAGCTAGAGGCCAAAATCTACAGGTGGGCACTTTGCAAAAAACACCTCTGTTTTCTTTCAAAAATTTGGATATGTCCACGTTGCGCTTTGGGGCATTCCCTATCGCGGGCGCTAGGCCTACCCACACAAGTGAGGTATCATTTTTATCGGGAGACTTGGGGGAACGCTGGGTAGAAGGAAATTTGTGGCTCCTCTCAGATTCCAGAACGTTCTGCCACAAAAATGTGAGGAACATGTGTTTTTTTAGCCAAATTTTGAGGTTTGCAAAGGATTCTGGGTAACAGAACCTGGTCCGAGCCACACAAGTCACCCCATCTTGGATTCCCCTAGGTCTCTAGTTTTCAGAAATGCACATGTATGAAAGGTTTCCCTAGGTGCCGGCTGAGCTAGAGGCCAAAATCTACAGGTAGGCACTTTGCAAAAAACACCTCTGTTTTCTTTCAAAAATTTGGATGTGTCCAGGTTGTGCTTTGGGGTGTTTCCTGTCGCGGGCGCTAGGCCTACCCACACAAGTGAGGTATCATTTTTATAGGGAGACTTGGGGGAACGCTGGGTGGGAGGAAATTTGTGGCTCCTCTCAGATTCCAGAACTTTCTGCCACAGAAATGTGAGGAACATGTGTTTTTTTTGCCAAATTTGGAGTTTTGCAAAGGATTCTGGGTAACAGAACCTGGTATAAGCCACACAAGTCACCCCATCTTGGATTCCCCTAGGTCTCTAGTTTTCAGAAATGCACAGGTTTGGTAGGTTTCCCTAGGTGCCGGCTGAGCTAGAGGCCAAAATCTACAGGTAGGCACTTTGCAAAAAACACCTCTGTTTTCTTTCAAAAATTTGGATATGTCCACGTTGCGCTTTGGGGCATTCCCTATCGCGGGCGCTAGGCCTACCCACACAAGTGAGGTATCATTTTTATCGGGAGACTTGGGGGAACGCTGGGTAGAAGGAAATTTGTGGCTCCTCTCAGATTCCAGAACGTTCTGCCACAAAAATGTGAGGAACATGTGTTTTTTTAGCCAAATTTTGAGGTTTGCAAAGGATTCTGGGTAACAGAACCTGGTCCGAGCCACACAAGTCACCCCATCTTGGATTCCCCTAGGTCTCTAGTTTTCAGAAATGCACATGTATGAAAGGTTTCCCTAGGTGCCGGCTGAGCTAGAGGCCAAAATCTACAGGTAGGCACTTTGCAAAAAACACCTCTGTTTTCTTTCAAAAATTTGGATGTGTCCAGGTTGTGCTTTGGGGTGTTTCCTGTCGCGGGCGCTAGGCCTACCCACACAAGTGAGGTATCATTTTTATAGGGAGACTTGGGGGAACGCTGGGTGGGAGGAAATTTGTGGCTCCTCTCAGATTCCAGAACTTTCTGCCACAGAAATGTGAGGAACATGTGTTTTTTTTGCCAAATTTGGAGTTTTGCAAAGGATTCTGGGTAACAGAACCTGGTCTAAGCAACACAAGTCACCCCATCTTGGATTCCCCTAGGTCTCTAGTTTTCAGAAATGCACAGGTTTGGTAGGTTTCCCTAGGTGCCGGCTGAGCTAGAGGCCAAAATCTACAGGTAGGCACTTTGCAAAAAACACCTCTGTTTTCTTTCAAAAATTTGGATGTGTCCACTTTGCGCTTTGGGGCGTTTCCTGTCGCGGGCGCTAGGCCTAACCACACAAGTGAGGTATGATTTTTATCGGGAGACTTGGGGGAACGCAGGGTGGAAGGACATTTGTGGCTCCTCTCAGATTCCAGAACTTTCTGCCACAGAAATGTGAGGAACATGTGTTTTTTTTGCCAAATTATGAGGTTTGCAAAGGATTCTGGGTAACAGAACCTGGTCCGAGCCACACAAGTCACCCCATCTTGGATTCCCCTAGGTCCCTAGGTTTCAGAAATGCACAGGTTTGGTAGGTTTCCCTAGGTGCCGGCTAAGCTAGAGGCCAAAATCTACAGGTAGGCACTTTGCAAAAAACACCTCTGTTTTCTTTCAAAAATTTGGATGTGTCCACGTTTCGCTTTGGGGCGTTTCCTGTCGCGGGCGCTAGGCCTACCTACACAAGTGAGGTATCATTTTTATCGGGAGACTTGGGGGAACGCTGGGTGGAAGGAAATTTGTGGCTCCTATCAGATTCCAGAACTTTCTGCCACAGAAATGTGAGGAACATGTGTTTTTTTTGCCAAATTTTGAGGTTTGCAAAGGATTCTGGGTAACAGAACCTGGTCCGAGCCACACAAGTCACCCCATCTTGGATTCCCGTAGGTCTCTAAATTTCAGAAATGCACAGGTTTGGTAGGTTTCCCTAGGTGCCGGCTGAGCTAGAGGCCAAAATCTACAGGTAGGCATTTTGCAAAAAACACCTCTGTTTTCTTTCAAAAACTTGGATGTGTCCACGTTGCGCTTTGGGGCGTTTCCTGTCGCGGGCGCTAGGCCTACCCACACAAGTGAGGTATCATTTTTATCGGGAGACTTGGGGGAATGCTGGGTGGAAGGAAATTTGTGGCTCCTCTCAGATTCCAGAACTTTCTGCCACAGAAATGTGAGGAACATGTGTTTTTTTTGCCAAATTTGGAGTTTTGCAAAGGATTCTGGGTAACAGAACCTGGTCTAAGCAACACAAGTCACCCCATCTTGGATTCCCCTAGGTCTCTAGTTTTCAGAAATGCACAGGTTTGGTAGGTTTCCCTAGGTGCCGGCTGAGCTAGAGGCCAAAATCTACAGGTAGGCACTTTGCAAAAAACACCTCTGTTTTCTTTCAAAAATTTGGATGTGTCCACTTTGCGCTTTGGGGCGTTTCCTGTCGCGGGCGCTAGGCCTAACCACACAAGTGAGGTATGATTTTTATCGGGAGACTTGGGGGAACGCAGGGTGGAAGGACATTTGTGGCTCCTCTCAGATTCCAGAACTTTCTGCCACAGAAATGTGAGGAACATGTGTTTTTTTTGCCAAATTATGAGGTTTGCAAAGGATTCTGGGTAACAGAACCTGGTCCGAGCCACACAAGTCACCCCATCTTGGATTCCCCTAGGTCCCTAGTTTTCAGAAATGCACAGGTTTGGTAGGTTTCCCTAGGTGCCGGCTAAGCTAGAGGCCAAAATCTACAGGTAGGCACTTTGCAAAAAACACCTCTGTTTTCTTTCAAAAATTTGGATGTGTCCACGTTTCGCTTTAGGGCGTTTCCTGTCGCGGGCGCTAGGCCTACCTACACAAGTGAGGTATCATTTTTATCGGGAGACTTGGGGGAACGCTGGGTGGAAGGAAATTTGTGGCTCCTATCAGATTCCAGAACTTTCTGCCACAGAAATGTGAGGAACATGTGTTTTTTTTGCCAAATTTTGAGGTTTGCAAAGGATTCTGGGTAACAGAACCTGGTCCGAGCCACACAAGTCACCCCATCTTGGATTCCCGTAGGTCTCTAAATTTCAGAAATGCACAGGTTTGGTAGGTTTCCCTAGGTGCCGGCTGAGATAGAGGCCAAAATCTACAGGTAGGCATTTTGCAAAAAACACCTCTGTTTTCTTTCAAAAACTTGGATGTGTCCACGTTGCGCTTTGGGGCGTTTCCTGTCGCGGGCGCTAGGCCTACCCACACAAGTGAGGTATCATTTTTATCGGGAGACTTGGGGGAATGCTGGGTGGAAGGAAATTTGTGGCTCCTCTCAGATTCCAGAACTTTCTGCCACAGAAATGTGAGGAACATGTGTTTTTTTAGCCAAATTTTGAGGTTTGCAAAGGATTCTGGGTAACAGAACCTGGTCCGAGCCACACAAGTCACCCCATCTTGAATTCCCCTAGGTCTCTAGTTTTCAGAAATGCACATGTATGAAAGGTTTCCCTAGGTGCCGGCTGAGCTAGAGGCCAAAATCTACAGGTAGGCACTTTGCAAAAAACACCTCTGTTTTCTTTCAAAAATTTGGATGTGTCCAGGTTGTGCTTTGGGGTGTTTCCTGTCGCGGGCGCTAGGCCTACCCACACAAGTGAGGTATCATTTTTATAGGGAGACTTGGGGGAACGCTGGGTGGGAGGAAATTTGTGGCTCCTCTCAGATTCCAGAACTTTCTGCCACAGAAATGTGAGGAACATGTGTTTTTTTTGCCAAATTTGGAGTTTTGCAAAGGATTCTGGGTAACAGAACCTGGTCTAAGCAACACAAGTCACCCCATCTTGGATTCCCCTAGGTCTCTAGTTTTCAGAAATGCACAGGTTTGGTAGGTTTCCCTAGGTGCCGGCTGAGCTAGAGGCCAAAATCTACAGGTAGGCACTTTGCAAAAAACACCTCTGTTTTCTTTCAAAAATTTGGATGTGTCCACTTTGCGCTTTGGGGCGTTTCCTGTCGCGGGCGCTAGGCCTAACCACACAAGTGAGGTATGATTTTTATCGGGAGACTTGGGGGAACGCAGGGTGGAAGGACATTTGTGGCTCCTCTCAGATTCCAGAACTTTCTGCCACAGAAATGTGAGGAACATGTGTTTTTTTTGCCAAATTATGAGGTTTGCAAAGGATTCTGGGTAACAGAACCTGGTCCGAGCCACACAAGTCACCCCATCTTGGATTCCCCTAGGTCCCTAGGTTTCAGAAATGCACAGGTTTGGTAGGTTTCCCTAGGTGCCGGCTAAGCTAGAGGCCAAAATCTACAGGTAGGCACTTTGCAAAAAACACCTCTGTTTTCTTTCAAAAATTTGGATGTGTCCACGTTTCGCTTTGGGGCGTTTCCTGTCGCGGGCGCTAGGCCTACCTACACAAGTGAGGTATCATTTTTATCGGGAGACTTGGGGGAACGCTGGGTGGAAGGAAATTTGTGGCTCCTATCAGATTCCAGAACTTTCTGCCACAGAAATGTGAGGAACATGTGTTTTTTTTGCCAAATTTTGAGGTTTGCAAAGGATTCTGGGTAACAGAACCTGGTCCGAGCCACACAAGTCACCCCATCTTGGATTCCCGTAGGTCTCTAAATTTCAGAAATGCACAGGTTTGGTAGGTTTCCCTAGGTGCCGGCTGAGCTAGAGGCCAAAATCTACAGGTAGGCATTTTGCAAAAAACACCTCTGTTTTCTTTCAAAAACTTGGATGTGTCCACGTTGCGCTTTGGGGCGTTTCCTGTCGCGGGCGCTAGGCCTACCCACACAAGTGAGGTATCATTTTTATCGGGAGACTTGGGGGAATGCTGGGTGGAAGGAAATTTGTGGCTCCTCTCAGATTCCAGAACTTTCTGCCACAGAAATGTGAGGAACATGTGTTTTTTTTGCCAAATTTGGAGTTTTGCAAAGGATTCTGGGTAACAGAACCTGGTCTAAGCAACACAAGTCACCCCATCTTGGATTCCCCTAGGTCTCTAGTTTTCAGAAATGCACAGGTTTGGTAGGTTTCCCTAGGTGCCGGCTGAGCTAGAGGCCAAAATCTACAGGTAGGCACTTTGCAAAAAACACCTCTGTTTTCTTTCAAAAATTTGGATGTGTCCACTTTGCGCTTTGGGGCGTTTCCTGTCGCGGGCGCTAGGCCTAACCACACAAGTGAGGTATGATTTTTATCGGGAGACTTGGGGGAACGCAGGGTGGAAGGACATTTGTGGCTCCTCTCAGATTCCAGAACTTTCTGCCACAGAAATGTGAGGAACATGTGTTTTTTTTGCCAAATTATGAGGTTTGCAAAGGATTCTGGGTAACAGAACCTGGTCCGAGCCACACAAGTCACCCCATCTTGGATTCCCCTAGGTCCCTAGTTTTCAGAAATGCACAGGTTTGGTAGGTTTCCCTAGGTGCCGGCTAAGCTAGAGGCCAAAATCTACAGGTAGGCACTTTGCAAAAAACACCTCTGTTTTCTTTCAAAAATTTGGATGTGTCCACGTTTCGCTTTAGGGCGTTTCCTGTCGCGGGCGCTAGGCCTACCTACACAAGTGAGGTATCATTTTTATCGGGAGACTTGGGGGAACGCTGGGTGGAAGGAAATTTGTGGCTCCTATCAGATTCCAGAACTTTCTGCCACAGAAATGTGAGGAACATGTGTTTTTTTTGCCAAATTTTGAGGTTTGCAAAGGATTCTGGGTAACAGAACCTGGTCCGAGCCACACAAGTCACCCCATCTTGGATTCCCGTAGGTCTCTAAATTTCAGAAATGCACAGGTTTGGTAGGTTTCCCTAGGTGCCGGCTGAGATAGAGGCCAAAATCTACAGGTAGGCATTTTGCAAAAAACACCTCTGTTTTCTTTCAAAAACTTGGATGTGTCCACGTTGCGCTTTGGGGCGTTTCCTGTCGCGGGCGCTAGGCCTACCCACACAAGTGAGGTATCATTTTTATCGGGAGACTTGGGGGAATGCTGGGTGGAAGGAAATTTGTGGCTCCTCTCAGATTCCAGAACTTTCTGCCACAGAAATGTGAGGAACATGTGCTTTTTTAGCCACATTTTGATGTTTGAAAGGATTCTGGGTAACAGAACCTGGTCCGAGCCACACAAGTCACTCCATCTTGGATTCCCCTAGGTCTCTAGTTTTCAGAAATGCACAGGTTTGGTAGGTTTCCCTAGGTGCCGGCTGATCTAGAGGCCAAAATCTACAGGAAGGCACTTTGCAAAAAACACCTCTGTTTTCATTAAAAAATTTGGATGTGTCCACGTTGCGCTTTGGGGCGTTTCCTGTCGCGGGCGCTAGGCCTACCCACACAAGTGAGGTTTCATTTTTATCGGGAGACTTGGGGGAATGCTGGGTGGAAGAAAATTTGTGGCTCCTCTCAGATTCCAGAACTTTCTGCCACAGAAATATGAGGAACATGTGTTTTTTTAGCCAAATTTTGAGGTTTGCAAAGGATTCTGGATAACAGAACCTGGTCCGAGCCACACAAGTCACCCCATCTTGGATTCCCCTAGGTCTCTAAATTTCAGAAATGCACAGGTTTGGTAGGTTTCCCTAGGTGCCGGCTGAGCTAGAGGCCAAAATCTACAGGTAACACTTTGCAAAAAACACCTCTGTTTTCTTTAAAACATTTGGATGTGTCCACGTTGCGCTTTGGGGCGTTACCTGTCGCGGGCGCTAGGCCTACCCACACAAGTGAGGTATCATTTTTATCGGGAGACTTGGGGGAACGCTGGGTGGAAGGAAATTTGTGGCTCCTCTCAGATTCCAGAACTTTCTGCCAAAGAAATGTGAGGAACATGTGTTTTTTTTGCCAAATTATGAGGTTTGCAAAGGATTCTGGGTAACAGAACCTGGTCCGAGCCACACAAGTCACCCCATCTTGGATTCCCCTAGGTCCCTAGTTTTCAGAAATGCACAGGTTTGGTAGGTTTCCCTAGGTGCCGGCTAAGCTAGAGGCCAAAATCTACAGGTAGGCACTTTGCAAAAAACACCTCTGTTTTCTTTCAAAAATTTGGATGTGTCCACGTTTCGCTTTGGGGCGTTTCCTGTCGCGGGCGCTAGGCCTACCTACACAAGTGAGGTATCATTTTTATCGGGAGACTTGGGGGAACGCTGAGTGGAAGGAAATTTGTGGCTCCTATCAGATTCCAGAACTTTCTGCCACAGAAATGTGAGGAACATGTGTTTTTTTTGCAAAATTTTGAGGTTTGCAAAGGATTCTGGGTAACAGAACCTGGTCCGAGCCACACAAGTCACCCCATTTTGGATTCCCGTAGGTCTCTAAATTTCAGAAATGCACAGGTTTGGTAGGTTTCCCTAGGTGCCGGCTGAGCTAGAGGCCAAAATCTACAGGTAGGCATTTTGCAAAAAACACCTCCGTTTTCTTTCAAAAACTTGGATGTGTCCACGTTGCGCTTTGGGGCGTTTCCTGTCGCGGGCGCTAGGCCTACCCACACAAGTGAGGTATCATTTTTATCGGGAGACTTGGGGGAATGCTGGGTGGAAGGAAATTTGTGGCTCCTCTCAGATTCCAGAACTTTCTGCCACAGAAATGTGAGGAACATGTGCTTTTTTAGCCACATTTTGATGTTTGAAAGGATTCTGGGTAACAGAACCTGGTCCGAGCCACACAAGTCACTCCATCTTGGATTCCCCTAGGTCTCTAGTTTTCAGAAATGCACAGGTTTGGTAGGTTTCCCTAGGTGCCGGCTGAGCTAGAGGACAAAATCTACAGGAAGGCACTTTGCAAAAAACACCTCTCTTTTCTTTCAAAAATTTGGATGTGTCAACGTTGCGCTTTGGGGCGTTTCCTGTCGCGGGCGCTAGGCCTACCCACACAAGTGAGGTATCATTTTTATCAGGAGACTTGGGGGAATGCTGGGTGGAAGGAAATTTGTGGCTCCTCTCAGATTCCAGAACTTTCTGCTATAGAAATGTGAGGAACATGTGCTTTTTTAGCCAAATTTTGAGGTTTGCAAAGGATTCTGGGTAACAGAACCTGGTCCGAGCCACACAAGTCAACCCATCTTAGATTCCCCTAGGTCTCTAGTTTTCAGAAATGCACAGGTTTGGTAGGTTTCCCTAGGTGCCGGATGAGCTAGAGGCCAAAATCTACAGGTAGGCACTTTGCAAAAAACACCTCTGTTTTCTTTCAAAAATTTGGATGTGTCCACATTGCGCTTTGGGGCGTTTCCTGTCGCGGGCGCTAGGCCTACCCACACAAGTGAGGTTTCATTTTTATCGGGAGACTTGGGGGAACGCTGGGTGGGAGGAAATTTGTGGCTCCTCTCAGATTCCAGAACTTTCTGCCACAGAAATGTGAGGAACATGTGTTTTTTGTGCCAAATTTTGAGTTTTGCAAAGGATTCTGGGTAACAGAACCTGGTCTAAGCCACACAAGTCACCCCATCTTGGATTCCCCTAGGTCTCTAGTTTTCAGAAATGCACAGGTTTGGTAGGTTTCCCTAGGTGCCGGCTGAGCTAGAGGCCAAAATCTACAGGTAGGCACTTTGCAAAAAACACCTCTGTTTTCTTTCAAAAATTTGGATATGTCCACGTTGCGCTTTGGGGCATTCCCTATCGCGGGCGCTAGGCCTACCCACACAGGTGAGGTATCATTTTTATCGGGAGACTTGGGGGAACGCTGGGTAGAAGGAAATTTGTGGCTCCTCTCAGATTCCAGAACGTTCTGCCACAAAAATGTGAGGAACATGTGTTTTTTTAGCCAAATTTTGAGGTTTGCAAAGGATTCTGGGTAACAGAACCTGGTCCGAGCCACACAAGTCACCCCATCTTGGATTTCCCTAGGTCTCTAGTTTTCAGAAATGCACATGTTTGAAAGGTTTCCCGAGGTGCCGGCTGAGCTAGAGGCCAAAATCAACAGGTAGGCACTTTGCAAAAAACACCTCTGTTTTCTTTCAAAAATTTGGATGTGTCCACGTTGTGCTTTGGGGTGTTTCCTCTCGCGGGCGCTAGGCCTACCCACACAAGTGAGGTATCATTTTTATAGGGAGACTTGGGGGAACGCTGGGTGGGAGGAAATTTGTGGCTCCTCTCAGATTCCAGAACTTTCTGCCACAGAAATGTGAGGAACATGTGTTTTTTTTGCCAAATTTTGAGTTTTGCAAAGGATTCTGGGTAACAGAACCTGGTCTAAGCCACACAAGTCACCCCATCTTGGATTCCCCTAGGTCTCTAGTTTTCAGAAATGCACAGGTTTGGTAGGTTTCCCTAGGTGCCGGCTGAGCTAGAGGCCAAAATCTACAGGTAGGCACTTTGCAAAAAACACCTCTGTTTTCTTTCAAAAATTTGGATATGTCCACGTTGCGCTTTGGGGCATTCCCTATCGCGGGCGCTAGGCCTACCCACACAAGTGAGGTATCATTTTTATCGGGAGACTTGGGGGAACGCTGGGTAGAAGGAAATTTGTGGCTCCTCTCAGATTCCAGAACGTTCTGCCACAAAAATGTGAGGAACATGTGTTTTTTTAGCCAAATTTTGAGGTTTGCAAAGGATTCTGGGTAACAGAACCTGGTCCGAGCCACACAAGTCACCCCATCTTGGATTCCCCTAGGTCTCTAGTTTTCAGAAATGCACATGTTTGAAAGGTTTCCCTAGGTGCCGGCTGAGCTAGAGGCCAAAATCTACAGGTAGGCACTTTGCAAAAAACACCTCTGTTTTCTTTCAAACATTTGGATGTGTCCACGTTGTGCTTTGGGGTGTTTCCTGTCGCGGGCGCTAGGCCTACCCACACAAGTGAGGTATCATTTTTATAGGGAGACTTGGGGGAACGCTGGGTGGGAGAAAGTTTGTGGCTCCTCTCAGATTCCAGAACTTTCTGCCACAGAAATGTGAGGAACATGTGTTTTTTTTGCCAAATTTTGAGTTTTGCAAAGGATTCTGGGTAACAGAACCTGGTATAAGCCACACAAGTCACCCCATCTTGGATTCCCCTTGGTCTCTAGTTTTCAGAAATGCACAGGTTTGGTAGGTTTCCCTAGGTGCCGGCTGAGCTAGAGGCCAAAATCTACAGGTAGGCACTTTGCAAAAAACACCTCTGTTTTCTTTCAAAAATTTGGATATGTCCACGTTGCGCTTTGGGGCATTCCCTATCGCGGGCGCTAGGCCTACCCACACAAGTGAGGTATCATTTTTATCGGGAGACTTGGGGGAACGCTGGGTAGAAGGAAATTTGTGGCTCCTCTCAGATTCCAGAACGTTCTGCCAAAAAAATGTGAGGAACATGTGTTTTTTTAGCCAAATTTTGAGGTTTGCAAAGGATTCTGGGTAACAGAACCTGGTCCGAGCCACACAAGTCACCCCATCTTGGATTCCCCTAGGTCTCTAGTTTTCAGAAATGCACATGTATGAAAGGTTTCCCTAGGTGCCGGCTGAGCTAGAGGCCAAAATCTACAGGTAGGCACTTTGCAAAAAACACCTCTGTTTTCTTTCAAAAATTTGGATGTGTCCAGGTTGTGCTTTGGGGTGTTTCCTGTCGCGGGCGCTAGGCCTACCCACACAAGTGAGGTATCATTTTTATAGGGAGACTTGGGGGAACGCTGGGTGGGAGGAAATTTGTGGCTCCTCTCAGATTCCATAACTTTCTGCCACAGAAATGTGAGGAACATGTGTTTTTTTTGCCAAATTTGGAGTTTTGCAAAGGATTCTGGTAACAGAACCTGGTCTAAGCAACACAAGTCACCCCATCTTGGATTCCCCTAGGTCTCTAGTTTTCAGAAATGCACAGGTTTGGTAGGTTTCCCTAGGTGCCGGCTGAGCTAGAGGCCAAAATCTACAGGTAGGCACTTTGCAAAAAACACCTCTGTTTTCTTTCAAAAATTTGGATGTGTCCACTTTGCGCTTTGGGGCGTTTCCTGTCGCGGGCGCTAGGCCTAACCACACAAGTGAGGTATGATTTTTATCGGGAGACTTGGGGGAACGCAGGGTGGAAGGACATTTGTGGCTCCTCTCAGATTCCAGAACTTTCTGCCACAGAAATGTGAGGAACATGTGTTTTTTTTGCCAAATTATGAGGTTTGCAAAGGATTCTGGGTAACAGAACCTGGTCCGAGCCACACAAGTCACCCCATCTTGGATTCCCCTAGGTCCCTAGTTTTCAGAAATGCACAGGTTTGGTAGGTTTCCCTAGGTGCCGGCTAAGCTAGAGGCCAAAATCTACAGGTAGGCACTTTGCAAAAAACACCTCTGTTTTCTTTCAAAAATTTGGATGTGTCCACGTTTCGCTTTGGGGCGTTTCCTGTCGCGGGCGCTAGGCCTACCTACACAAGTGAGGTATCATTTTTATCGGGAGACTTGGGGGAACGCTGGGTGGAAGGAAATTTGTGGCTCCTATCAGATTCCAGAACTTTCTGCCACAGAAATGTGAGGAACATGTGTTTTTTTTGCCAAATTTTGAGGTTTGCAAAGGATTCTGGGTAACAGAACCTGGTCCGAGCCACACAAGTCACCCCATCTTGGATTCCCGTAGGTCTCTAAATTTCAGAAATGCACAGGTTTGGTAGGTTTCCCTAGGTGCCGGCTGAGCTAGAGGCCAAAATCTACAGGTAGGCATTTTGCAAAAAACACCTCTGTTTTCTTTCAAAAACTTGGATGTGTCCACGTTGCGCTTTGGGGCGTTTCCTGTCGCGGGCGCTAGGCCTACCCACACAAGTGAGGTATCATTTTTATCGGGAGACTTGGGGGAATGCTGGGTGGAAGGAAATTTGTGGCTCCTCTCAGATTCCAGAACTTTCTGCCACAGAAATGTGAGGAACATGTGCTTTTTTAGCCACATTTTGATGTTTGAAAGGATTCTGGGTAACAGAACCTGGTCCGAGCCACACAAGTCACTCCATCTTGGATTCCCCTAGGTCTCTAGTTTTCAGAAATGCACAGGTTTGGTAGGTTTCCCTAGGTGCCGGCTGAGCTAGAGGCCAAAATCTACAGGAAGGCACTTTGCAAAAAACACCTCTGTTTTCATTAAAAAATTTGGATGTGTCCACGTTGCGCTTTGGGGCGTTTCCTGTCGCGGGCGCTAGGCCTACCCACACAAGTGAGGTTTCATTTTTATCGGGAGACTTGGGGGAATGCTGGGTGGAAGAAAATTTGTGGCTCCTCTCAGATTCCAGAACTTTCTGCCACAGAAATATGAGGAACATGTGTTTTTTTAGCCAAATTTTGAGGTTTGCAAAGGATTCTGGATAACAGAACCTGGTCCGAGCCACACAAGTCACCCCATCTTGGATTCCCCTAGGTCTCTAAATTTCAGAAATGCACAGGTTTGGTAGGTTTCCCTAGGTGCCGGCTGAGCTAGAGGCCAAAATCTACAGTTAACACTTTGCAAAAAACACCTCTGTTTTCTTTAAAACATTTGGATGTGTCCACGTTGCGCTTTGGGGCGTTACCTGTCGCGGGCGCTAGGCCTACCCACACAAGTGAGGTATCATTTTTATCGGGAGACTTGGGGGAACGCTGGGTGGAAGGAAATTTGTGGCTCCTCTCAGATTCCAGAACTTTCT
This sequence comes from Pleurodeles waltl, assembly GCF_031143425.1. NCBI lineage: Eukaryota > Metazoa > Chordata > Amphibia > Caudata > Salamandridae > Pleurodeles > Pleurodeles waltl. The sequence goes on along the minus strand of NW_027149823.1, from coordinate 286,758 downwards.
TCCAAAGAAATGTGAGGAACATGTGTTTTTTTTGCCAAATTATGAGGTTTGCAAAGGATTCTGGGTAACAGAACCTGGTCCGAGCCACACAAGTCACCCCATCTTGGATTCCCCTAGGTCCCTAGTTTTCAGAAATGCACAGGTTTGGTAGGTTTCCCTAGGTGCCGGCTAAGCTAGAGGCCAAAATCTACAGGTAGGCACTTTGCAAAAAACACCTCTGTTTTCTTTCAAAAATGTGGATGTGTCCACGTTTCGCTTTGGGGCGTTTCCTGTCGCGGGCGCTAGGCCTACCTACACAAGTGAGGTATCATTTTTATCGGGAGACTTGGGGGAACGCTGAGTGGAAGGAAATTTGTGGCTCCTATCAGATTCCAGAACTTTCTGCCACAGAAATGTGAGGAACATGTGTTTTTTTTGCAAAATTTTGAGGTTTGCAAAGGATTCTGGGTAACAGAACCTGGTCCGAGCCACACAAGTCACCCCATTTTGGATTCCCGTAGGTCTCTAAATTTCAGAAATGCACAGGTTTGGTAGGTTTCCCTAGGTGCCGGCTGAGCTAGAGGCCAAAATCTACAGGTAGGCATTTTGCAAAAAACACCTCCGTTTTCTTTCAAAAACTTGGATGTGTCCACGTTGCGCTTTGGGGCGTTTCCTGTCGCGGGCGCTAGGCCTACCCACACAAGTGAGGTATCATTTTTATCGGGAGACTTGGGGGAATGCTGGGTGGAAGGAAATTTGTGGCTCCTCTCAGATTCCAGAACTTTCTGCCACAGAAATGTGAGGAACATGTGTTTTTTTTAGCCAAATTTGGAGGTTTGCAAAGGATTCTGGGTAACAGAACCTGGTCCGAGCCACACAAGTCACCCCATCTTAGATTCCCCTAGGTCTCTAGTTTTCAGAAATGCACAGGTTTGGTAGGTTTCCCTAGGTGCCGGATGAGCTAGAGGCCAAAATCTACAGGTAGGCACTTTGCAAAAAACACCTCTGTTTTCTTTCAAAAATTTGGATGTGTCCACGTTGCGCTTTGGGGCGTTTCCTGTCGCGGGCGCTAGGCCTACCCACACAAGTGAGGTTTCATTTTTATCGGGAGACTTGGGGGAATGCTGGGTGGAAGAAAATTTGTGGCTCCTCTCAGATTCCAGAACTTTCTGCCACAGAAATATGAGGAACATGTGTTTTTTTAGCCAAATTTTGAGGTTTGCAAAGGATTCTGGGTAACAGAACCTGGTCCGAGCCACACAAGTCACCCCATCTTGGATTCCCCTAGGTCTCTAAATTTCAGAAATGCACAGGTTTGGTAGGTTTCCCTAGGTGCCGGCTGAGCTAGAGGCCAAAATCTACAGGTAACACTTTGCAAAAAACACCTCTGTTTTCTTTAAAACATTTGGATGTGTCCACGTTGCGCTTTGGGGCGTTACCTGTCGCGGGCGCTAGGCCTACCCACACAAGTGAGGTATCATTTTTATCGGGAGACTTGGGGGAACGCTGGGTGGAAGGAAATTTGTGGCTCCTCTCAGATTCCAGAACTTTCTGCCACAGAAATATGAGGAACATGTGTTTTTTTAGCCAAATTTTGAGGTTTGCAAAGGATTCTGGGTAACAGAACCTGGTCCGAGCCACACAAGTCACCCCATCTTGGATTCCCCTAGGTCTCTAAATTTCAGAAATGCACAGGTTTGGTAGGTTTCCCTAGGTGCCGGCTGAGCTAGAGTCCAAAATCTACAGGTAACACTTTGCAAAAAACACCTCTGTTTTCTTTAAAACATTTGGATGTGTCCACGTTGCGCTTTGGGGCGTTTCCTGTCGCGGGCGCTAGGCCTACCCACACAAGTGAGGTATCATTTTTATCGGGAGACTTGGGGGAACGCTGGGTGGAAGGAAATTTGTGGCTCCTCTCAGATTCCAGAACTTTCTGCCACAGAAATGTGAGGAACATGTGTTTTTTTTGCCAAATTATGAGGTTTGCAAAGGATTCTGGGTAACAGAACCTGGTCCGAGCCACACAAGTCACCCCATCTTGGATTCCCCTAGGTCCCTAGTTTTCAGAAATGCACAGGTTTGGTAGGTTTCCCTATGTGCCGGCTAAGCTAGAGGCCAAAATCTACAGGTAGGCACTTTGCAAAAAACACCTTTGTTTTCTTTCAAAAATTTGGATGTGTCCACGTTTCGCTTTGGGGCGTTTCCTGTCGCGGGCGCTAGGCCTACCTACACAAGTGAGGTATCATTTTTATCGGGAGACTTGGGGGAACGCTGGGTGGAAGGAAATTTGTGGCTCCTATCAGATTCCAGAACTTTCTGCCACAGAAATGTGAGGAACATGTGTTTTTTTTGCCAAATTTTGAGGTTTGCAAAGGATTCTGGGTAACAGAACCTGGTCCGAGCCACACAAGTCACCCCATCTTGGATTCCCCTAGGTCTCTAAATTTCAGAAATGCACAGGTCTGGTAGGTTTCCCTAGGTGCCGGCTGAGCTAGAGGCCAAAATCTACAGGTAGGCATTTTGCAAAACACACCTCTGTTTTCTTTCAAAAACTTGGATGTGTCTACGTTGCGCTTTGGGGCGTTTCCTGTCGCGGGCGCTAGGTCTTCCCACACAAGTGAGGTATCATTTTTATCGGGAGACTTGGGGGAATGCTGGGTGGAAGGAAATTTGTGGCTCCTCTCAGATTCCAGAACTTTCTGCCACAGAAATGTGAGGAACATGTGCTTTTTTAGCCACATTTTGAGGTTTGAAAGGATTCTGGGTAACAGAACCTGGTCCGAGCCACACAAGTCACTCCATCTTGGATTCCCCTAGGTCTCTAGTTTTCAGAAATGCACAGGTTTGGTAGGTTTCCCTAGGTGCCGGCTGAGCTAGAGGCCGAAATCTACAGGAAGGCACTTTGCAAAAAACACCTCTGTTTTCTTTCAAAAATTTGGATGTGTCCACGTTGCGCTTTGGGGCGTTTCCTGTCGCGGGCGCTAGGCCTACCCACACAAGTGAGGTATCATTTTTATCGGGAGACTTGGGGGAATGCTGGGTGGAAGGAAATTTGTGGCTCCTCTCAGATTCCAGAACTTTCTGCCACAGAAATGTGAGGAACATGTGCTTTTTTAGCCAAATTTTGAGGTTTGCAAAGGATTCTGGGTAACAGAACCTGGTCCGAGCCACACAAGTCACCCCATCTTAGATTCCCCTAGGTCTCTAGTTTTCAGAAATGCACAGGTTTGGTAGGTTTCCCTAGGTGCCGGATGAGCTAGAGGCCAAAATCTACAGGTAGGCACTTTGCAAAAAACACCTCTGTTTTCTTTCAAAAATTTGGATGTGTCCACGTTGCGCTTTGGGGCGTTTCCTGTCGCGGGCGCTAGGCCTACCCACACAAGTGAGGTTTCATTTTTATCGGGAGACTTGGGGGAATGCTGGGTGGAAGAAAATTTGTGGCTCCTCTCAGATTCCAGAACTTTCTGCCACAGAAATATGAGGAACATGTGTTTTTTTAGCCAAATTTTGAGGTTTGCAAAGGATTCTGGGTAACAGAACCTGGTCCGAGCCACACAAGTCACCCCATCTTGGATTCCCCTAGGTCTCTAAATTTCAGAAATGCACAGGTTTGGTAGGTTTCCCTAGGTGCCGGCTGAGCTAGAGGCCAAAATCTACAGGTAACACTTTGGAAAAAACACCTCTGTTTTCTTTAAAACATTTGGATGTGTCCACGTTGCGCTTTGGGGCGTTACCTGTCGCGGGCGCTAGGCCTACCCACACAAGTGAGGTATCATTTTTATCGGGAGACTTGGGGGAACGCTGGGTGGAAGGAAATTTGTGGCTCCTCTCATATTCCAGAACTTTCTGCCACAGAAATGTGAGAAACATGTGTTTTTTTTGCCAAATTATGAGGTTTGCAAAGGATTCTGGGTAACAGAACCTGGTACGAGCCACACAAGTCACCCCATCTTGGATTCCCCTAGGTCCCTAGTTTTCAGAAATGCACAGGTTTGGTAGGTTTCCCTCGGTGCCGGCTAAGCTAGAGGCCAAAATCTACAGGTAGGCACTTTGCAAAAAACACCTTTGTTTTCTTTCAAAAATTTGGATGTGTCCACGTTTCGCTTTGGGGCGTTTCCTGTCGCGGGCGCTAGGCCTACCTACACAAGTGAGGTATCATTTTTATCGGGAGACTTGGGGGAACGCTGGGTGGAAGGAAATTTGTGGCTCCTATCAGATTCCAGAACTTTCTGCCACAGAAATGTGAGGAACATGTGTTTTTTTTGCCAAATTTTGAGGTTTGCAAAGGATTCTGGGTAACAGAACCTGGTCCGAGCCACACAAGTCACCCCATCTTGGATTCCCCTAGGTCTCTAAATTTCAGAAATGCTCAGGTCTGGTAGGTTTCCCTAGGTGCCGGCTGAGCTAGAGGCCAAAATCTACAGGTAGGCATTTTGCAAAAAACACCTCTGTTTTCTTTCAAAAACTTCGATGTGTCCACGTTGCGCTTTGGGGCGTTTCCTGTCGCGGGCGCTAGATCTTCCCACACAAGTGAGGTATCATTTTTATCGGGAGACTTGGGGGAATGCTGGGTGGAAGGAAATTTGTGGCTCCTCTCAGATTCCAGAACTTTCTGCCACAGAAATGTGAGGAACATGTGCTTTTTTAGCCACATTTTGAGGTTTGAAAGGATTCTGGGTAACAGAACCTGGTCCGAGCCACACAAGTCACTCCATCTTGGATTCCCCTAGGTCTCTAGTTTTCAGAAATGCACAGGTTTGGTAGGTTTCCCTAGGTGCCGGCTGAGCTAGAGGCCGAAATCTACAGGAAGGCACTTTGCAAAAAACACCTCTGTTTTCTTTCAAAAATTTGGATGTGTCCACGTTGCGCTTTGGGGCGTTTCCTGTTGCGGGCGCTAGGCCTACCCACACAAGTGAGGTATCATTTTTATCGGGAGACTTGGGGGAATGCTGGGTGGAAGGAAATTTGTGGCTCCTCTCAGATTCCAGAACTTTCTGCCACAGAAATGTGAAAAACATGTGCTTTTTTAGCCAAATTTTGAGGTTTGCAAAGGATTCTGGGTAACAGAACCTGGTCCGAGCCACACAAGTCACCCCATCTTAGATTCCCCTAGGTCTCTAGTTTTCAGAAATGCACAGGTTTGGTAGGTTTCCCTAGGTGCCGGATGAGCTAGAGGCCAAAATCTACAGGTAGGCACTTTGCAAAAAACACCTCTGTTTTCTTTCAAAAATTTGGATGTGTCCACGTTGCGCTTTGGGGCGTTTCCTGTCGCGGGCGCTAGGCCTACCCACACAAGTGAGGTTTCATTTTTATCGGGAGACTTGGGGGAATGCTGGGTGGAAGAAAATTTGTGGCTCCTCTCAGATTCCAGAACTTTCTGCCACAGAAATATGAGGAACATGTGTTTTTTTAGCCAAATTTTGAGGTTTGCAAAGGATTCTGGGTAACAGAACCTGGTCCGAGCCACACAAGTCACCCCATCTTGGATTCCCCTAGGTCTCTAAATTTCAGAAATGCACAGGTTTGGTAGGTTTCCCTAGGTGCCGGCTGAGCTATAGGCCAAAATCTACAGGTAACACTTTGCAAAAAACACCTCTGTTTTCTTTAAAACATTTGGATGTGTCCACGTTGCGCTTTGGGGCGTTACCTGTCGCGGGCGCTAGGCCTACCCACACAAGTGAGGTATCATTTTTATCGGGAGACTTGGGGGAACGCTGGGTGGAAGGAAATTTGTGGCTCCTCTCATATTCCAGAACTTTCTGCCACAGAAATGTGAGGAACATGTGTTTTTTTTGCCAAATTATGAGGTTTGCAAAGGATTCTGGGTAACAGAACATGGTACGAGCCACACAAGTCACCCCATCTTGGATTCCCCTAGGTCACTAGTTTTCAGAAATGCACAGGTTTGGTAGGTTTCCCTAGGTGCCGGCTAAGCTAGAGGCCAAAATCTACAGGTAGGCACTTTGCAAAAAACACCTTTGTTTTCTTTCAAAAATTTGGATGTGTCCACGTTTCGCTTTGGGGCGTTTCCTGTCGCGGGCGCTAGGCCTACCTACACAAGTGAGGTATCATTTTTATCGGGAGACTTGGGGGAACGCTGGGTGGAAGGAAATTTGTGGCTCCTATCAGATTCCAGAACTTTCTGCCACAGAAATGTGAGGAACATGTGTTTTTTTTTGCCAAATTTTGAGGTTTGCAAAGGATTCTGGGTAACAGAACCTGGTCCGAGCCACACAAGTCACCCCATCTTGGATTCCCCTAGGTCTCTAAATTTCAGAAATGCACAGGTCTGGTAGGTTTCCCTAGGTGCCGGCTGAGCTAGAGGCCAAAATCTACAGGTAGGCATTTTGCAAAAAAACACCTCTGTTTTCTTTCAAAAACTTCGATGTGTCCACGTTGCGCTTTGGGGCGTTTCCTGTCGCGGGCGCTAGGTCTTCCCACACAAGTGAGGTACTCATTTTTATCTGGAGACTTGGGGGAATGCTGGGTGGAAGGAAATTTGTGGCTCCTCTCAGATTCCAGAACTTTCTGCCACAGAAATGTGAGGAACATGTGCTTTTTTAGCCACATTTTGAGGTTTGAAAGGATTCTGGGTAACAGAACCTGGTCGGAGCCACACAAGTCACTCCATCTTGGATTCCCCTAGGTCTCTAGTTTTCAGAAATGCACAGGTTTGGTAGGTTTCCCTAGGTGCCGGCTGAGCTAGAGGCCGAAATCTACAGGAAGGCACTTTGCAAAAAACACCTCTGTTTTCTTTCAAAAATTTGGATGTGTCCACGTTGCGCTTTGGGGCGTTTCCTGTCGCGGGCGCTAGGCCTACCCACACAAGTGAGGTATCATTTTTATCGGGAGACTTGGGGGAATGCTGGGTGGAAGGAAATTTGTGGCTCCTCTCAGATTCCAGAACTTTCTGCCACAGAAATGTGAGGAACATATGCTTTTTTAGCCAAATTTTGAGGTTTGCAAAGGATTCTGGGTAACATAACCTGGTCCGAGCCACACAAGTCACCCCATCTTGGATTCCCCTAGGTCTCTAGTTTTCAGAAATGCACAGGTTTGGTAGGTTTCCCTAGGTGCCGGATGAGCCAGAGGCCAAAATCTACAGGTAGGCACTTTGCAAAAAACACCTCTGTTTTCTTTAAAATATTTGGATGTGTCCACGTTGCGGTTTGGGGCGTTTCCTGTCGCGGGCGCTAGGCCTACCCACACAAGTGAGGTATCATTTTTATCGGGAGACTTGGGGGAATGCTGGGTGGAAGAAAATTTGTGGCTCCTCTCAGATTCCAGAACTTTCTGCACAGAAATATGAGGAACATGTGTTTTTTTAGCCAAATTTTGAGGTTTGCAAAGGATTCTGGGTAACAGAACCTGGTCCGAGCCACACAAGTCACCCCATCTTGGATTCCCCTAGGTCTCTAGTTTTCAGAAATGCACAGGTTTGGTAGTTTTCCCTAGGTGCCGGCTGAGCTAGAGGCCAAAATCTACAGGTAGGCACTTTGCAAAAAACACCTCTGTTTTCTTTCAAAATATTGGATGTGTCCACGTTGCGCTTTGAGGCGCTTCCTGTCGCGGGCGCTAGGCCTACCCACACAAGTGAGGTATCATTTTTATCGGGAGACTTGGGGGAACGCTGGGTGGAAGGAAATTTGTGGCTCCTCTCAGATTCCAGAACTTTCTGCCACAGAAATGTGAGGAACATGTGTTTTTTTAGCCAAATTTTGAGGTTTGCAAAGGATTCTGTGTAACAGAACCTGGTCCGAGCCTCACAAGTCACCCCATCTTGGATTCCCCTAGGTCTCTAGTTTTCAGAAATGCACAGGTTTGGTAGGTTTCCATAGGTGCCGGCTGAGCTAGAGGCCAAAATCTACAGGTAGGCACTTTGCAAAAAACACCTCTGTTTTCTTTCAAAAATGTGGATGTGTCCACGTTGCGCTGTGGGGCATTCCCTATTGCAGGCGCTAGGCCTACCCACACAAGTGAGGTATCATTTTTATCGGGAGACTTGGGGGAACGCTGGGTAGAAGGAAATTTGTGGCTCCTCTCAGAATCCAGAACGTTCTGCCACAAAAATGTGAGGAACATGTGTTTTTTTAGCCAAATTTTGAGGTTTGCAAAGGATTCTGGGTAACAGAACCTGGTCCGAGCCACACAAGTCACCCCATCTTGTATTCCCCTAGGTCTCTAGTTTTCAGAAATGCACATGTTTGGTAGGTTTCCCTAGGTGCCGGCTGAGCTAGAGGCCAAAATCTACAGGTAGGCACTTTGCAAAAAACACCTCTGTTTTCTTTCAAAAATTTGGATGTGTCCACGTTGTGCTTTGGGGTGTTTCATGTCGCGGGCGCTAGGCCTACCTACACAAGTGAGGTATCATTTTTATCGGGAGACTTGGGGGAACGCTGGGTGGAAGGAAATTTGTGGCTCCTATCAGATTCCAGAACTTTCTGCCACAGAAATGTGAGGAACATGTATTTTTTTTGCCAAATTTTGGGGTTTGCAAAGGATTCTGAGTAACAGAACCTGGTCCGAGCCACATAAGTCACCCCATCTTGGATTCCCCTAGGTCTCTAGTTTTCAGAAATGCACAGGTTTGGTAGGTTTCCCTAGGTGCCGGCTAAGCTAGAGGCCAAAATCTACAGGTAGGCACTTTGCAAAAAACACCTTTGTTTTCTTTAAAAAATTTGGATGTGTCCACGTTTCGCTTTGGGGCGTTTCCTGTAGCGGGCGCTAGGCCTACCTACACAAGTGAGGTATCATTTTTATTGGGAGACTTGGGGGAACGCTGGGTGGAAGGAAATTTGTGGCTCCTATCAGATTCCAGAACTTTCTGCCACAGAAATGTGAGGAACATGTATTTTTTTTCCCAAATTTTGGGGTTTGCAAAGGATTCTGGGTAACAGAACTTGGTCCGAGCCACACAAGTCACCCCATCTTGGATTCCCCTAGGTCTCTAGTTTTCAGAAATGCACAGGTTTGGTAGGTTTCCCTAGATGCCGGCTGAGCTAGAGGCCAAAATCTACAGGTAGGCATTTTGCAAAAAACACCTCTGTTTTCTTTCAAAAACTTGGATGTGTCCACGTTGCGCTTTGGGGCGTTTCCTGTCGCGGGCGCTAGGCCTACCCACACAAGTGAGGTATCATTTTTATTGGGAGACTTGGGGGAATGCTGGGTGGAAGGAAATTTGTGGCTCCTCTCAGATTCCAGAACTTTCTGCCACAGAAATGTGAGGAACATGTGCTTTTTTAGCCACATTTTGAGGTTTGAAAGGATTCTGGGTAACAGAACCTGGTCCGAGCCACACAAGTCACTCCATCTTGGATTCCCCTAGGTCTCTAGTTTTCAGAAATGCACAGATTTGGTAGGTTTCCCTAGTTGCCGGCTGAGCTAGAGGCCAAAATCTACAGGTAACACTTTGCAAAAAACACCTCTGTTTTCTTTAAAACATTTGGATGTGTCCACGTTGCGCTTTGGGGCGTTACCTGTTGCAGGCGCTAGGCCTACCCACACAAGTGAGGTATCATTTTTATCGGGAGACTTGGGGGAACGCTGGGTGGAAGGAAATTTGTGGCTCCTCTCAGATTCCAGAACTTTCTGCCACAGAAATGTGAGGAACATGTGTTTTTTTTGCCAAATTATGAGGTTTGCAAAGGATTCTGGGTAACAGAACCTGGTCCGAGCCACACAAGTCACTCCATCTTGGATTCCCCTAGGTCTCTAGTTTTCAGAAATGCACAGGTTTGGTAGGTTTCCCTAGGTGTCGGCTAAGCTAGAGGCCAAAATCTACAGGTAGGCACTTTGCAAAAAACACCTTTGTTTTCTTTCAAAAATTTGGATGTGTCCACGTTTCGCTTTGGGGCGTTTCCTGTCGCGGGCGCTAGGCCAACCTACACAAGTGAGGTATTATTTTTATCGGGAGACTTGGGGGAACGCTGGGTGGAAGGAAATGTGTGGCTCCTATCAGATTCCAGAACTTTCTGCCACAGAAATGTGAGGAACATGTGGTTTTTTTGCTAAATTTTGAGGTTTGCAAAGGATTCTGGGTAACAGAACCTGGTCCGAGCCACACAAGTCACCCCATCTTGGATTCCCCTAGGTCTCTAAATTTCAGAAATGCACAGGTTTGGTAGGTTTCCCTAGGTGCAGGCTAAGCTAGAGGCCAAAATCTACAGGTAGGCACTTTGCAAAAAACACCTTTGTTTTCTTTCAAAAATTTGGATGTGTCCTCGTTGCGCTTTGGGGCGTTTCCTGTCGCGGGCGCTAGGCCTACCCACACAAGTGAGGTATCATTTTTATCGGGAGACTTGGGGGAACGCTGGGTGGAAGGAAATTTGTGGCTCCTCTCAGATTCCAAAACTTTCTGCCACAGAAATGTGAGGAACATGTGTTTTTTTTGCCAAATTATGAGGTTTGCAAAGGATTCTGGGTAACAGAACCTGGTCCGAGCCACACAAGTCACTCCATCTTGGATTCCCCTAGGTCTCTAGTTTTCAGAAATGCACAGGTTTGGTAGGTTTCCCTAGGTGTCGGCTAAGCTAGAGGCCAAAATCTACAGGTAGGCACTTTGCAAAAAACACCTTTGTTTTCTTTCAAAAATTTGGATGTGTCCACGTTTCGCTTTGGGGCGTTTCCTGTCGCGGGCGCTAGGCCAACCTACACAAGTGAGGTATTATTTTTATCGGGAGACTTGGGGGAACGCTGGGTGGAAGGAAATGTGTGGCTCCTATCAGATTCCAGAACTTTCTGCCACAGAAATGTGAGGAACATGTGTTTTTTTTGTTAAATTTTGAGGTTTGCAAAGGATTCTGGGTAACAGAACATGGTCCGAGCCACACAAGTCACCCCATCTTGGATTCCCCTAGGTCTCTAAATTTCAGAAATGCACAGGTTTGGTAGGTTTCCCTAGGTGCAGGCTAAGCTAGAGGCCAAAATCTACAGGTAGGCACTTTGCAAAAAACACCTTTGTTTTCTTTCAAAAATTTGGATGTGTCCTCGTTGCGCTTTGGGGCGTTTCCTGTCGCGGGCGCTAGGCCTACCCACACAAGTGAGGTATCATTTTTATCGGGAGACTTGGGGGAACGCTGGGTGGAAGGAAATTTGTGGCTCCTCTCAGATTCCAAAACTTTCTGCCACAGAAATGTGAGGAACATGTGTTTTTTTTGCCAAATTTTGAGGTTTGTAAAGGATTCTGGGAAACAGAACCTGGTCCGAGCCACACAGGTCACCCCATCTCGGATTCCCCTAGGTCTCTAGTTTTCAGAAATGCACAGGTTTGGTAGGTTTCCCTAGGTGCCGGATGAGCTAGAGGCCAAAATCTACAGGTAGGCACTTTGCAAAAAACACCTCTGTTTTCTTTCAAAAATTTGGATGAGTACACGTTGCGCTTTGGGGCGTTTCCTGTCGCGGGCACTAGGCCTACCCACACAAGTGAGGTATCATTTTTATCGGGAGACTTGGGGGAATGCTGGGTGGAAGGAAATTTGTGGCTCCTCTCAGAATCCAGAACTTTCTACCACAGAAACGTGAGGAACATGTCCTTTTTTTGCCAAATTTTGAGGTTTGCAAAGGATTCTGGGTAACAGAACCTGGTCTAAGCCACACAAGTCACCCCATCTTGGATTCCCCTAGGTCTCTAGTTTTCAGAAATGCACAGGTTTGGTAGGTTTCCCTAGGTGCCGGCTGAGCTAGAGTCCAAAATCTACAGGTAGGCACTTTGCAAAAAACACCTCTGTTTTCTTTCAAAAATTTGGATATGTCCACGTTGCGCTTTGGGGCATTCCCTATCGCGGGCGCTAGGCCTACCCACACAAGTGAGGTATCATTTTTATCGGGAGACTTGGGGGAACGCTGGGTAGAAGGAAATTTGTGGCTCCTCTCAGATTCCAGAACGTTCTGCCACAAAAATGTGAGGAACATGTGATTTTTTAGCCAAATTTTGAGGTTTGCAAAGGATTCTGGGTAACAGAACCTGGTCCGAGCCACACAAGTCACCCCATCTTGGATTCCCCTAGGTCTCTAGTTTTCAGAAATGCACATGTTTGAAAGGTTTCCCTAGGAGCCGGCTGAGCTAGAGGCCAAAATCTACAGGTAGGCACTTTGCAAAAAACACCTCTGTTTTCTTTCAAAAATTTGGATGTGTCCACGTTGTGCTTTGGGGTGTTTCCTGTCGCGGGCGCTAGGCCTACCCACACAAGTGAGGTATCATTTTTATAGGGAGACTTGCGGGAACGCTGGGTGGGAGGAAATTTGTGGCTCCTCTCAGATTCCAGAACTTTCTGCCACAGAAATGTGAGGAACATGTGTTTTTTTTGCCAAATTTGGAGTTTTGCAAAGGATTCTGGGTAACAGAACCTGGTCTAAGCAACACAAGTCACCCCATCCTGGATTCCCCTAGGTCTCTAGTTTTCAGAAATGCACAGGTTTGGTAGGTTTCCCTAGGTGCCGGCTGAGCTAGAGGCCAAAATCTACAGGTAGGCACTTTGCAAAAAACACCTCTGTTTTCTTTCAAAAATTTGGATGTGTCCACTTTGCGCTTTGGGGCGTTTCCTGTCGCGGGCGCTAGGCCTAACCACACAAGTGAGGTATGATTTTTATCGGGAGACTTGGGGGAACGCAGGGTGGAAGGACATTTGTGGCTCCTCTCAGATTCCAGAACTTTCTGCCACAGAAATGTGAGGAACATGTGTTTTTTTTGCCAAATTTTGAGGTTTGCAAAGGATTCTGGGAAACAGAACCTGGTCCGAGCCACACAAGTCACCCCATCTTGGATTCCCCTAGGTCTCTAGTTTTCAGAAATGCACAGGTTTGGTAGGTTTCCCTAGGTGCCGGCTGAGCTAGAGGCCAAAATCTACAGGTAGGCACTTTGTAAAAAACACCTCTGTTTTCTTTAAAAAATTTGGATGTGTCCACTTTGCGCTTTGGGGTGTTTCCTGTCGCGGGCGCTAGGCCTACCCACACAAGTGAGGTATCATTTTTATCGAGAGACTTGGGGGAATGCTGGGTGGAAGGAAATTTGTGGCTCCTCTCAGATTCCAGAACTTTCTGCCACAGAAATGTGAGGAATATGTGCTTTTTTAGCCAAATTTTGAGGTTTGCAAAGGATTCTGGGTAACAGAACCTGGTCCGAGCCACTCAAGTTAACCCATCTTGGATTCCCCTAGGTCTCTAGTTTTCTGAAATGCACAGGTTTGGTAGGTTTCCCTAGTTGCCGGCTATGCTAGAGGCCAAAATCTACAGGTAACACTTTGCAAAAAAAACCTCTGTTTTCTTTAAAACATTTGGATGTGTCCACGTTGCGCTTTGGGGGGTTACCTGTCGCGGGCGCTAGGCCTACCCACACAAGTGAGGTATCATTTTTATCGGGAGACTTGGGGGAACGCTGGGTGGAAGGAAATTTGTGGCTCCTCTCAGATTCCAGAACTTTTTGCCACAGAAACGTGAGGAACATGTGTTTTTTTTGTCAAATTATGAGGTTTGCAAAGGATTCTGGGTAACAGAACCTGGTCCGAGCCACACAAGTCACCCCATCTTGGATTCCCCTAGGTCTCTAGTTTTCAGAAATGCACAGGTTTGGTAGGTTTCCCTAGGTGCCGGCTAAGCTAGAGGCCAAAATCTACAGGTAGGCACTTTGCAAAAAACACCTTTGTTTTCTTTCAAAAATTTGGATGTGTCCACGTTTCGCTTTGGGGCGTTTCCTGTCGCGGGCGCTAGGCCTACATACACAAGTGATGTATCATTTTTATCGGGAGACTTGGGGGAACGCTGGGTGGAAGGAAATTTGTGGCTCCTATCAGATTCCAGAACTTTTTGCCACAGAAATGTGAGGAACATGTATTTTTTTTGCCAAATTTTGGGGTTTGCAAAGGATTCTGGGTAACAGAACCTGGTCCGAGCCACACAAGTCACCCCATCTTGGATTCCTCTAGGTCTCTATTTTTCAGAAATGCACAGGTTTGGTAGGTTTCCCTAGGTGCCGGCTGAGCTAGAGGCCAAAATCTACAGGTAGGCATTTTGCAAAAAACACCTCTGTTTTCTTTCAAAAACTTGGATGTGTCCACGTTGCGCTTTGGGGCGTTTCCTGTCGCGGGCGCTAGGCCTACCCACACAAGTGAGGTATCATTTTTATCGGGAGACTTGGGGGAATGCTGGGTGGAAGGAAATTTGTGGCTCCTCTCAGATTCCAGAACTTTCTGCCACAGAAATGTGAGGAACATGTGCTTTTTTAGCCACATTTTGAGGTTTGAAAGGATTCTGGGTAACAGAACCTGGTCCGAGCGCACACAAGTCACTCCATCTTGGATTCCCCTAGGTCTCTAGTTTTCAGAAATGCACAGGTTTGGTAGGTTTCCCTAGTTGCCGGCTGAGCTAGAGTCCAAAATCTACAGGTAACACTTTGCAAAAAACACCTCTGTTTTCTTTAAAACATTTGGAAGTGTCCACGTTGCGCTTTGGGGCGTTACCTGTCGCGGGCGCTAGGCCTACCCACACAAGTGAGGTATCATTTTTATCGGGAGACTTGGGGGAACGCTGGGTGGAAGGAAATTTGTGGCTCCTCTCAGATTCCAGAACTTTCTGCCACAGAAATGTGAGGAAAATGTGTTTTTTTTGCCAAATTATGAGGTTTGCAAAGGATTCTGGGTAACAGAACCTGGTCCGAGCCACACAAGTCACCCCATCTTGGATTCCCCTAGGTCTCTAGTTTTCAGAAATGCACAGGTTTGGTAGGTTTCCCTAGGTGCCGGCTGAGCTAGAGGCCAAAATCTACAGGTAGGCATTTTGCAAAAAACACCTCTGTTTTCTTTCAAAAACTTGGATGTGTCCACGTTGCGCTTTGGGGCGTTTCCTGTCGCGGGCGCTAGGCCTACCCACACAAGTGAGGTATCATTTTTATCGGGAGACTTGGGGGAATGCTGGGTGGAAGGAAATTTGTGGCTCCTCTCAGATTCCAGAACTTTCTGCCACAGAAATGTGAGGAACATGTGCTTTTTTAGCCACATTTTGAGGTTTGAAAGGATTCTGGGTAACAGAACCTGGTCCGAGCCACACAAGTCACTCCATCTTGGATTCCCCTAGGTCTCTAGTTTTCAGAAATGCACAGATTTGGTAGGTTTCCCTAGTTGCCGGCTGAGCTAGAGGCCAAAATCTACAGGTAACACTTTGCAAAAAACACCTCTGTTTTCTTTAAAACATTTGGATGTGTCCACGTTGCGCTTTGGGGCGTTTCCTGTCGCGGGCGCTAGGCCTACCCACACAAGTGAGGTATCATTTTTATCGGGAGACTTGGGGGAACGCTGGGTGGAAGGAAATTTGTGGCTCCTCTCAGATTCCAGAACTTTTTGCCACAGAAATGTGAGGAACGTGTGTTTTTTTTGCCAAATTATGAGGTTTGCAAAGGATTCTGAGTAACAGAACCTGGTCCGAGCCACACAAGTCACCCCATCTTGGATTCCCCTAGGTCTCTAGTTTTCAGAAATGCACAGGTTTGGTAGGTTTCCCTAGGTGCCGGCTAAGCTAGAGGCCAAAATCTACAGGTAGGCACTTTGCAAAAAACACCTTTGTTTTCTTTCAAAAATTTGGATGTGTCCACGTTTCGCTTTGGGGCGTTTCCTGTAGCGGGCGCTAGGCCTACCTACACAAGTGAGGTATCATTTTTATTGGGAGACTTGGGGGAACGCTGGGTGGAAGGAAATTTGTGGCTCCTATCAGATTCCAGAACTTTCTGCCACAGAAATGTGAGGAACATGTATTTTTTTCCCCAAATTTTGGGGTTTGCAAAGGATTCTGGGTAACAGAACCTGGTCCGAGCCACACAAGTCACCCCATCTTGGATTCCCCTAGGTCTCTAGTTTTCAGAAATGCACAGGTTTGGTAGGTTTCCCTAGGTGCCGGCTGAGCTAGAGGCCAAAATCTACAGGTAGGCATTTTGCAAAAAACACCTCTGTTTTCTTTCAAAAACTTGGATGTGTCCACGTTGCGCTTTGGGGCGTTTCCTGTCGCGGGCGCTAGGCCTACCCACACAAGTGAGGTATCATTTTTATCGGGAGACTTGGGGGAATGCTGGGTGGAAGGAAATTTGTGGCTCCTCTCAGATTCCAGAACTTTCTGCCACAGAAATGTGAGGAACATGTGCTTTTTTAGCCACATTTTGAGGTTTGAAAGGATTCTGGGTAACAGAACCTGGTCCGAGCCACGCAAGTCACTCCATCTTGGATTCCCCTAGGTCTCTAGTTTTCAGAAATGCACAGATTTGGTAGGTTTCCCTAGTTGCCGGCTGAGCTAGAGGCCAAAATCTACAGGTAACACTTTGCAAAAAACACCTCTGTTTTCTTTAAAACATTTGGATGTGTCCACGTTGCGCTTTGGGGCGTTACCTGTCGCGGGCGCTAGGCCTACCCACACAAGTGAGGTATCATTTTTATCGGGAGACTTGGGGGAACGCTGGGTGGAAGGAAATTTGTGGCTCCTCTCAGATTCCAGAACTTTCTGCCACAGAAATGTGAGGAACATGTGTTTTTTTTGCCAAATTATGAGGTTTGCAAAGGATTCTGGGTAACAGAACCTGGTCCGAGCCACACAAGTCACTCCATCTTGGATTCCCCTAGGTCTCTAGTTTTCAGAAATGCACAGGTTTGGTAGGTTTCCCTAGGTGTCGGCTAAGCTAGAGGCCAAAATCTACAGGTAGGCACTTTGCAAAAAACACCTTTGTTTTCTTTCAAAAATTTGGATGTGTCCACGTTTCGCTTTGGGGCGTTTCCTGTCGCGGGCGCTAGGCCTACCTACACAAGTGAGGTATTATTTTTATCGGGAGACTTGGGGGAACGCTGGGTGGAAGGAAATGTGTGGCTCCTATCAGATTCCAGAACTTTCTGCCACAGAAATGTGAGGAACATGTGTTTTTTTTGCTAAATTTTGAGGTTTGCAAAGGATTCTGGGTAACAGAACCTGGTCCGAGCCACACAAGTCACCCCATCTTGGATTCCCCTAGGTCTCTAAATTTCAGAAATGCACAGGTTTGGTAGGTTTCCCTAGGTGCAGGCTAAGCTAGAGGCCAAAATCTACAGGTAGGCACTTTGCAAAAAACACCTTTGTTTTCTTTCAAAAATTTGGATGTGTCCTCGTTGCGCTTTGGGGCGTTTCCTGTCGCGGGCGCTAGGCCTACCCACACAAGTGAGGTATCATTTTTATCGGGAGACTTGGGGGAACGCTGGGTGGAAGGAAATTTGTGGCTCCTCTCAGATTCCAAAACTTTCTGCCACAGAAATGTGAGGAACATGTGTTTTTTTTGCCAAATTTTGAGGTTTGTAAAGGATTCTGGGAAACAGAACCTGGTCCGAGCCACACAGGTCACCCCATCTCGGATTCCCCTAGGTCTCTAGTTTTCAGAAATGCACAGGTTTGGTAGGTTTCCCTAGGTGCCGGATGAGCTAGAGGCCAAAATCTACAGGTAGGCACTTTGCAAAAAACACCTCTGTTTTCTTTCAAAAATTTGGATGAGTACACGTTGCGCTTTGGGGCGTTTCCTGTCCCGGGCACTAGGCCTACCCACACAAGTGAGGTATCATTTTTATCGGGAGACTTGGGGGAATGCTGGGTGGAAGGAAATTTGTGGCTCCTCTCAGAATCCAGAACTTTCTACCACAGAAACGTGAGGAACATGTCCTTTTTTTGCCAAATTTTGAGGTTTGCAAAGGATTCTGTGTAACAGAACCTGGACCGAGCCACACAAGTCACCCCATCTTGGATTCCCCTAGGTCTCTAGTTTTCAGAAATGCACAGGTTTGGTAGGTTTCCCTAGGTGCCGACTGAGCTAGAGGCCAAAATCTACAGGTAGGCACTTTGCAAAAAACACCTCTGTTTTCTTTCAAAAATTTGGATATGTCCACGTTGCGCTTTGGGGCATTCCCTATCGCGGGCGCTAGGCCTACCCACACAAGTGAGGTATCATTTTTATCGGGAGACTTGGGGGAACGCTGGGTAGAAGGAAATTTGTGGCTCCTCTCAGATTCCAGAACGTTCTGCCACAAAAATGTGAGGAACATGTGTTTTTTTAGCCAAATTTTGAGGTTTGCAAAGGATTCTGGGTAACAGAACCTGGTCCGAGCCACACAAGTCACCCCATCTTGGATTTCCCTAGGTCTCTAGTTTTCAGAAATGCACATGTTTGAAAGGTTTCCCAAGGTGCCGGCTGAGCTAGAGGCCAAAATCTACAGGTAGGCACTTTGCAAAAAACACCTCTGTTTTCTTTCAAAAATTTGGATGTGTCCACGTTGTGCTTTGGGGTGTTTCCTGTCGCGGGCGCTAGGCCTACCCACACAAGTGAGGTATCATTTTTATAGGGAGACTTGGGGGAACGCTGGGTGGGAGGAAATTTGTGGCTCCTCTCAGATTCCAGAACTTTCTGCCACAGAAATGTGAGGAACATGTGTTTTTTTTGCCAAATTTTGAGTTTTGCAAAGGATTCTGGGTAACAGAACCTGGTCTAAGCCACACAAGTCACCCCATCTTGGATTCCCCTAGGTCTCTAGTTTTCAGAAATGCACAGGTTTGGTAGGTTTCCCTAGGTGCCGGCTGAGCTAGAGGCCAAAATCTACAGGTAGGCACTTTGCAAAAAACACCTCAGTTTTCTTTCAAAAATTTGGATATGTCCACGTTGCGCTTTGGGGCATTCCCTATCGCGGGCGCTAGGCCTACCCACACAAGTGAGGTATCATTTTTATCGGGAGACTTGGGGGAACGCTGGGTAGAAGGAAATTTGTGGCTCCTCTCAGATTCCAGAACGTTCTGCCACAAAAATGTGAGGAACATGTGTTTTTTTAGCCAAATTTTGAGGTATGCAAAGGATTCTGGGTAACAGAACCTGGTCCGAGCCACACAAGTCACCCCATCTTGGATTCCCCTAGGTCTCTAGTTTTCAGAAATGCACATGTTTGAAAGGTTTCCCTAGGAGCCGGCTGAGCTAGAGGCCAAAATCTACAGGTAGGCACTTTGCAAAAAACACCTCTGTTTTCTTTCAAAAATTTGGATGTGTCCACGTTGTGCTTTGGGGTGTTTCCTGTCACGGGCGCTAGGCCTACCCACACAAGTGAGGTATAATTTTTATAGGGAGACTTGCGGGAACGCTGGGTGGGAGGAAATTTGTGGCTCCTCTCAGATTCCAGAACTTTCTGCCACAGAAATGTGAGGAACATGTGTTTTTTTTGCCAAATTTGGAGTTTTGCAAAGGATTCTGGGTAACAGAACCTGGTCTAAGCAACACAAGTCACCCCATCTTGGATTCCCCTAGGTCTCTAGTTTTCAGAAATGCACAGGTTTGGTAGGTTTCCCTAGGTGCCGGCTGAGCTAGAGGCCAAAATCTACAGGTAGGCACTTTGCAAAAAACACCTCTGTTTTCTTTCAAAAATTTGGATGTGTCCACTTTGCGCTTTGGGGCGTTTCCTGTCGCGGGCGCTAGGCCTAACCACACAAGTGAGGTATGATTTTTATCGGGAGACTTGGGGGAACGCAGGGTGGAAGGACATTTGTGGCTCCTCTCAGATTCCAGAACTTTCTGCCACAGAAATGTGAGGAACATGTGTTTTTTTTTGCCAAATTTTGAGGTTTGCAAAGGATTCTGGGAAACAGAACCTGGTCCGAGCCACACAAGTCACCCCATCTTGGATTCCCCTAGGTCTCTAGTTTTCAGAAATGCACAGGTTTGGTAGGTTTCCCTAGGTGCCGGCTGAGCTAGAGGCCAAAATCTACAGGTAGGCACTTTGTAAAAAACACCTCTGTTTTCTTTAAAAAATTTGGATGTGTCCACTTTGCGCTTTGGGGTGTTTCCTGTCGCGGGCGCTAGGCCTACCCACACAAGTGAGGTATCATTTTTATCGAGAGACTTGGGGGAATGCTGGGTGGAAGGAAATTTGTGGCTCCTCTCAGATTCCAGAACTTTCTGCCACAGAAATGTGAGGAATATGTGCTTTTTTAGCCAAATTTTGAGGTTTGCAAAGGATTCTGGGTAACAGAACCTGGTCCGAGCCACTCAAGTTAACCCATCTTGGATTCCCCTAGGTCTCTAGTTTTCTGAAATGCACAGGTTCGGTAGGTTTCCCTAGGTGCCGGCTGAGCTAGAGGCCAAAATCTACAGGTAGGCACTTTGCAAAAAACACCTCTGTTTTCTTTCAAAAACTTGGATGTGTCCACGTTGCGCTTTGGGGCGTTTCCTGTCGCGGGCGCTAGGCCTACCCACACAAGTGAGGTATCATTTTTATCGGGAGACTTGGGGGAATGCTGGGTGGAAGGAAATTTGTGGCTCCTCAGATTCCAGAACTTTCTGCCACAGAAATGTGAGGAACATGTGCTTTTTTAGCCACATTTTGAGGTTTGAAAGGATTCTGGGTAACATAACCTGGTCCGAGCCACACAAGTCACTCCATCTTGGATTCCCCTAGGTCTCTAGTTTTCAGAAATGCACAGGTTTGGTAGGTTTCCCTAGTTGCCGGCTATGCTAGAGGCCAAAATCTACAGGTAACACTTTGCAAAAAACACCTCTGTTTTCTTTAAAACATTTGGATGTGTCCACGTTGCGCTTTGGGGGGTTACCTGTCGCGGGCGCTAGGCCTACCCACATAAGTGAGGTATCATTTTTATCGGGAGACTTGGGGGAACGCTGGGTGGAAGGAAATTTGTGGCTCCTCTCAGATTCCAGAACTTTTTGCCACAGAAACGTGAGGAACATGTGTTTTTTTTGTCAAATTATGAGGTTTGCAAAGGATTCTGGGTAACAGAACCTGGTCCGAGCCACACAAGTCACCCCATCTTGGATTCCCCTAGGTCTCTAGTTTTCAGAAATGCACAGGTTTGGTAGGTTTCCCTAGGTGCCGGCTAAGCTAGAGGCCAAAATCTACAGGTAGGCACTTTGCAAAAAACACCTTTGTTTTCTTTCAAAAATTTGGATGTGTCCACGTTTCGCTTTGGGGCATTTCCTGTCGCGGGCGCTAGGCCTACATACACAAGTGATGTATCATTTTTATCGGGAGACTTGGGGGAACGCTGGGTGGAAGGAAATTTGTGGCTCCTATCAGATTCCAGAACTTTTTGCCACAGAAATGTGAGGAAAATGTGTTTTTTTTGCCAAATTTTGGGGTTTGCAAAGGATTCTGGGTAACAGAACCTGGTCGGAGCCACACAAGTCACCCCATCTTGGATTCCCCTAGGTCTCTAGTTTTCAGAAATGCACAGGTTTGGTAGGTTTCCCTAGGTGCCGGCTGAGCTAGAGGCCAAAATCTACAGGTAGGCATTTTGCAAAAAACACCTCTGTTTTCTTTCAAAAACTTGGATGTGTCCACGTTGCGCTTGGGGCGTTTCCTGTCGCGGGCGCTAGGCCTACCCACACAAGTGAGGTATCATTTTTATCGGGAGACTTGGGGGAATGCTGGGTGGAAGGAAATTTGTGGCTCCTCTCAGATTCCAGAACTTTCTGCCACAGAAATGTGAGGAACATGTGCTTTTTTAGCCACATTTTGAGGTTTGAAAGGATTCTGGGTAACAGAACCTGGTCCGAGCGCACACAAGTCACTCCATCTTGGATTCCCCTAGGTCTCTAGTTTTCAGAAATGCACAGGTTTGGTAGGTTTCCCTAGTTGCCGGCTGAGCT
Source organism: Pleurodeles waltl (assembly GCF_031143425.1). Classification (NCBI taxonomy): domain Eukaryota; kingdom Metazoa; phylum Chordata; class Amphibia; order Caudata; family Salamandridae; genus Pleurodeles; species Pleurodeles waltl. Next base: position 265,151 of record NW_027149823.1, on the reverse strand, counting down.
AGAGGCCAAAATCTACAGGTAACACTTTGCAAAAAACACCTCTGTTTTCTTTAAAACATTTGGATGTGTCCACGTTGCGCTTTGGGGCGTTACCTGTCGCGGGCGCTAGGCCTACCCACACAAGTGAGGTATCATTTTTATCGGGAGACTTGGGGGAACGCTGGGTGGAAGGAAATTTGTGGCTCCTCTCAGATTCCAGAACTTTCTGCCACAGAAATGTGAGGAACATGTGTTTTTTTTGCCAAATTATGAGGTTTGCAAAGGATTCTGGGTAACAGAACCTGGTCCGAGCCACACAAGTCACCCCATCTTGGATTCCCCTAGGTCTCTAGTTTTCAGAAATGCACAGGTTTGGTAGGTTTCCCTAGGTGCCGGCTGAGCTAGAGGCCAAAATCTACAGGTAGGCATTTTGCAAAAAACACCTCTGTTTTCTTTCAAAAACTTGGATGTGTCCACGTTGCGCTTTGGGGCGTTTCCTGTCGCGGGCGCTAGGCCTACCCACACAAGTGAGGTATCATTTTTATCGGGAGACTTGGGGGAATGCTGGGTGGAAGGAAATTTGTGGCTCCTCTCAGATTCCAGAACTTTCTGCCACAGAAATGTGAGGAACATGTGCTTTTTTAGCCACATTTTGAGGTTTGAAAGGATTCTGGGTAACAGAACCTGGTCCGAGCCACACAAGTCACTCCATCTTGGATTCCCCTAGGTCTCTAGTTTTCAGAAATGCACAGATTTGGTAGGTTTCCCTAGTTGCCGGCTGAGCTAGAGGCCAAAATCTACAGGTAACACTTTGCAAAAAACACCTCTGTTTTCTTTAAAACATTTGGATGTGTCCACGTTGCGCTTTGGGGCGTTTCCTGTCGCGGGCGCTAGGCCTACCCACACAAGTGAGGTATCATTTTTATCGGGAGACTTGGGGGAACGCTGGGTGGAAGGAAATTTGTGGCTCCTCTCAGATTCCAGAACTTTTTGCCACAGAAATGTGAGGAACGTGTGTTTTTTTTGCCAAATTATGAGGTTTGCAAAGGATTCTGAGTAACAGAACCTGGTCCGAGCCACACAAGTCACCCCATCTTGGATTCCCCTAGGTCTCTAGTTTTCAGAAATGCACAGGTTTGGTAGGTTTCCCTAGGTGCCGGCTAAGCTAGAGGCCAAAATCTACAGGTAGGCACTTTGCAAAAAACACCTTTGTTTTCTTTCAAAAATTTGGATGTGTCCACGTTTCGCTTTGGGGCGTTTCCTGTAGCGGGCGCTAGGCCTACCTACACAAGTGAGGTATCATTTTTATTGGGAGACTTGGGGGAACGCTGGGTGGAAGGAAATTTGTGGCTCCTATCAGATTCCAGAACTTTCTGCCACAGAAATGTGAGGAACATGTATTTTTTTTCCCAAATTTTGGGGTTTGCAAAGGATTCTGGGTAACAGAACCTGGTCCGAGCCACACAAGTCACCCCATCTTGGATTCCCCTAGGTCTCTAGTTTTCAGAAATGCACAGGTTTGGTAGGTTTCCCTAGGTGCCGGCTGAGCTAGAGGCCAAAATCTACAGGTAGGCATTTTGCAAAAAACACCTCTGTTTTCTTTCAAAAACTTGGATGTGTCCACGTTGCGCTTTGGGGCGTTTCCTGTCGCGGGCGCTAGGCCTACCCACACAAGTGAGGTATCATTTTTATCGGGAGACTTGGGGGAATGCTATGTGGAAGGAAATTTGTGGCTTCTCTCAGATTCCAGAACTTTCTGCCACAGAAATGTGAGGAACATGTGCTTTTTTAGCCACATTTTGAGGTTTGAAAGGATTCTGGGTAACAGAACCTGGTCCGAGCCACGCAAGTCACTCCATCTTGGATTCCCCTAGGTCTCTAGTTTTCAGAAATGCACAGATTTGGTAGGTTTCCCTAGTTGCCGGCTGAGCTAGAGGCCAAAATCTACAGGTAACACTTTGCAAAAAACACCTCTGTTTTCTTTAAAACATTTGGATGTGTCCACGTTGCGCTTTGGGGCGTTACCTGTCGCGGGCGCTAGGCCTACCCACACAAGTGAGGTATCATTTTTATCGGGAGACTTGGGGGAACGCTGGGTGGAAGGAAATTTGTGGCTCCTCTCAGATTCCAGAACTTTCTGCCACAGAAATGTGAGGAACATGTGTTTTTTTTGCCAAATTATGAGGTTTGCAAAGGATTCTGGGTAACAGAACCTGGTCCGAGCCACACAAGTCACTCCATCTTGGATTCCCCTAGGTCTCTAGTTTTCAGAAATGCACAGGTTTGGTAGGTTTCCCTAGGTGTCGGCTAAGCTAGAGGCCAAAATCTACAGGTAGGCACTTTGCAAAAAACACCTTTGTTTTCTTTCAAAAATTTGGATGTGTCCACGTTTCGCTTTGGGGCGTTTCCTGTCGCGGGCGCTAGGCCAACCTACACAAGTGAGGTATTATTTTTATCGGGAGACTTGGGGGAACGCTGGGTGGAAGGAAATGTGTGGCTCCTATCAGATTCCAGAACTTTCTGCCACAGAAATGTGAGGAACATGTGTTTTTTTTGTTAAATTTTGAGGTTTGCAAAGGATTCTGGGTAACAGAACCTGGTCCGAGCCACACAAGTCACCCCATCTTGGATTCCCCTAGGTCTCTAAATTTCAGAAATGCACAGGTTTGGTAGGTTTCCCTAGGTGCAGGCTAAGCTAGAGGCCAAAATCTACAGGTAGGCACTTTGCAAAAAACACCTTTGTTTTCTTTCAAAAATTTGGATGTGTCCTCGTTGCGCTTTGGGGCGTTTCCTGTCGCGGGCGCTAGGCCTACCCACACAAGTGAGGTATCATTTTTATCGGGAGACTTGGGGGAACGCTGGGTGGAAGGAAATTTGTGGCTCCTCTCAGATTCCAAAACTTTCTGCCACAGAAATGTGAGGAACATGTGTTTTTTTTGCCAAATTTTGAGGTTTGTAAAGGATTCTGGGAAACAGAACCTGGTCCGAGCCACACAGGTCACCCCATCTCGGATTCCCCTAGGTCTCTAGTTTTCAGAAATGCACAGGTTTGGTAGGTTTCCCTAGGTGCCGGATGAGCTAGAGGCCAAAATCTACAGGTAGGCACTTTGCAAAAAACACCTCTGTTTTCTTTCAAAAATTTGGATGAGTACACGTTGCGCTTTGGGGCGTTTCCTGTCGCGGGCACTAGGCCTACCCACACAAGTGAGGTATCATTTTTATCGGGAGACTTGGGGGAATGCTGGGTGGAAGGAAATTTGTGGCTCCTCTCAGAATCCAGAACTTTCTACCACAGAAACGTGAGGAACATGTCCTTTTTTTGCCAAATTTTGAGGTTTGCAAAGGATTCTGTGTAACAGAACCTGGACCGAGCCACACAAGTCACCCCATCTTGGATTCCCCTAGGTCTCTAGTTTTCAGAAATGCACAGGTTTGGTAGGTTTCCCTAGGTGCCGACTGAGCTAGAGGCCAAAATCTACAGGTAGGCACTTTGCAAAAAACACCTCTGTTTTCTTTCAAAAATTTGGATATGTCCACGTTGCGCTTTGGGGCATTCCCTATCGCGGGCGCTAGGCCTACCCACACAAGTGAGGTATCATTTTTATCGGGAGACTTGGGGGAACGCTGGGTAGAAGGAAATTTGTGGCTCCTCTCAGATTCCAGAACGTTGTGCCACAAAAATGTGAGGAACATGTGTTTTTTTAGCCAAATTTTGAGGTTTGCAAAGGATTCTGGGTAACAGAACCTGGTCCGAGCCACACAAGTCACCACATCTTGGATTTCCCTAGGTCTCTAGTTTTCAGAAATGCACATGTTTGAAAGGTTTCCCGAGGTGCCGGCTGAGCTAGAGGCCAAAATCTACAGGTAGGCACTTTGCAAAAAACACCTCTGTTTTCTTTCAAAAATTTGGATGTGTCCACGTTGTGCTTTGGGGTGTTTCCTGTCGCGGGCGCTAGGCCTACCCACACAAGTGAGGTATCATTTTTATAGGGAGACTTGGGGGAACGCTGGGTGGGAGGAAATTTGTGGCTCCTCTCAGATTCCAGAACTTTCTGCCACAGAAATGTGAGGAACATGTGTTTTTTTTGCCAAATTTTGAGATTTGCAAAGGATTCTGGGTAACAGAACCTGGTCTAAGCCACACAAGTCACCCCATCTTGGATTCCCCTAGGTCTCTAGTTTTCAGAAATGCACAGGTTTGGTAGGTTTCCCTAGGTGCCGGCTGAGCTAGAGTCCAAAATCTACAGGTAGGCACTTTGCAAAAAACACCTCTGTTTTCTTTCAAAAATTTGGATATGTCCACGTTGCGCTTTGGGGCATTCCCTATCGCGGGCGCTAGGCCTACCCAAACAAGTGAGGTATCATTTTTATCGGGAGACTTGGGGGAACGCTGGGTAGAAGGAAATTTGTGGCTCCTCTCAGATTCCAGAACGTTCTGCCACAAAAATGTGAGGAACATGTGTTTTTTTAGCCAAATTTTGAGGTTTGCAAAGGATTCTGGGTAACAGAACCTGGTCCGAGCCACACAAGTCACCCCATCTTGGATTCCCCTAGGTCTCTAGTTTTCAGAAATGCACATGTTTGAAAGGTTTCCCTAGGAGCCGGCTGAGCTAGAGGCCAAAATCTACAGGTAGGCACTTTGCAAAAAACACCTCTGTTTTCTTTCAAAAATTTGGATGTGTCCACGTTGTGCTTTGGGGTGTTTCCTGTCGCGGGCGCTAGGCCTACCCACACAAGTGAGGTATCATTTTTATAGGGAGACTTGCGGGAACGCTGGGTGGGAGGAAATTTGTGGCTCCTCTCAGATTCCAGAACTTTCTGCCACAGAAATGTGAGGAACATGTGTTTTTTTTGCCAAATTTGGAGTTTTGCAAAGGATTCTGGGTAACAGAACCTGGTCTAAGCAACACAAGTCACCCCATCCTGGATTCCCCTAGGTCTCTAGTTTTCAGAAATGCACAGGTTTGGTAGGTTTCCCTAGGTGCCGGCTGAGCTAGAGGCCAAAATCTACAGGTAGGCACTTTGCAAAAAACACCTCTGTTTTCTTTCAAAAATTTGGATGTGTCCACTTTGCGCTTTGGGGCGTTTCCTGTCGCGGGCGCTAGGCCTAACCACACAAGTGAGGTATGATTTTTATCGGGAGACTTGGGGGAACGCAGGGTGGAAGGACATTTGTGGCTCCTCTCAGATTCCAGAACTTTCTGCCACAGAAATGTGAGGAACATGTGTTTTTTTTGCCAAATTTTGAGGTTTGCAAAGGATTCTGGGAAACAGAACCTGGTCCGAGCCACACAAGTCACCCCATCTTGGATTCCCCTAGGTCTCTAGTTTTCAGAAATGCACAGGTTTGGTAGGTTTCCCTAGGTGCCGGCTGAGCTAGAGGCCAAAATCTACAGGTAGGCACTTTGTAAAAAACACCTCTGTTTTCTTTAAAAAATTTGGATGTGTCCACTTTGCGCTTTGGGGTGTTTCCTGTCGCGGGCGCTAGGCCTACCCACACAAGTGAGGTATCATTTTTATCGAGAGACTTGGGGGAATGCTGGGTGGAAGGAAATTTGTGGCTCCTCTCAGATTCCAGAACTTTCTGCCACAGAAATGTGAGGAATATGTGCTTTTTTAGCCAAATTTTGAGGTTTGCAAAGGATTCTGGGTAACAGAACCTGGTCCGAGCCACTCAAGTTAACCCATCTTGGATTCCCCTAGGTCTCTAGTTTTCTGAAATGCACAGGTTTGGTAGGTTTCCCTAGTTGCCGGCTATGCTAGAGGCCAAAATCTACAGGTAACACTTTGCAAAAAAAACCTCTGTTTTCTTTAAAACATTTGGATGTGTCCACGTTGCGCTTTGGGGGGTTACCTGTCGCGGGCGCTAGGCCTACCCACACAAGTGAGGTATCATTTTTATCGGGAGACTTGGGGGAACGCTGGGTGGAAGGAAATTTGTGGCTCCTCTCAGATTCCAGAACTTTTTGCCACAGAAACGTGAGGAACATGTGTTTTTTTTGTCAAATTATGAGGTTTGCAAAGGATTCTGGGTAACAGAACCTGGTCCGAGCCACACAAGTCACCCCATCTTGGATTCCCCTAGGTCTCTAGTTTTCAGAAATGCACAGGTTTGGTAGGTTTCCCTAGGTGCCGGCTAAGCTAGAGGCCAAAATCTACAGGTAGGCACTTTGCAAAAAACACCTTTGTTTTCTTTCAAAAATTTGGATGTGTCCACGTTTCGCTTTGGGGCGTTTCCTGTCGCGGGCGCTAGGCCTACATACACAAGTGATGTATCATTTTTATCGGGAGACTTGGGGGAACGCTGGGTGGAAGGAAATTTGTGGCTCCTATCAGATTCCAGAACTTTTTGCCACAGAAATGTGAGGAACATGTATTTTTTTTGCCAAATTTTGGGGTTTGCAAAGGATTCTGGGTAACAGAACCTGGTCCGAGCCACACAAGTCACCCCATCTTGGATTCCTCTAGGTCTCTATTTTTCAGAAATGCACAGGTTTGGTAGGTTTCCCTAGGTGCCGGCTGAGCTAGAGGCCAAAATCTACAGGTAGGCATTTTGCAAAAAACACCTCTGTTTTCTTTCAAAAACTTGGATGTGTCCACGTTGCGCTTTGGGGCGTTTCCTGTCGCGGGCGCTAGGCCTACCCACACAAGTGAGGTATCATTTTTATCGGGAGACTTGGGGGAATGCTGGGTGGAAGGAAATTTGTGGCTCCTCTCAGATTCCAGAACTTTCTGCCACAGAAATGTGAGGAACATGTGCTTTTTTAGCCACATTTTGAGGTTTGAAAGGATTCTGGGTAACAGAACCTGGTCCGAGCGCACACAAGTCACTCCATCTTGGATTCCCCTAGGTCTCTAGTTTTCAGAAATGCACAGGTTTGGTAGGTTTCCCTAGTTGCCGGCTGAGCTAGAGTCCAAAATCTACAGGTAACACTTTGCAAAAAACACCTCTGTTTTCTTTAAAACATTTGGAAGTGTCCACGTTGCGCTTTGGGGCGTTACCTGTCGCGGGCGCTAGGCCTACCCACACAAGTGAGGTATCATTTTTATCGGGAGACTTGGGGGAACGCTGGGTGGAAGGAAATTTGTGGCTCCTCTCAGATTCCAGAACTTTCTGCCACAGAAATGTGAGGAAAATGTGTTTTTTTTGCCAAATTATGAGGTTTGCAAAGGATTCTGGGTAACAGAACCTGGTCCGAGCCACACAAGTCACCCCATCTTGGATTCCCCTAGGTCTCTAGTTTTCAGAAATGCACAGGTTTGGTAGGTTTCCCTAGGTGCCGGCTGAGCTAGAGGCCAAAATCTACAGGTAGGCATTTTGCAAAAAACACCTCTGTTTTCTTTCAAAAACTTGGATGTGTCCACGTTGCGCTTTGGGGCGTTTCCTGTCGCGGGCGCTAGGCCTACCCACACAAGTGAGGTATCATTTTTATCGGGAGACTTGGGGGAATGCTGGGTGGAAGGAAATTTGTGGCTCCTCTCAGATTCCAGAACTTTCTGCCACAGAAATGTGAGGAACATGTGCTTTTTTAGCCACATTTTGAGGTTTGAAAGGATTCTGGGTAACAGAACCTGGTCCGAGCCACACAAGTCACTCCATCTTGGATTCCCCTAGGTCTCTAGTTTTCAGAAATGCACAGATTTGGTAGGTTTCCCTAGTTGCCGGCTGAGCTAGAGGCCAAAATCTACAGGTAACACTTTGCAAAAAACACCTCTGTTTTCTTTAAAACATTTGGATGTGTCCACGTTGCGCTTTGGGGCGTTTCGTGTCGCGGGCGCTAGGCCTACCCACACAAGTGAGGTATCATTTTTATCGGGAGACTTGGGGGAACGCTGGGTGGAAGGAAATTTGTGGCTCCTCTCAGATTCCAGAACTTTTTGCCACAGAAATGTGAGGAACGTGTGTTTTTTTTGCCAAATTATGAGGTTTGCAAAGGATTCTGAGTAACAGAACCTGGTCCGAGCCACACAAGTCACCCCATCTTGGATTCCCCTAGGTCTCTAGTTTTCAGAAATGCACAGGTTTGGTAGGTTTCCCTAGGTGCCGGCTAAGCTAGAGGCCAAAATCTACAGGTAGGCACTTTGCAAAAAACACCTTTGTTTTCTTTCAAAAATTTGGATGTGTCCACGTTTCGCTTTGGGGCGTTTCCTGTAGCGGGCGCTAGGCCTACCTACACAAGTGAGGTATCATTTTTATTGGGAGACTTGGGGGAACGCTGGGTGGAAGGAAATTTGTGGCTCCTATCAGATTCCAAAACTTTCTGCCACAGAAATGTGAGGAACATGTATTTTTTTTCCCAAATTTTGGGGTTTGCAAAGGATTCTGGGTAACAGAACCTGGTCCGAGCCACACAAGTCACCCCATCTTGGATTCCCCTAGGTCTCTAGTTTTCAGAAATGCACAGGTTTGGTAGGTTTCCCTAGGTGCCGGCTGAGCTAGAGGCCAAAATCTACAGGTAGGCATTTTGCAAAAAACACCTCTGTTTTCTTTCAAAAACTTGGATGTGTCCACGTTGCGCTTTGGGGCGTTTCCTGTCGCGGGCGCTAGGCCTACCCACACAAGTGAGGTATCATTTTTATCGGGAGACTTGGGGGAATGCTGGGTGGAAGGAAATTTGTGGCTCCTCTCAGATTCCAGAACTTTCTGCCACAGAAATGTGAGGAACATGTGCTTTTTTAGCCACATTTTGAGGTTTGAAAGGATTCTGGGTAACAGAACCTGGTCCAAGCCACGCAAGTCACTCCATCTTGGATTCCCCTAGGTCTCTAGTTTTCAGAAATGCACAGATTTGGTAGGTTTCCCTAGTTGCCGGCTGAGCTAGAGGCCAAAATCTACAGGTAACACTTTGCAAAAAACACCTCTGTTTTCTTTAAAACATTTGGATGTGTCCACGTTGCGCTTTGGGGCGTTACCTGTCGCGGGCGCTAGGCCTACCCACACAAGTGAGGTATCATTTTTATCGGGAGACTTGGGGGAACGCTGGGTGGAAGGAAATTTGTGGCTCCTCTCAGATTCCAGAACTTTCTGCCACAGAAATGTGAGGAACATGTGTTTTTTTTGCCAAATTATGAGGTTTGCAAAGGATTCTGGGTAACAGAACCTGGTCCGAGCCACACAAGTCACTCCATCTTGGATTCCCCTAGGTCTCTAGTTTTCAGAAATGCACAGGTTTGGTAGGTTTCCCTAGGTGTCGGCTAAGCTAGAGGCCAAAATCTACAGGTAGGCACTTTGCAAAAAACACCTTTGTTTTCTTTCAAAAATTTGGATGTGTCCACGTTTCGCTTTGGGGCGTTTCCTGTCGCGGGCGCTAGGCCTACCTACACAAGTGAGGTATTATTTTTATCGGGAGACTTGGGGGAACGCTGGGTGGAAGGAAATGTGTGGCTCCTATCAGATTCCAGAACTTTCTGCCACAGAAATGTGAGGAACATGTGTTTTTTTTGCTAAATTTTGAGGTTTGCAAAGGATTCTGGGTAACAGAACCTGGTCCGAGCCACACAAGTCACCCCATCTTGGATTCCCCTAGGTCTCTAAATTTCAGAAATGCACAGGTTTGGTAGGTTTCCCTAGGTGCAGGCTAAGCTAGAGGCCAAAATCTACAGGTAGGCACTTTGCAAAAAACACCTTTGTTTTCTTTCAAAAATTTGGATGTGTCCTCGTTGCGCTTTGGGGCGTTTCCTGTCGCGGGCGCTAGGCCTACCCACACAAGTGAGGTATCATTTTTATCGGGAGACTTGGGGGAACGCTGGGTGGAAGGAAATTTGTGGCTCCTCTCAGATTCCAAAACTTTCTGCCACAGAAATGTGAGGAACATGTGTTTTTTTTGCCAAATTTTGAGGTTTGTAAAGGATTCTGGGAAACAGAACCTGGTCCGAGCCACACAGGTCACCCCATCTCGGATTCCCCTAGGTCTCTAGTTTTCAGAAATGCACAGGTTTGGTAGGTTTCCCTAGGTGCCGGATGAGCTAGAGGCCAAAATCTACAGGTAGGCACTTTGCAAAAAACACCTCTGTTTTCTTTCAAAAATTTGGATGAGTACACGTTGCGCTTTGGGGCGTTTCCTGTCCCGGGCACTAGGCCTACCCACACAAGTGAGGTATCATTTTTATCGGGAGACTTGGGGGAATGCTGGGTGGAAGGAAATTTGTGGCTCCTCTCAGAATCCAGAACTTTCTACCACAGAAACGTGAGGAACATGTCCTTTTTTTGCCAAATTTTGAGGTTTGCAAAGGATTCTGTGTAACAGAACCTGGACCGAGCCACACAAGTCACCCCATCTTGGATTCCCCTAGGTCTCTAGTTTTCAGAAATGCACAGGTTTGGTAGGTTTCCCTAGGTGCCGACTGAGCTAGAGGCCAAAATCTACAGGTAGGCACTTTGCAAAAAACACCTCTGTTTTCTTTCAAAAATTTGGATATGTCCACGTTGCGCTTTGGGGCATTCCCTATCGCGGGCGCTAGGCCTACCCACACAAGTGAGGTATCATTTTTATCGGGAGACTTGGGGGAACGCTGGGTAGAAGGAAATTTGTGGCTCCTCTCAGATTCCAGAACGTTCTGCCACAAAAATGTGAGGAACATGTGTTTTTTTAGCCAAATTTTGAGGTTTGCAAAGGATTCTGGGTAACAGAACCTGGTCCGAGCCACACAAGTCACCCCATCTTGGATTTCCCTAGGTCTCTAGTTTTCAGAAATGCACATGTTTGAAAGGTTTCCCAAGGTGCCGGCTGAGCTAGAGGCCAAAATCTACAGGTAGGCACTTTGCAAAAAACACCTCTGTTTTCTTTCAAAAATTTGGATGTGTCCACGTTGTGCTTTGGGGTGTTTCCTGTCGCGGGCGCTAGGCCTACCCACACAAGTGAGGTATCATTTTTATAGGGAGACTTGGGGGAACGCTGGGTGGGAGGAAATTTGTGGCTCCTCTCAGATTCCAGAACTTTCTGCCACAGAAATGTGAGGAACATGTGTTTTTTTTGCCAAATTTTGAGTTTTGCAAAGGATTCTGGGTAACAGAACCTGGTCTAAGCCACACAAGTCACCCCATCTTGGATTCCCCTAGGTCTCTAGTTTTCAGAAATGCACAGGTTTGGTAGGTTTCCCTAGGTGCCGGCTGAGCTAGAGGCCAAAATCTACAGGTAGGCACTTTGCAAAAAACACCTCAGTTTTCTTTCAAAAATTTGGATATGTCCACGTTGCGCTTTGGGGCATTCCCTATCGCGGGCGCTAGGCCTACCCACACAAGTGAGGTATCATTTTTATCGGGAGACTTGGGGGAACGCTGGGTAGAAGGAAATTTGTGGCTCCTCTCAGATTCCAGAACGTTCTGCCACAAAAATGTGAGGAACATGTGTTTTTTTAGCCAAATTTTGAGGTATGCAAAGGATTCTGGGTAACAGAACCTGGTCCGAGCCACACAAGTCACCCCATCTTGGATTCCCCTAGGTCTCTAGTTTTCAGAAATGCACATGTTTGAAAGGTTTCCCTAGGAGCCGGCTGAGCTAGAGGCCAAAATCTACAGGTAGGCACTTTGCAAAAAACACCTCTGTTTTCTTTCAAAAATTTGGATGTGTCCACGTTGTGCTTTGGGGTGTTTCCTGTCACGGGCGCTAGGCCTACCCACACAAGTGAGGTATAATTTTTATAGGGAGACTTGCGGGAACGCTGGGTGGGAGGAAATTTGTGGCTCCTCTCAGATTCCAGAACTTTCTGCCACAGAAATGTGAGGAACATGTGTTTTTTTTGCCAAATTTGGAGTTTTGCAAAGGATTCTGGGTAACAGAACCTGGTCTAAGCAACACAAGTCACCCCATCTTGGATTCCCCTAGGTCTCTAGTTTTCAGAAATGCACAGGTTTGGTAGGTTTCCCTAGGTGCCGGCTGAGCTAGAGGCCAAAATCTACAGGTAGGCACTTTGCAAAAAACACCTCTGTTTTCTTTCAAAAATTTGGATGTGTCCACTTTGCGCTTTGGGGCGTTTCCTGTCGCGGGCGCTAGGCCTAACCACACAAGTGAGGTATGATTTTTATCGGGAGACTTGGGGGAACGCAGGGTGGAAGGACATTTGTGGCTCCTCTCAGATTCCAGAACTTTCTGCCACAGAAATGTGAGGAACATGTGTTTTTTTTGCCAAATTTTGAGGTTTGCAAAGGATTCTGGGAAACAGAACCTGGTCCGAGCCACACAAGTCACCCCATCTTGGATTCCCCTAGGTCTCTAGTTTTCAGAAATGCACAGGTTTGGTAGGTTTCCCTAGGTGCCGGCTGAGCTAGAGGCCAAAATCTACAGGTAGGCACTTTGTAAAAAACACCTCTGTTTTCTTTAAAAAATTTGGATGTGTCCACTTTGCGCTTTGGGGTGTTTCCTGTCGCGGGCGCTAGGCCTACCCACACAAGTGAGGTATCATTTTTATCGAGAGACTTGGGGGAATGCTGGGTGGAAGGAAATTTGTGGCTCCTCTCAGATTCCAGAACTTTCTGCCACAGAAATGTGAGGAATATGTGCTTTTTTAGCCAAATTTTGAGGTTTGCAAAGGATTCTGGGTAACAGAACCTGGTCCGAGCCACTCAAGTTAACCCATCTTGGATTCCCCTAGGTCTCTAGTTTTCTGAAATGCACAGGTTCGGTAGGTTTCCCTAGGTGCCGGCTGAGCTAGAGGCCAAAATCTACAGGTAGGCACTTTGCAAAAAACACCTCTGTTTTCTTTCAAAAACTTGGATGTGTCCACGTTGCGCTTTGGGGCGTTTCCTGTCGCGGGCGCTAGGCCTACCCACACAAGTGAGGTATCATTTTTATCGGGAGACTTGGGGGAATGCTGGGTGGAAGGAAATTTGTGGCTCCTCAGATTCCAGAACTTTCTGCCACAGAAATGTGAGGAACATGTGCTTTTTTAGCCACATTTTGAGGTTTGAAAGGATTCTGGGTAACATAACCTGGTCCGAGCCACACAAGTCACTCCATCTTGGATTCCCCTAGGTCTCTAGTTTTCAGAAATGCACAGGTTTGGTAGGTTTCCCTAGTTGCCGGCTATGCTAGAGGCCAAAATCTACAGGTAACACTTTGCAAAAAACACCTCTGTTTTCTTTAAAACATTTGGATGTGTCCACGTTGCGCTTTGGGGGGTTACCTGTCGCGGGCGCTAGGCCTACCCACATAAGTGAGGTATCATTTTTATCGGGAGACTTGGGGGAACGCTGGGTGGAAGGAAATTTGTGGCTCCTCTCAGATTCCAGAACTTTTTGCCACAGAAACGTGAGGAACATGTGTTTTTTTTGTCAAATTATGAGGTTTGCAAAGGATTCTGGGTAACAGAACCTGGTCCGAGCCACACAAGTCACCCCATCTTGGATTCCCCTAGGTCTCTAGTTTTCAGAAATGCACAGGTTTGGTAGGTTTCCCTAGGTGCCGGCTAAGCTAGAGGCCAAAATCTACAGGTAGGCACTTTGCAAAAAACACCTTTGTTTTCTTTCAAAAATTTGGATGTGTCCACGTTTCGCTTTGGGGCATTTCCTGTCGCGGGCGCTAGGCCTACATACACAAGTGATGTATCATTTTTATCGGGAGACTTGGGGGAACGCTGGGTGGAAGGAAATTTGTGGCTCCTATCAGATTCCAGAACTTTTTGCCACAGAAATGTGAGGAAAATGTGTTTTTTTTGCCAAATTTTGGGGTTTGCAAAGGATTCTGGGTAACAGAACCTGGTCCGAGCCACACAAGTCACCCCATCTTGGATTCCCCTAGGTCTCTAGTTTTCAGAAATGCACAGGTTTGGTAGGTTTCCCTAGGTGCCGGCTGAGCTAGAGGCCAAAATCTACAGGTAGGCATTTTGCAAAAAACACCTCTGTTTTCTTTCAAAAACTTGGATGTGTCCACGTTGCGCTTGGGGCGTTTCCTGTCGCGGGCGCTAGGCCTACCCACACAAGTGAGGTATCATTTTTATCGGGAGACTTGGGGGAATGCTGGGTGGAAGGAAATTTGTGGCTCCTCTCAGATTCCAGAACTTTCTGCCACAGAAATGTGAGGAACATGTGCTTTTTTAGCCACATTTTGAGGTTTGAAAGGATTCTGGGTAACAGAACCTGGTCCGAGCGCACACAAGTCACTCCATCTTGGATTCCCCTAGGTCTCTAGTTTTCAGAAATGCACAGGTTTGGTAGGTTTCCCTAGTTGCCGGCTGAGCTAGAGGCCAAAATCTACAGGTAACACTTTGCAAAAAACACCTCTGTTTTCTTTAAAACATTTGGATGTGTCCACGTTGCGCTTTGGGGCGTTACCTGTCGCGGGCGCTAGGCCTACCCACACAAGTGAGGTATCATTTTTATCGGGAGACTTGGGGGAACGCTGGGTGGAAGGAAATTTGTGGCTCCTCTCAGATTCCAGAACTTTCTGCCACAGAAATGTGAGGAACATGTGTTTTTTTTGCCAAATTATGAGGTTTGCAAATGATTCTGGGTAACAGAACCTGGTCCGAGCCACACAAGTCACCCCATCTTGGATTCCCCTAGGTCTCTAGTTTTCAGAAATGCACAGGTTTGGTAGGTTTCCCTAGGTGCCGGCTGAGCTAGAGGCCAAAATCTACAGGTAGGCATTTTGCAAAAAACACCTCTGTTTTCTTTCAAAAACTTGGATGTGTCCACGTTGCGCTTTGGGGCGTTTCCTGTCGCGGGCGCTAGGCCTACCCACACAAGTGAGGTATCATTTTTATCGGGAGACTTGGGGGAATGCTGGGTGGAAGGAAATTTGTGGCTCCTCTCAGATTCCAGAACTTTCTGCCACAGAAATGTGAGGAACATGTGCTTTTTTAGCCACATTTTGAGGTTTGAAAGGATTCTGGGTAACAGAACCTGGTCCGAGCCACACAAGTCACTCCATCTTGGATTCCCCTAGGTCTCTAGTTTTCAGAAATGCACAGATTTGGTAGGTTTCCCTAGTTGCCGGCTGAGCTAGAGGCCAAAATCTACAGGTAACACTTTGCAAAAAACACCTCTGTTTTCTTTAAAACATTTGGATGTGTCCACGTTGCGCTTTGGGGCGTTTCCTGTCGCGGGCGCTAGGCCTACCCACACAAGTGAGGTATCATTTTTATCGGGAGACTTGGGGGAACGCTGGGTGGAAGGAAATTTGTGGCTCCTCTCAGATTCCAGAACTTTTTGCCACAGAAATGTGAGGAACGTGTGTTTTTTTTGCCAAATTATGAGGTTTGCAAAGGATTCTGAGTAACAGAACCTGGTCCGAGCCACACAAGTCACCCCATCTTGGATTCCCCTAGGTCTCTAGTTTTCAGAAATGCACAGGTTTGGTAGGTTTCCCTAGGTGCCGGCTAAGCTAGAGGCCAAAATCTACAGGTAGGCACTTTGCAAAAAACACCTTTGTTTTCTTTCAAAAATTTGGATGTGTCCACGTTTCGCTTTGGGGCGTTTCCTGTAGCGGGCGCTAGGCCTACCTACACAAGTGAGGTATCATTTTTATTGGGAGACTTGGGGGAACGCTGGGTGGAAGGAAATTTGTGGCTCCTATCAGATTCCAGAACTTTCTGCCACAGAAATGTGAGGAACATGTATTTTTTTTCCCAAATTTTGGGGTTTGCAAAGGATTCTGGGTAACAGAACCTGGTCCGAGCCACACAAGTCACCCCATCTTGGATTCCCCTAGGTCTCTAGTTTTCAGAAATGCACAGGTTTGGTAGGTTTCCCTAGGTGCCGGCTGAGCTAGAGGCCAAAATCTACAGGTAGGCATTTTGCAAAAAACACCTCTGTTTTCTTTCAAAAACTTGGATGTGTCCACGTTGCGCTTTGGGGCGTTTCCTGTCGCGGGCGCTAGGCCTACCCACACAAGTGAGGTATCATTTTTATCGGGAGACTTGGGGGAATGCTATGTGGAAGGAAATTTGTGGCTTCTCTCAGATTCCAGAACTTTCTGCCACAGAAATGTGAGGAACATGTGCTTTTTTAGCCACATTTTGAGGTTTGAAAGGATTCTGGGTAACAGAACCTGGTCCGAGCCACGCAAGTCACTCCATCTTGGATTCCCCTAGGTCTCTAGTTTTCAGAAATGCACAGATTTGGTAGGTTTCCCTAGTTGCCGGCTGAGCTAGAGGCCAAAATCTACAGGTAACACTTTGCAAAAAACACCTCTGTTTTCTTTAAAACATTTGGATGTGTCCACGTTGCGCTTTGGGGCGTTACCTGTCGCGGGCGCTAGGCCTACCCACACAAGTGAGGTATCATTTTTATCGGGAGACTTGGGGGAACGCTGGGTGGAAGGAAATTTGTGGCTCCTCTCAGATTCCAGAACTTTCTGCCACAGAAATGTGAGGAACATGTGTTTTTTTTGCCAAATTATGAGGTTTGCAAAGGATTCTGGGTAACAGAACCTGGTCCGAGCCACACAAGTCACTCCATCTTGGATTCCCCTAGGTCTCTAGTTTTCAGAAATGCACAGGTTTGGTAGGTTTCCCTAGGTGTCGGCTAAGCTAGAGGCCAAAATCTACAGGTAGGCACTTTGCAAAAAACACCTTTGTTTTCTTTCAAAAATTTGGATGTGTCCACGTTTCGCTTTGGGGCGTTTCCTGTCGCGGGCGCTAGGCCTACCTACACAAGTGAGGTATTATTTTTATCGGGAGACTTGGGGGAACGCTGGGTGGAAGGAAATGTGTGGCTCCTATCAGATTCCAGAACTTTCTGCCACAGAAATGTGAGGAACATGTGTTTTTTTTTGCTAAATTTTGAGGTTTGCAAAGGATTCTGGGTAACAGAACCTGGTCCGAGCCACACAAGTCACCCCATCTTGGATTCCCCTAGGTCTCTAAATTTCAGAAATGCACAGGTTTGGTAGGTTTCCCTAGGTGCAGGCTAAGCTAGAGGCCAAAATCTACAGGTAGGCACTTTGCAAAAAACACCTTTGTTTTCTTTCAAAAATTTGGATGTGTCCTCGTTGCGCTTTGGGGCGTTTCCTGTCGCGGGCGCTAGGCCTACCCACACAAGTGAGGTATCATTTTTATCGGGAGACTTGGGGGAACGCTGGGTGGAAGGAAATTTGTGGCTCCTCTCAGATTCCAAAACTTTCTGCCACAGAAATGTGAGGAACATGTGTTTTTTTTGCCAAATTTTGAGGTTTGTAAAGGATTCTGGGAAACAGAACCTGGTCCGAGCCACACAGGTCACCCCATCTCGGATTCCCCTAGGTCTCTAGTTTTCAGAAATGCACAGGTTTGGTAGGTTTCCCTAGGTGCCGGATGAGCTAGAGGCCAAAATCTACAGGTAGGCACTTTGCAAAAAACACCTCTGTTTTCTTTCAAAAATTTGGATGAGTACACGTTGCGCTTTGGGGCGTTTCCTGTCGCGGGCACTAGGCCTACCCACACAAGTGAGGTATCATTTTTATCGGGAGACTTGGGGGAATGCTGGGTGGAAGGAAATTTGTGGCTCCTCTCAGAATCCAGAACTTTCTACCACAGAAACGTGAGGAACATGGCCTTTTTTTGCCAAATTTTGAGGTTTGCAAAGGATTCTGTGTAACAGAACCTGGACCGAGCCACACAAGTCACCCCATCTTGGATTCCCCTAGGTCTCTAGTTTTCAGAAATGCACAGGTTTGGTAGGTTTCCCTAGGTGCCGACTGAGCTAGAGGCCAAAATCTACAGGTAGGCACTTTGCAAAAAACACCTCTGTTTTCTTTCAAAAATTTGGATATGTCCACGTTGCGCTTTGGGGCATTCCCTATCGCGGGCGCTAGGCCTACCCACACAAGTGAGGTATCATTTTTATCGGGAGACTTGGGGGAACGCTGGGTAGAAGGAAATTTGTGGCTCCTCTCAGATTCCAGAACGTTCTGCCACAAAAATGTGAGGAACATGTGTTTTTTTAGCCAAATTTTGAGGTTTGCAAAGGATTCTGGGTAACAGAACCTGGTCCGAGCCACACAAGTCACCCCATCTTGGATTTCCCTAGGTCTCTAGTTTTCAGAAATGCACATGTTTGAAAGGTTTCCCAAGGTGCCGGCTGAGCTAGAGGCCAAAATCTACAGGTAGGCACTTTGCAAAAAACACCTCTGTTTTCTTTCAAAAACTTGGATGTGTCCACGTTGTGCTTTGGGGTGTTTCCTGTCGCGGGCGCTAGGCCTACCCACACAAGTGAGGTATCATTTTTATAGGGAGACTTGGGGGAACGCTGGGTGGGAGGAAATTTGTGGCTCCTCTCAGATTCCAGAACTTTCTGCCACAGAAATGTGAGGAACATGTGTTTTTTTTGCCAAATTTTGAGTTTTGCAAAGGATTCTGGGTAACAGAACCTGGTCTAAGCCACACAAGTCACCCCATCTTGGATTCCCCTAGGTCTCTAGTTTTCAGAAATGCACAGGTTTGGTAGGTTTCCCTAGGTGCCGGCTGAGCTAGAGGCCAAAATCTACAGGTAGGCACTTTGCAAAAAACACCTCAGTTTTCTTTCAAAAATTTGGATATGTCCACGTTGCGCTTTGGGGCATTCCCTATCGCGGGCGCTAGGCCTACCCACACAAGTGAGGTATCATTTTTATCGGGAGACTTGGGGGAACGCTGGGTAGAAGGAAATTTGTGGCTCCTCTCAGATTCCAGAACGTTCTGCCACAAAAATGTGAGGAACATGTGTTTTTTTAGCCAAATTTTGAGGTATGCAAAGGATTCTGGGTAACAGAACCTGGTCCGAGCCACACAAGTCACCCCATCTTGGATTCCCCTAGGTCTCTAGTTTTCAGAAATGCACATGTTTGAAAGGTTTCCCTAGGAGCCGGCTGAGCTAGAGGCCAAAATCTACAGGTAGGCACTTTGCAAAAAACACCTCTGTTTTCTTTCAAAAATTTGGATGTGTCCACGTTGTGCTTTGGGGTGTTTCCTGTCGCGGGCGCTAGGCCTACCCACACAAGTGAGGTATAATTTTTATAGGGAGACTTGCGGGAACGCTGGGTGGGAGGAAATTTGTGGCTCCTCTCAGATTCCAGAACTTTCTGCCACAGAAATGTGAGGAACATGTGTTTTTTTTGCCAAATTTGGAGTTTTGCAAAGGATTCTGGGTAACAGAACCTGGTCTAAGCAACACAAGTCACCCCATCTTGGATTCCCCTAGGTCTCTAGTTTTCAGAAATGCACAGGTTTGGTAGGTTTCCCTAGGTGCCGGCTGAGCTAGAGGCCAAAATCTACAGGTAGGCACTTTGCAAAAAACACCTCTGTTTTCTTTCAAAAATTTGGATGTGTCCACTTTGCGCTTTGGGGCGTTTCCTGTCGCGGGCGCTAGGCCTAACCACACAAGTGAGGTATGATTTTTATCGGGAGACTTGGGGGAACGCAGGGTGGAAGGACATTTGTGGCTCCTCTCAGATTCCAGAACTTTCTGCCACAGAAATGTGAGGAACATGTGTTTTTTTTGCCAAATTTTGAGGTTTGCAAAGGATTCTGGGAAACACAACCTGGTCCGAGCCACACAAGTCACCCCATCTTGGATTCCCCTAGGTCTCTAGTTTTCAGAAATGCACAGGTTTGGTAGGTTTCCCTAGGTGCCGGCTGAGCTAGAGGCCAAAATCTACAGGTAGGCACTTTGTAAAAAACACCTCTGTTTTCTTTAAAAAATTTGGATGTGTCCACTTTGCGCTTTGGGGTGTTTCCTGTCGCGGGCGCTAGGCCTACCCACACAAGTGAGGTATCATTTTTATCGAGAGACTTGGGGGAATGCTGGGTGGAAGGAAATTTGTGGCTCCTCTCAGATTCCAGAACTTTCTGCCACAGAAATGTGAGGAATATGTGCTTTTTTAGCCAAATTTTGAGGTTTGCAAAGGATTCTGGGTAACAGAACCTGGTCCGAGCCACTCAAGTTAACCCATCTTGGATTCCCCTAGGTCTCTAGTTTTCTGAAATGCACAGGTTTGGTAGGTTTCCCTAGGTGCCGGCGGAGCTAGAGGCCAAAATCTACAGGTAGGCACTTTGCAAAAAACACCTCTGTTTTCTTTCAAAAACTTGGATGTGTCCACGTTGCGCTTTGGGGCGTTTCCTGTCGCGGGCGCTAGGCCTACCCACACAAGTGAGGTATCATTTTTATCGGGAGACTTGGGGGAATGCTGGGTGGAAGGAAATTTGTGGCTCCTCAGATTCCAGAACTTTCTGCCACAGAAATGTGAGGAACATGTGCTTTTTTAGCCACATTTTGAGGTTTGAAAGGATTCTGGGTAACATGACCTGGTCCGAGCCACACAAGTCACTCCATCTTGGATTCCCCTAGGTCTCTAGTTTTCAGAAATGCACAGGTTTGGTAGGTTTCCCTAGTTGCCGGCTATGCTAGAGGCCAAAATCTACAGGTAACACTTTGCAAAAAACACCTCTGTTTTCTTTAAAACATTTGGATGTGTCCACGTTGCGCTTTGGGGGGTTACCTGTCGCGGGCGCTAGGCCTACCCACACAAGTGAGGTATCATTTTTATCGGGAGACTTGGGGGAACGCTGGGTGGAAGGAAATTTGTGGCTCCTCTCAGATTCCAGAACTTTTTGCCACAGAAACGTGAGGAACATGTGTTTTTTTTGTCAAATTATGAGGTTTGCAAAGGATTCTGGGTAACAGAACCTGGTCCGAGCCACACAAGTCACCCCATCTTGGATTCCCCTAGGTCTCTAGTTTTCAGAAATGCACAGGTTTGGTAGGTTTCCCTAGGTGCCGGCTAAGCTAGAGGCCAAAATCTACAGGTAGGCACTTTGCAAAAAACACCTTTGTTTTCTTTCAAAAATTTGGATGTGTCCACGTTTCGCTTTGGGGCATTTCCTGTCGCGGGCGCTAGGCCTACATACACAAGTGATGTATCATTTTTATCGGGAGACTTGGGGGAACGCTGGGTGGAAGGAAATTTGTGGCTCCTATCAGATTCCAGAACTTTTTGCCACAGAAATGTGAGGAAAATGTGTTTTTTTTGCCAAATTTTGGGGTTTGCAAAGGATTCTGGGTAACAGAACCTGGTCCGAGCCACACAAGTCACCCCATCTTGGATTCCCCTAGGTCTCTAGTTTTCAGAAATGCACAGGTTTGGTAGGTTTCCCTAGGTGCCGGCTGAGCTAGAGGCCAAAATCTACAGGTAGGCATTTTGCAAAAAACACCTCTGTTTTCTTTCAAAAACTTGGATGTGTCCACGTTGCGCTTGGGGCGTTTCCTGTCGCGGGCGCTAGGCCTACCCACACAAGTGAGGTATCATTTTTATCGGGAGACTTGGGGGAATGCTGGGTGGAAGGAAATTTGTGGCTCCTCTCAGATTCCAGAACTTTCTGCCACAGAAATGTGAGGAACATGTGCTTTTTTAGCCACATTTTGAGGTTTGAAAGGATTCTGGGTAACAGAACCTGGTCCGAGCGCACACAAGTCACTCCATCTTGGATTCCCCTAGGTCTCTAGTTTTCAGAAATGCACAGGTTTGGTAGGTTTCCCTAGTTGCCGGCTGAGCTAGAGGCCAAAATCTACAGGTAACACTTTGCAAAAAACACCTCTGTTTTCTTTAAAACATTTGGATGTGTCCACGTTGCGCTTTGGGGCGTTTCCTGTCGCGGGCGCTAGGCCTACCCACACAAGTGAGGTATAATTTTTATAGGGAGACTTGCGGGAACGCTGGGTGGGAGGAAATTTGTGGCTCCTCTCAGATTCCAGAACTTTCTGCCACAGAAATGTGAGGAACATGTGTTTTTTTTGCCAAATTTGGAGTTTTGCAAAGGATTCTGGGTAACAGAACCTGGTCTAAGCAACACAAGTCACCCCATCTTGGATTCCCCTAGGTCTCTAGTTTTCAGAAATGCACAGGTTTGGTAGGTTTCCCTAGGTGCCGGCTGAGCTAGAGGCCAAAATCTACAGGTAGGCACTTTGCAAAAAACACCTCTGTTTTCTTTCAAAAATTTGGATGTGTCCACTTTGCGCTTTGGGGCGTTTCCTGTCGCGGGCGCTAGGCCTAACCACACAAGTGAGGTATGATTTTTATCGGGAGACTTGGGGGAACGCAGGGTGGAAGGACATTTGTGGCTCCTCTCAGATTCCAGAACTTTCTGCCACAGAAATGTGAGGAACATGTGTTTTTTTTGCCAAATTTTGAGGTTTGCAAAGGATTCTGGGAAACACAACCTGGTCCGAGCCACACAAGTCACCCCATCTTGGATTCCCCTAGGTCTCTAGTTTTCAGAAATGCACAGGTTTGGTAGGTTTCCCTAGGTGCCGGCTGAGCTAGAGGCCAAAATCTACAGGTAGGCACTTTGTAAAAAACACCTCTGTTTTCTTTAAAAAATTTGGATGTGTCCACTTTGCGCTTTGGGGTGTTTCCTGTCGCGGGCGCTAGGCCTACCCACACAAGTGAGGTATCATTTTTATCGAGAGACTTGGGGGAATGCTGGGTGGAAGGAAATTTGTGGCTCCTCTCAGATTCCAGAACTTTCTGCCACAGAAATGTGAGGAATATGTGCTTTTTTAGCCAAATTTTGAGGTTTGCAAAGGATTCTGGGTAACAGAACCTGGTCCGAGCCACTCAAGTTAACCCATCTTGGATTCCCCTAGGTCTCTAGTTTTCTGAAATGCACAGGTTTGGTAGGTTTCCCTAGGTGCCGGCGGAGCTAGAGGCCAAAATCTACAGGTAGGCACTTTGCAAAAAACACCTCTGTTTTCTTTCAAAAACTTGGATGTGTCCACGTTGCGCTTTGGGGCGTTTCCTGTCGCGGGCGCTAGGCCTACCCACACAAGTGAGGTATCATTTTTATCGGGAGACTTGGGGGAATGCTGGGTGGAAGGAAATTTGTGGCTCCTCACATTCCAGAACTTTCTGCCACAGAAATGTGAGGAACATGTGCTTTTTTAGCCACATTTTGAGGTTTGAAAGGATTCTGGGTAACATAACCTGGTCCGAGCCACACAAGTCACTCCATCTTGGATTCCCCTAGGTCTCTAGTTTTCAGAAATGCACAGGTTTGGTAGGTTTCCCTAGTTGCCGGCTATGCTAGAGGCCAAAATCTACAGGTAACACTTTGCAAAAAACACCTCTGTTTTCTTTAAAACATTTGGATGTGTCCACGTTGCGCTTTGGGGGGTTACCTGTCGCGGGCGCTAGGCCTACCCACACAAGTGAGGTATCATTTTTATCGGGAGACTTGGGGGAACGCTGGGTGGAAGGAAATTTGTGGCTCCTCTCAGATTCCAGAACTTTTTGCCACAGAAACGTGAGGAACATGTGTTTTTTTTGTCAAATTATGAGGTTTGCAAAGGATTCTGGGTAACAGAACCTGGTCCGAGCCACACAAGTCACCCCATCTTGGATTCCCCTAGGTCTCTAGTTTTCAGAAATGCACAGGTTTGGTAGGTTTCCCTAGGTGCCGGCTAAGCTAGAGGCCAAAATCTACAGGTAGGCACTTTGCAAAAAACACCTTTGTTTTCTTTCAAAAATTTGGATGTGTCCACGTTTCGCTTTGGGGCATTTCCTGTCGCGGGCGCTAGGCCTACATACACAAGTGATGTATCATTTTTATCGGGAGACTTGGGGGAACGCTGGGTGGAAGGAAATTTGTGGCTCCTATCAGATTCCAGAACTTTTTGCCACAGAAATGTGAGGAAAATGTGTTTTTTTTGCCAAATTTTGGGGTTTGCAAAGGATTCTGGGTAACAGAACCTGGTCCGAGCCACACAAGTCACCCCATCTTGGATTCCCCTAGGTCTCTAGTTTTCAGAAATGCACAGGTTTGGTAGGTTTCCCTAGGTGCCGGCTGAGCTAGAGGCCAAAATCTACAGGTAGGCATTTTGCAAAAAACACCTCTGTTTTCTTTCAAAAACTTGGATGTGTCCACGTTGCGCTTGGGGCGTTTCCTGTCGCGGGCGCTAGGCCTACCCACACAAGTGAGGTATCATTTTTATCGGGAGACTTGGGGGAATGCTGGGTGGAAGGAAATTTGTGGCTCCTCTCAGATTCCAGAACTTTCTGCCACAGAAATGTGAGGAACATGTGCTTTTTTAGCCACATTTTGAGGTTTGAAAGGATTCTGGGTAACAGAACCTGGTCCGAGCGCACACAAGTCACTCCATCTTGGATTCCCCTAGGTCTCTAGTTTTCAGAAATGCACAGGTTTGGTAGGTTTCCCTAGTTGCCGGCTGAGCTAGAGGCCAAAATCTACAGGTAACACTTTGCAAAAAACACCTCTGTTTTCTTTAAAACATTTGGATGTGTCCACGTTGCGCTTTGGGGCGTTACCTGTCGCGGGCGCTAGGCCTACCCACACAAGTGAGGTATCATTTTTATCGGGAGACTTGGGGGAACGCTGGGTGGAAGGAAATTTGTGGCTCCTCTCAGATTCCAGAACTTTCTGCCACAGAAATGTGAGGAACGTGTGTTTTTTTTGCCAAATTATGAGGTTTGCAAAGGATTCTGAGTAACAGAACCTGGTCCGAGCCACACAAGTCACCCCATCTTGGATTCCCCTAGGTCTCTAGTTTTCAGAAATGCACAGGTTTGGTAGGTTTCCCTAGGTGCCGGCTAAGCTAGAGGCCAAAATCTACAGGTAGGCACTTTGCAAAAAACACCTTTGTTTTCTTTCAAAAATTTGGATGTGTCCACGTTTCGCTTTGGGGCGTTTCCTGTAGCGGGCGCTAGGCCTACCTACACAAGTGAGGTATCATTTTTATTGGGAGACTTGGGGGAACGCTGGGTGGAAGGAAATTTGTGGCTCCTATCAGATTCCAGAACTTTCTGCCACAGAAATGTGAGGAACATGTATTTTTTTTGCCAAATTTTGGGGTTTGCAAAGGATTCTGGGTAACAGAACCTGGTCCGAGCCACACAAGTCACCCCATCTTGGATTCCCCTAGGTCTCTAGTTTTCAGAAATGCACAGGTTTGGTAGGTTTCCCTAGGTGCCGGCTGAGCTAGAGGCCAAAATCTACAGGTAGGCATTTTGCAAAAAACACCTCTGTTTTCTTTCAAAAACTTGGATGTGTATACGTTGCGCTTTGGGGCGTTTCCTGTTGCGGGCGCTAGGCCTACCCACACAAGTGAGGTATAATTTTTATCGGGAGACTTGGGGGAATGCTGGGTGGAAGGAAATTTGTGGCTCCTCTCAGATTCCAGAACTTTCTGCCACAGAAATGTGAGGAACATGTGCTTTTTTAGCCACATTTTGAGGTTTGAAAGGATTCTGGGTAACAGAACCTGGTCCGAGCCACGCAAGTCACTCCATCTTGGATTCCCCTAGGTCTCTAGTTTTCAGAAATGCACAGATTTGGTAGGTTTCCCTAGTTGCCGGCTGAGCTAGAGGCCAAAATCTACAGGTAACACTTTGCAAAAAACACCTCTGTTTTCTTTAAAACATTTGGATGTGTCCACGTTGCGCTTTGGGGCGTTACCTGTCGCGGGCGCTAGGCCTACCCACACAAGTGAGGTATCATTTTTATCGGGAGACTTGGGGGAACGCTGGGTGGAAGGAAATTTGTGGCTCCTCTCAGATTCCAGAACTTTCTGCCACAGAAATGTGAGGAACATGTGTTTTTTTTGCCAAATTATGAGGTTTGCAAAGGATTCTGGGTAACAGAACCTGGTCCGAGCCACACAAGTCACTCCATCTTGGATTCCCCTAGGTCTCTAGTTTTCAGAAATGCACAGGTTTGGTAGGTTTCCCTAGGTGTCGGCTAAGCTAGAGGCCAAAATCTACAGGTAGGCACTTTGCAAAAAACACCTTTGTTTTCTTTCAAAAATTTGGATGTGTCCACGTTTCGCTTTGGGGCGTTTCCTGTCGCGGGCGCTAGGCCTACCTACACAAGTGAGGTATTATTTTTATCGGGAGACTTGGGGGAACGCTGGGTGGAAGGAAATGTGTGGCTCCTATCAGATTCCAGAACTTTCTGCCACAGAAATGTGAGGAACATGTGTTTTTTTTGCTAAATTTTGAGGTTTGCAAAGGATTCTGGGTAACAGAACCTGGTCCGAGCCACACAAGTCACCCCATCTTGGATTCCCCTAGGTCTCTAAATTTCAGAAATGCACAGGTTTGGTAGGTTTCCCTAGGTGCAGGCTAAGCTAGAGGCCAAAATCTACAGGTAGGCACTTTGCAAAAAACACCTTTGTTTTCTTTCAAAAATTTGGATGTGTCCTCGTTGCGCTTTGGGGCGTTTCCTGTCGCGGGCGCTAGGCCTACCCACACAAGTGAGGTATCATTTTTATCGGGAGACTTGGGGGAACGCTGGGTGGAAGGAAATTTGTGGCTCCTCTCAGATTCCAAAACTTTCTGCCACAGAAATGTGAGGAACATGTGTTTTTTTTGCCAAATTTTGAGGTTTGTAAAGGATTCTGGGAAACAGAACCTGGACCGAGCCACACAAGTCACCCCATCTTGGATTCCCCTAGGTCTCTAGTTTTCAGAAATGCACAGGTTTGGTAGGTTTCCCTAGGTGCCGACTGAGCTAGAGGCCAAAATCTACAGGTAGGCACTTTGCAAAAAACACCTCTGTTTTCTTTCAAAAATTTGGATATGTCCACGTTGCGCTTTGGGGCATTCCCTATCGCGGGCGCTAGGCCTACCCACACAAGTGAGGTATCATTTTTATCGGGAGACTTGGGGGAACGCTGGGTAGAAGGAAATTTGTGGCTCCTCTCAGATTCCAGAACGTTCTGCCACAAAAATGTGAGGAACATGTGTTTTTTTAGCCAAATTTTGAGGTTTGCAAAGGATTCTGGGTAACAGAACCTGGTCCGAGCCACACAAGTCACCCCATCTTGGATTCCCCTAGGTCTCTAGTTTTCAGAAATGCACAGGTTTGGTAGGTTTCCCTAGGTGCCGGCTAAGCTAGAGGCCAAAATCTACAGGTAGGCACTTTGCAAAAAACACCTTTGTTTTCTTTCAAAAATTTGGATGTGTCCACGTTTCGCTTTGGGGCGTTTCCTGTAGCGGGCGCTAGGCCTACCTACACAAGTGAGGTATCATTTTTATTGGGAGACTTGGGGGAACGCTGGGTGGAAGGAAATTTGTGGCTCCTATCAGATTCCAGAACTTTCTGCCACAGAAATGTGAGGAACATGTATTTTTTTTGCCAAATTTTGGGGTTTGCAAAGGATTCTGGGTAACAGAACCTGGTCCGAGCCACACAAGTCACCCCATCTTGGATTCCCCTAGGTCTCTAGTTTTCAGAAATGCACAGGTTTGGTAGGTTTCCCTAGGTGCCGGCTGAGCTAGAGGCCAAAATCTACAGGTAGGCATTTTGCAAAAAACACCTCTGTTTTCTTTCAAAAACTTGGATGTGTCCACGTTGCGCTTTGGGGCGTTTCCTGTCGCGGGCGCTAGGCCTACCCACACAAGTGAGGTATCATTTTTATCGGGAGACTTGGGGGAATGCTGGGTGGAAGGAAATTTGTGGCTCCTCTCAGATTCCAGAACTTTCTGCCACAGAAATGTGAGGAACATGTGCTTTTTTAGCCACATTTTGAGGTTTGAAAGGATTCTGGGTAACAGAACCTGGTCCGAGCCACGCAAGTCACTCCATCTTGGATTCCCCTAGGTCTCTAGTTTTCAGAAATGCACAGATTTGGTAGGTTTCCCTAGTTGCCGGCTGAGCTAGAGGCCAAAATCTACAGGTAACACTTTGCAAAAAACACCTCTGTTTTCTTTAAAACATTTGGATGTGTCCACGTTGCGCTTTGGGGCGTTACCTGTCGCGGGCGCTAGGCCTACCCACACAAGTGAGGTATCATTTTTATCGGGAGACTTGGGGGAACGCTGGGTGGAAGGAAATTTGTGGCTCCTCTCAGATTCCAGAACTTTCTGCCACAGAAATGTGAGGAACATGTGTTTTTTTTGCCAAATTATGAGGTTTGCAAAGGATTCTGGGTAACAGAACCTGGTCCGAGCCACACAAGTCACTCCATCTTGGATTCCCCTAGGTCTCTAGTTTTCAGAAATGCACAGGTTTGGTAGGTTTCCCTAGGTGTCGGCTAAGCTAGAGGCCAAAATCTACAGGTAGGCACTTTGCAAAAAACACCTTTGTTTTCTTTCAAAAATTTGGATGTGTCCACGTTTCGCTTTGGGGCGTTTCCTGTCGCGGGCGCTAGGCCTACCTACACAAGTGAGGTATTATTTTTATCGGGAGACTTGGGGGAACGCTGGGTGGAAGGAAATGTGTGGCTCCTATCAGATTCCAGAACTTTCTGCCACAGAAATGTGAGGAACATGTGTTTTTTTTGCTAAATTTTGAGGTTTGCAAAGGATTCTGGGTAACAGAACCTGGTCCGAGCCACACAAGTCACCCCATCTTGGATTCCCCTAGGTCTCTAAATTTCAGAAATGCACAGGTTTGGTAGGTTTCCCTAGGTGCAGGCTAAGCTAGAGGCCAAAATCTACAGGTAGGCACTTTGCAAAAAACACCTTTGTTTTCTTTCAAAAATTTGGATGTGTCCTCGTTGCGCTTTGGGGCGTTTCCTGACGCGGGCGCTAGGCCTACCCACACAAGTGAGGTATCATTTTTATCGGGAGACTTGGGGGAACGCTGGGTGGAAGGAAATTTGTGGCTCCTCTCAGATTCCAAAACTTTCTGCCACAGAAATGTGAGGAACATGTGTTTTTTTTGCCAAATTTTGAGGTTTGTAAAGGATTCTGGGAAACAGAACCTGGACCGAGCCACACAAGTCACCCCATCTTGGATTCCCCTAGGTCTCTAGTTTTCAGAAATGCACAGGTTTGGTAGGTTTCCCTAGGTGCCGACTGAGCTAGAGGCCAAAATCTACAGGTAGGCACTTTGCAAAAAACACCTCTGTTTTCTTTCAAAAATTTGGATATGTCCACGTTGCGCTTTGGGGCATTCCCTATCGCGGGCGCTAGGCCTACCCACACAAGTGAGGTATCATTTTTATCGGGAGACTTGGGGGAACGCTGGGTAGAAGGAAATTTGTGGCTCCTCTCAGATTCCAGAACGTTCTGCCACAAAAATGTGAGGAACATGTGTTTTTTTAGCCAAATTTTGAGGTTTGCAAAGGATTCTGGGTAACAGAACCTGGTCCGAGCCACACAAGTCACCCCATCTTGGATTTCCCTAGGTCTCTAGTTTTCAGAAATGCACATGTTTGAAAGGTTTCCCTAGGAGCCGGCTGAGCTAGAGGCCAAAATCTACAGGTAGGCACTTTGCAAAAAACACCTCTGTTTTCTTTCAAAAATTTGGATGTGTCCACGTTGTGCTTTGGGGTGTTTCCTGTCGCGGGCGCTAGGCCTACCCACACAAGTGAGGTATCATTTTTATAGGGAGACTTGGGGGAACGCTGGGTGGGAGGAAATTTGTGGCTCCTCTCAGATTCCAGAACTTTCTGCCACAGAAATGTGAGGAACATGTGTTTTTTTTGCCAAATTTTGAGTTTTGCAAAGGATTCTGGGTAACAGAACCTGGTCTAAGCCACACAAGTCACCCCATCTTGGATTCCCCTAGGTCTCTAGTTTTCAGAAATGCACAGGTTTGGTAGGTTTCCCTAGGTGCCGGCTGAGCTAGAGGCCAAAATCTACAGGTAGGCACTTTGCAAAAAACACCTCTGTTTTCTTTCAAAAATTTGGATATGTCCACGTTGCGCTTTGGGGCATTCCCTATCGCGGGCGCTAGGCCTACCCACACAAGTGAGGTATCATTTTTATCGGGAGACTTGGGGGAACGCTGGGTAGAAGGAAATTTGTGGCTCCTCTCAGATTCCAGAACGTTCTGCCACAAAAATGTGAGGAACATGTGTTTTTTTAGCCAAATTTTGAGGTTTGCAAAGGATTCTGGGTAACAGAACCTGGTCCGAGCCACACAAGTCACCCCATCTTGGATTCCCCTAGGTCTCTAGTTTTCAGAAATGCACATGTTTGAAAGGTTTCCCTAGGAGCCGGCTGAGCTAGAGGCCAAAATCTACAGGTAGGCACTTTGCAAAAAACACCTCTGTTTTCTTTCAAAAATTTGGATGTGTCCACGTTGTGCTTTGGGGTGTTTCCTGTCGCGGGCGCTAGGCCTACCCACACAAGTGAGGTATCATTTTTATAGGGAGACTTGCGGGAACGCTGGGTGGGAGGAAATTTGTGGCTCCTCTCAGATTCCAGAACTTTCTGCCACAGAAATGTGAGGAACATGTGTTTTTTTTGCCAAATTTGGAGTTTTGCAAAGGATTCTGGGTAACAGAACCTGGTCTAAGCAACACAAGTCACCCCATCTTGGATTCCCCTAGGTCTCTAGTTTTCAGAAATGCACAGGATTGGTAGGTTTCCCTAGGTGCCGGCTGAGCTAGAGGCCAAAATCTACAGGTAGGCACTTTGCAAAAAACACCTCTGTTTTCTTTCAAAAATTTGGATGTGTCCACTTTGCGCTTTGGGGCGTTTCCTGTCGCGGGCGCTAGGCCTAACCACACAAGTGAGGTATGATTTTTATCGGGAGACTTGGGGGAACGCAGGGTGGAAGGACATTTGTGGCTCCTCTCAGATTCCAGAACTTTCTGCCACAGAAATGTGAGGAACATGTGTTTTTTTTGCCAAATTTTGAGGTTTGCAAAGGATTCTGGGAAACAGAACCTGGTCCGAGCCACACAAGTCACCCCATCTTGGATTCCCCTAGGTCTCTAGTTTTCAGAAATGCACAGGTTTGGTAGGTTTCCCTAGGTGCCGGCTGAGCTAGAGGCCAAAATCTACAGGTAGGCACTTTGTAAAAAACACCTCTGTTTTCTTTAAAAAATTTGGATGTGTCCACTTTGCGCTTTGGGGTGTTTCCTGTCGCGGGCGCTAGGCCTACCCACACAAGTGAGGTATCATTTTTATCGAGAGACTTGGGGGAATGCTGGGTGGAAGGAAATTTGTGGCTCCTCTCAGATTCCAGAACTTTCTGCCACAGAAATGTGAGGAATATGTGCTTTTTTAGCCAAATTTTGAGGTTTGCAAAGGATTCTGGGTAACAGAACCTGGTCCGAGCCACTCAAGTTAACCCATCTTGGATTCCCCTAGGTCTCTAGTTTTCTGAAATGCACAGGTTTGGTAGGTTTCCCTAGGTGCCGGCTGAGCTAGAGGCCAAAATCTACAGGTAGGCACTTTGCAAAAAACACCTCTGTTTTCTTTCAAAAACTTGGATGTGTCCACGTTGCGCTTTGGGGCGTTTCCTGTCGCGGGCGCTAGGCCTACCCACACAAGTGAGGTATCATTTTTATCGGGAGACTTGGGGGAATGCTGGGTGGAAGGAAATTTGTGGCTCCTCAGATTCCAGAACTTTCTGCCACAGAAATGTGAGGAACATGTGCTTTTTTAGCCAAATTTCGAGGTTTGAAAGGATTCTGGGTAACATAACCTGGTCCGAGCCACACAAGTCACTCCATCTTGGATTCCCCCAGGTCTCTAGTTTTCAGAAATGCACAGGTTTGGTAGGTTTCCCTAGTTGCCGGCTATGCTAGAGGCCAAAATCTACAGGTAGGCACTTTGCAAAAAACACCTTTGTTTTCTTTCAAAAATTTGGATGTGTCCACGTTGCGCTTTGGGGGGTTACCTGTCGCGGGCGCTAGGCCTACCCACACAAGTGAGGTATCATTTTTATCGGGAGACTTGGGGGAACGCTGGGTGGAAGGAAATTTGTGGCTCCTCTCAGATTCCAGAACTTTTTGCCACAGAAACGTGAGGAACATGTGTTTTTTTTGTCAAATTATGAGGTTTGCAAAGGATTCTGGGTAACAGAACCTGGTCCGAGCCACACAAGTCACCCCATCTTGGATTCCCCTAGGTCTCTAGTTTTCAGAAATGCACAGGTTTGGTAGGTTTCCCTAGGTGCCGGCTAAGCTAGAGGCCAAAATCTACAGGTAGGCACTTTGCAAAAAACACCTTTGTTTTCTTTCAAAAATTTGGATGTGTCCACGTTTCGCTTTGGGGCATTTCCTGTCGCGGGCGCTAGGCCTACATACACAAGTGATGTATCATTTTTATCGGGAGACTTGGGGGAACGCTGGGTGGAAGGAAATTTGTGGCTCCTATCAGATTCCAGAACTTTTTGCCACAGAAATGTGAGGAAAATGTGTTTTTTTTGCCAAATTTTGGGGTTTGCAAAGGATTCTGGGTAACAGAACCTGGTCCGAGCCACACAAGTCACCCCATCTTGGATTCCCCTAGGTCTCTAGTTTTCAGAAATGCACAGGTTTGGTAGGTTTCCCTAGGTGCCGGCTGAGCTAGAGGCCAAAATCTACAGGTAGGCATTTTGCAAAAAACACCTCTGTTTTCTTTCAAAAACTTGGATGTGTCCACGTTGCGCTTGGGGCGTTTCCTGTCGCGGGCGCTACGCCTACCCACACAAGTGAGGTATCATTTTTATCGGGAGACTTGGGGGAATGCTGGGTGGAAGGAAATTTGTGGCTCCTCTCAGATTCCAGAACTTTCTGCCACAGAAATGTGAGGAACATGTGCTTTTTTAGCCACATTTTGAGGTTTGAAAGGATTCTGGGTAACAGAACCTGGTCCGAGCGCACACAAGTCACTACATCTTGGATTCCCCTAGGTCTCTAGTTTTCAGAAATGCACAGGTTTGGTAGGTTTCCCTAGTTGCCGGCTGAGCTAGAGGCCAAAATCTACAGGTAACACTTTGCAAAAAACACCTCTGTTTTCTTTAAAACATTTGGATGTGTCCACGTTGCGCTTTGGGGCGTTACTTGTCGCGGGCGCTAGGCCTACCCACACAAGTGAGGTATCATTTTTATCGGGAGACTTGGGGGAACGCTGGGTGGAAGGAAATTTGTGGCTCCTCTCAGATTCCAGAACTTTCTGCCACAGAAATGTGAGGAACATGTGTTTTTTTTGCCAAATTATGAGGTTTGCAAAGGATTCTGGGTAACAGAACCTGGTCCGAGCCACACAAGTCACCCCATCTTGGATTCCCCTAGGTCCCTAGTTTTCAGAAATGCACAGGTTTGGTCGGTTTCCCTAGGTGCCGGCTAAGCTAGAGGCCAAAATCTACAGGTAGGCACTTTGCAAAAAACACCTCTGTTTTCTTTCAAAAATTTGGATGTGTCCACGTTTCGCTTTGGGGCGTTTCCTGTCGCGGGCGCTAGGCCTACCTACACAAGTGAGGTATCATTTTTATCGGGAGACTTGGGGGAACGCTGGGTGGAAGGAAATTTGTGGCTCCTATCAGATTCCAGAACTTTCTGCCACAGAAATGTGAGGAACATGTGGTTTTTTTGCCAAATTTTGAGGTTTGCAAAGGATTCTGGGTAACAGAACCATGTCCGAGCCACACAAGTCACCCCATCTTGGATTCCCGTAGGTCTCTAAATTTCAGAAATGCACAGGTTTGGTAGGTTTCCCTAGGTGCCGGCTGAGCTAGAGGCCAAAATCTACAGGTAGGCATTTTGCAAAAAACACCTCTGTTTTCTTTCAGAAACTTGGATGTGTCCACGTTGCGCTTTGGGGCGTTTCCTGTCGCGGGCGCTAGGCCTACCCACACAAGTGAGGTATCATTTTTATCGGGAGACTTGGGGGAATGCTGGGTGGAAGGAAATTTGTGGCTCCTCTCAGATTCCAGAACTTTCTGCCACAGAAATGTGAGGAACATGTGCTTTTTTAGCCACATTTTGATGTTTGAAAGGATTCTGGGTAACAGAACCTGGTCCGAGCCACACAAGTCACTCCATCTTGGATTCCCCTAGGTCTCTAGTTTTCAGAAATGCACAGGTTTGGTAGGTTTCCCTAGCTGCCGGCTGAGCTAGAGGCCAAAATCTACAGGAAGGCACTTTGCAAAAAACACCTCTGTTTTCTTTCAAAAATTTGGATGTGTCCACGTTGCGCTTTGGGGCGTTTCCTGTCGCGGGCGCTAGGCCTACCCACACAAGTGAGGTATCATTTTTATCAGGAGACTTGGGGGAATGCTGGGTGGAAGGAAATTTGTGGCTCCTCTCAGATTCCAGAACTTTCTGCCATAGAAATGTGAGGAACATGTGCTTTTTTAGCCAAATTTTGAGGTTTGCAAAGGATTCTGGGTAACAGAACCTGGTCCGAGCACACAAGTCACCCCATCTTAGATTCCCCTAGGTCTCTAGTTTTCAGAAATGCACAGGTTTGGTAGGTTTCCCTAGGTGCCGGATGAGCTAGAGGCCAAAATCTACAGGTAGGCACTTTCCAAAAAACACCTCTGTTTTCTTTAAAAAATTTGGATGTGTCCACGTTGCGCTTTGGGGCGTTTCCTGTCGCGGGCGCTAGGCCTACCCACACAAGTGAGGTTTCATTTTTATCGGGAGACTTGGGGGAATGCTGGGTGGAAGAAAATTTGTGGCTCCTCTCAGATTCCAGAACTTTCTGCCACAGAAATATGAGGAACATGTGTTTTTTTAGCCAAATTTTGAGGTTTGCAAAGGATTCTGGATAACAGAACCTGGTCCGAGCCACACAAGTCACCCCATCTTGGATTGCCCTAGGTCTCTAAATTTCAGAAATGCACAGGTTTGGTAGGTTTCCCTAGGTGCCGGCTGAGCTAGAGGCCAAAATCTACAGGTAACACTTTGCAAAAAACACCTCTGTTTTCTTTAAAACATTTGGATGTGTCCACGTTGCGCTTTGGGGCGTTACCTGTCACGGGCGCTAGGCCTACCCACACAAGTGAGGTATCATTTTTATCGGGAGACTTGGGGGAACGCTGGGTGGAAGGAAATTTGTGGCTCCTCTCAGATTCCAGAACTTTCTGCCACAGAAATGTGAGGAACATGTGTTTTTTTTGCCAAATTATGAGGTTTGCAAAGGATTCTGGGTAACAGAACCTGGTCCGAGCCACACAAGTCACCCCATCTTGGATTCCCCTAGGTCCCTAGTTTTCAGAAATGCACAGGTTTGGTAGGTTTCCCTAGGTGCCGGCTAAGCTAGAGGCCAAAATCTACAGGTAGGCACTTTGCAAAAAACACCTCTGTTTTCTTTCAAAAATTTGGATGTGTCCACGTTTCGCTTTGGGGCGTTTCCTGTCGCGGGCGCTAGGCCTACCTACACAAGTGAGGTATCATTTTTATCGGGAGACTTGGGGGAACGCTGGGTGGAAGGAAATTTGTGGCTCCTATCAGATTCCAGAACTTTCTGCCACAGAAATGTGAGGAACATGTGTTTTTTTTGCCAAATTTTGAGGTTTGCAAAGGATTCTGGGTAACAGAATCTGGTCCGAGCCACACAAGTCACCCCATCTTGGATTCCCGTAGGTCTCTAAATTTCAGAAATGCACAGGTTTGGTAGGTTTCCCTAGGTGCCGGCTGAGCTAGAGGCCAAAATCTACAGGTAGGCATTTTGCAAAAAACACCTCTGTTTTCTTTCAAAAACTTGGATGTGTCCACGTTGCGCTTTGGGGCGTTTCCTGTCGCGGGCGCTAGGCCTACCCACACAAGTGAGGTATCATTTTTATCGGGAGACTTGGGGGAATGCTGGGTGGAAGGAAATTTGTGGCTCCTCTCAGATTCCAGAACTTTCTGCCACAGAAATGTGAGGAACATGTGCTTTTTTAGCCACATTTTGATGTTTGAAAGGATTCTGGGTAACAGAACCTGGTCCGAGCCACACAAGTCACTCCATCTTGGATTCCCCTAGGTCTCTAGTTTTCAGAAATGCACAGGTTTGGTAGGTTTCCCTAGCTGCCGGCTGAGCTAGAGGCCAAAATCTACAGGAAGGCACTTTGCAAAAAACACCTCTGTTTTCTTTCAAAAATTTGGATGTGTCCACGTTGCGCTTTGGGGCGTTTCCTGTCGCGGGCGCTAGGCCTACCCACACAAGTGAGGTATCATTTTTATCAGGAGACTTGGGGGAATGCTGGGTGGAAGGAAATTTGTGGCTCCTCTCAGATTCCAGAACTTTCTGCCATAGAAATGTGAGGAACATGTGCTTTTTTAGCCAAATTTTGAGGTTTGCAAAGGATTCTGGGTAACAGAACCTGGTCCGAGCCACACAAGTCACCCCATCTTAGATTCCCCTAGGTCTCTAGTTTTCAGAAATGCACAGGTTTGGTAGGTTTCCCTAGGTGCCGGATGAGCTAGAGGCCAAAATCTACAGGTAGGCACTTTGCAAAAAACACCTCTGTTTTCTTTAAAAAATTTGGATGTGTCCACGTTGCGCTTTGGGGCGTTTCCTGTCGCGGGCGCTAGGCCTACCCACACAAGTGAGGTTTCATTTTTATCGGGAGACTTGGGGGAATGCTGGGTGGAAGAAAATTTGTGGCTCCTCTCAGATTCCAGAACTTTCTGCCACAGAAATATGAGGAACATGTGTTTTTTTAGCCAAATTTTGAGGTTTGCAAAGGATTCTGGATAACAGAACCTGGTCCGAGCCACACAAGTCACCCCATCTTGGATTCCCCTAGGTCTCTAAATTTCAGAAATGCACAGGTTTGGTAGGTTTCCCTAGGTGCCGGCTGAGATAGAGGCCAAAATCTACAGGTAACACTTTGCAAAAAACACCTCTGTTTTCTTTAAAACATTTGGATGTGTCCACGTTGCGCTTTGGGGCGTTACCTGTCGCGGGCGCTAGGCCTACCCACACAAGTGAGGTATCATTTTTATCGGGAGACTTGGGGGAACGCTGGGTGGAAGGAAATTTGTGGCTGCTCTCAGATTCCAGAACTTTCTGCCACAGAAATGTGAGGAACATGTGTTTTTTTTGCCAAATTATGAGGTTTGCAAAGGATTCTGGGTAACAGAACCTGGTCCGAGCCACACAAGTCACCCCATCTTGGATTCCCCTAGGTCCCTAGTTTTCAGAAATGCACAGGTTTGGTAGGTTTCCCTAGGTGCCGGCTAAGCTAGAGGCCAAAATCTACAGGTAGGCACTTTGCAAAAAACACCTCTGTTTTCTTTCAAAAATTTGGATGTGTCCACGTTTCGCTTTGGGGCGTTTCCTGTCACGGGCGCTAGGCCTACCTACACAAGTGAGGTATCATTTTTATCGGGAGACTTGGGGGAACGCTGGGTGGAAGGAAATTTGTGGCTCCTCTCAGATTCCAGAACTTTCTGCCACAGAAATGTGAGGAACATGTGTTTTTCTTGCCAAATTATGAGGTTTGCAAAGGATTCTGGGTAACAGAACCTGGTCCGAGCCACACAAGTCACCCCATCTTGGATTCCCCTAGGTCCCTAGTTTTCAGAAATGCACAGGTTTGGTAGGTTTCCCTAGGTGCCGGCTAAGCTAGAGGCCAAAATCTACAGGTAGGCACTTTGCAAAAAACACCTCTGTTTTCTTTCAAAAATTTGGATGTGTCCACGTTTCGCTTTGGGGCGTTTCCTGTCGCGGGCGCTAGGCCTACCTACACAAGTGAGGTATCATTTTTATCGGGAGACTTGGGGGAACGCTGGGTGGAAGGAAATTTGTGGCTCCTATCAGATTACAGAACTTTCTGCCACAGAAATGTGAGGAACATGTGTTTTTTTTGCCAAATTTTGAGGTTTGCAAAGGATTCTGGGTAACAGAACCTGGTCCGAGCCACACAAGTCACCCCATCTTGGATTCCCGTAGGTCTCTAAATTTCAGAAATGCACAGGTTTGGTAGGTTTCCCTAGGTGCCGGCTGAGCTAGAGGCCAAAATCTACAGGTAGGCATTTTGCAAAAAACACCTCTGTTTTCTTTCAAAAACTTGGATGTGTCCACGTTGCGCTTTGGGGCGTTTCCTGTCGCGGGCGCTAGGCCTACCCACACAAGTGAGGTATCATTTTTATCGGGAGACTTGGGGGAATGCTGGGTGGAAGGAAATTTGTGGCTCCTCTCAGATTCCAGAACTTTCTGCCACAGAAATGTGAGGAACATGTGCTTTTTTAGCCACATTTTGATGTTTGAAAGGATTCTGGGTAACAGAACCTGGTCCGAGCCACACAAGTCACTCCATCTTGGATTCCCCTAGGTCTCTAGTTTTCAGAAATGCACAGGTTTGGTAGGTTTCCCTAGTTGCCGGCTGAGCTAGAGGCCAAAATCTACAGGTAACACTTTGCAAAAAACACCTCTGTTTTCTTTAAAACATTTGGATGTGTCCACGTTGCGCTTTGGGGCGTTTCCTGTCGCGGGCGCTAGGCCTACCCACACAAGTGAGGTTTCATTTTTATCGGGAGACTTGGGGGAATGCTGGGTGGAAGAAAATTTGTGGCTCCTCTCAGATTCCAGAACTTTCTGCCACAGAAATATGAGGAACATGTGTTTTTTTAGCCAAATTTTGAGGTTTGCAAAGGATTCTGGATAACAGAACCTGGTCCGAGCCACACAAGTCACCCCATCTTGGATTGCCCTAGGTCTCTAAATTTCAGAAATGCACAGGTTTGGTAGGTTTCCCTAGGTGCCGGCTGAGCTAGAGGCCAAAATCTACAGGTAACACTTTGCAAAAAACACCTCTGTTTTCTTTAAAACATTTGGATGTGTCCACGTTGCGCTTTGGGGCGTTACCTGTCACGGGCGCTAGGCCTACCCACACAAGTGAGGTATCATTTTTATCGGGAGACTTGGGGGAACGCTGGGTGGAAGGAAATTTGTGGCTCCTCTCAGATTCCAGAACTTTCTGCCACAGAAATGTGAGGAACATGTGTTTTTTTTGCCAAATTATGAGGTTTGCAAAGGATTCTGGGTAACAGAACCTGGTCCGAGCCACACAAGTCACCCCATCTTGGATTCCCCTAGGTCCCTAGTTTTCAGAAATGCACAGGTTTGGTAGGTTTCCCTAGGT
The DNA here is from genome assembly GCF_031143425.1 of Pleurodeles waltl. Classification (NCBI taxonomy): domain Eukaryota; kingdom Metazoa; phylum Chordata; class Amphibia; order Caudata; family Salamandridae; genus Pleurodeles; species Pleurodeles waltl. The sequence goes on along the minus strand of NW_027149823.1, from coordinate 226,529 downwards.
GCCGGCTAAGCTAGAGGCCAAAATCTACAGGTAGGCACTTTGCAAAAAACACCTCTGTTTTCTTTCAAAAATTTGGATGTGTCCACGTTTCGCTTTGGGGCGTTTCCTGTAGCGGGCGCTAGGCCTACCTACACAAGTGAGGTATCATTTTTATCGGGAGACTTGGGGGAACGCTGGGTGGAAGGAAATTTGTGGCTCCTATCAGATTCCAGAACTTTCTGCCACAGAAATGTGAGGAACATGTGTTTTTTTTGCCAAATTTTGAGGTTTGCAAAGGATTCTGGGTAACAGAACCTGGTCCGAGCCACACAAGTCACCCCATCTTGGATTCCCGTAGGTCTCTAAATTTCAGAAATGCACAGGTTTGGTAGGTTTCCCTAGGTGCCGGCTGAGCTAGAGGCCAAAATCTACAGGTAGGCATTTTGCAAAAAACACCTCTGTTTTCTTTCAAAAACTTGGATGTGTCCACGTTGCGCTTTGGGGCGTTTCCTGTCGCGGGCGCTAGGCCTACCCACACAAGTGAGGTATCATTTTTATCGGGAGACTTGGGGGAATGCTGGGTGGAAGGAAATTTGTGGCTCCTCTCAGATTCCAGAACTTTCTGCCACAGAAATGTGAGGAACATGTGCTTTTTTAGCCACATTTTGATGTTTGAAAGGATTCTGGGTAACAGAACCTGGTCCGAGCCACACAAGTCACTCCATCTTGGATTCCCCTATGTCTCTAGTTTTCAGAAATGCACAGGTTTGGTAGGTTTCCCTAGCTGCCGGCTGAGCTAGAGGCCAAAATCTACAGGAAGGCACTTTGCAAAAAACACCTCTGTTTTCTTTCAAAAATTTGGATGTGTCCACGTTGCGCTTTGGGGCGTTTCCTGTCGCGGGCGCTAGGCCTACCCACACAAGTGAGGTATCATTTTTATCAGGAGACTTGGGGGAATGCTGGGTGGAAGGAAATTTGTGGCTCCTCTCAGATTCCAGAACTTTCTGCCATAGAAATGTGAGGAACATGTGCTTTTTTAGCCAAATTTTGAGGTTTGCAAAGGATTCTGGGTAACAGAACCTGGTCCGAGCCACACAAGTCACCCCATCTTAGATTCCCCTAGGTCTCTAGTTTTCAGAAATGCACAGGTTTGGTAGGTTTCCCTAGGTGCCGGATGAGCTAGAGGCCAAAATCTACAGGTAGGCACTTTGCAAAAAACACCTCTGTTTTCTTTAAAAAATTTGGATGTGTCCACGTTGCGCTTTGGGGCGTTTCCTGTCGCGGGCGCTAGGCCTACCCACACAAGTGAGGTTTCATTTTTATCGGGAGACTTGGGGGAATGCTGGGTGGAAGAAAATTTGTGGCTCCTCTCAGATTCCAGAACTTTCTGCCACAGAAATATGAGGAACATGTGTTTTTTTAGCCAAATTTTGAGGTTTGCAAAGGATTCTGGATAACAGAACCTGGTCCGAGCCACACAAGTCACCCCATCTTGGATTCCCCTAGGTCTCTAAATTTCAGAAATGCACAGGTTTGGTAGGTTTCCCTAGGTGCCGGCTGAGCTAGAGGCCAAAATCTACAGGTAACACTTTGCAAAAAACACCTCTGTTTTCTTTAAAACATTTGGATGTGTCCACGTTGCGCTTTGGGGCGTTACCTGTCGCGGGCGCTAGGCCTACCCACACAAGTGAGGTATCATTTTTATCGGGAGACTTGGGGGAACGCTGGGTGGAAGGAAATTTGTGGCTCCTCTCAGATTCCAGAACTTTCTGCCACAGAAATGTGAGGAACATGTGTTTTTTTTGCCAAATTATGAGGTTTGCAAAGGATTCTGGGTAACAGAACCTGGTCCGAGCCACACAAGTCACCCCATCTTGGATTCCCCTAGGTCCCTAGTTTTCAGAAATGCACAGGTTTGGTAGGTTTCCCTAGGTGCCGGCTAAGCTAGAGGCCAAAATCTACAGGTAGGCACTTTGCAAAAAACACCTCTGTTTTCTTTCAAAAATTTGGATGTGTCCACGTTTCGCTTTGGGGCGTTTCCTGTCACGGGCGCTAGGCCTACCTACACAAGTGAGGTATCATTTTTATCGGGAGACTTGGGGGAACGCTGGGTGGAAGGAAATTTGTGGCTCCTCTCAGATTCCAGAACTTTCTGCCACAGAAATGTGAGGAACATGTGTTTTTTTTGCCAAATTATGAGGTTTGCAAAGGATTCTGGGTAACAGAACCTGGTCCGAGCCACACAAGTCACCCCATCTTGGATTCCCCTAGGTCCCTAGTTTTCAGAAATGCACAGGTTTGGTAGGTTTCCCTAGGTGCCGGCTAAGCTAGAGGCCAAAATCTACAGGTAGGCACTTTGCAAAAAACACCTCTGTTTTCTTTCAAAAATTTGGATGTGTCCACGTTTCGCTTTGGGGCGTTTCCTGTCGCGGGCGCTAGGCCTACCTACACAAGTGAGGTATCATTTTTATCGGGAGACTTGGGGGAACGCTGGGTGGAAGGAAATTTGTGGCTCCTATCAGATTCCAGAACTTTCTGCCACAGAAATGTGAGGAACATGTGTTTTTTTTGCCAAATTTTGAGGTTTGCAAAGGATTCTGGGTAACAGAACCTGGTCCGAGCCACACAAGTCACTCCATCTTGGATTCCCCTAGGTCTCTAGTTTTCAGAAATGCACAGGTTTGGTAGGTTTCCCTAGTTGCCGGCTGAGCTAGAGGCCAAAATCTACAGGTAACACTTTGCAAAAAACACCTCTGTTTTCTTTAAAACATTTGGATGTGTCCACGTTGCGCTTTGGGGCGTTACCTGTCGCGGGCGCTAGGCCTACCCACACAAGTGAGGTATCATTTTTATCGGGAGACTTGGGGGAACGCTGGGTGGAAGGAAATTTGTGGCTCCTCTCAGATTCCAGAACTTTCTGCCACAGAAATGTGAGGAACATGTGTTTTTTTTGCCAAATTATGAGGTTTGCAAAGGATTCTGGGTAACAGAACCTGGTCCGAGCCACACAAGTCACCCCATCTTGGATTCCCCTAGGTCCCTAGTTTTCAGAAATGCACAGGTTTGGTCGGTTTCCCTAGGTGCCGGCTAAGCTAGAGGCCAAAATCTACAGGTAGGCACTTTGCAAAAAACACCTCTGTTTTCTTTCAAAAATTTGGATGTGTCCACGTTTCGCTTTGGGGCGTTTCCTGTCGCGGGCGCTAGGCCTACCTACACAAGTGAGGTATCATTTTTATCGGGAGACTTGGGGGAACGCTGGGTGGAAGGAAATTTGTGGCTCCTATCAGATTCCAGAACTTTCTGCCACAGAAATGTGAGGAACATGTGGTTTTTTTGCCAAATTTTGAGGTTTGCAAAGGATTCTGGGTAACAGAACCTGGTCCGAGCCACACAAGTCACCCCATCTTGGATTCCCGTAGGTCTCTAAATTTCAGAAATGCACAGGTTTGGTAGGTTTCCCTAGGTGCCGGCTGAGCTAGAGGCCAAAATCTACAGGTAGGCATTTTGCAAAAAACACCTCTGTTTTCTTTCAGAAACTTGGATGTGTCCACGTTGCGCTTTGGGGAGTTTCCTGTCGCGGGCGCTAGGCCTACCCACACAAGTGAGGTATCATTTTTATCGGGAGACTTGGGGGAATGCTGGGTGGAAGGAAATTTGTGGCTCCTCTCAGATTCCAGAACTTTCTGACACAGAAATGTGAGGAACATGTGCTTTTTTAGCCACATTTTGATGTTTGAAAGGATTCTGGGTAACAGAACCTGGTCCGAGCCACACAAGTCACTCCATCTTGGATTCCCCTAGGTCTCTAGTTTTCAGAAATGCACAGGTTTGGTAGGTTTCCCTAGGTGCCGGCTGAGCTAGAGGCCAAAATCTACAGGAAGGCACTTTGCAAAAAACACCTCTGTTTTCTTTCAAAAATTTGGATGTGTCCACGTTGCGCTTTGGGGCGTTTCCTGTCGCGGGCGCTAGGCCTACCCACACAAGTGAGGTATCATTTTTATCAGGAGACTTGGGGGAATGCTGGGTGGAAGGAAATTTGTGGCTCCTCTCAGATTCCAGAACTATCTGCCATAGAAATGTGAGGAACATGTGCTTTTTTAGCCAAATTTTGAGGTTTGCAAAGGATTCTGGGTAACAGAACCTGGTCCGAGCCACACGAGTCACCCCATCTTAGATTCCCCTAGGTCTCTAGTTTTCAGAAATGCACAGGTTTGGTAGGTTTCCCTAGGTGCCGGATGAGCTAGAGGCCAAAATCTACAGGTAGGCACTTTGCAAAAAACACCTCTGTTTTCTTTAAAAAATTTGGATGTGTCCACGTTGCGCTTTGGGGCGTTTCCTGTCGCGGGCGCTAGGCCTACCCACACAAGTGAGGTTTCATTTTTATCGGGAGACTTGGGGGAATGCTGGGTGGAAGAAAATTTGTGGCTCCTCTCAGATTCCAGAACTTTCTGCCACAGAAATATGAGGAACATGTGTTTTTTTAGCCAAATTTTGAGGTTTGCAAAGGATTCTGGATAACAGAACCTGGTCCGAGCCACACAAGTCACCCCATCTTGGATTGCCCTAGGTCTCTAAATTTCAGAAATGCACAGGTTTGGTAGGTTTCCCTAGGTGCCGGCTGAGCTAGAGGCCAAAATCTACAGGTAACACTTTGCAAAAAACACCTCTGTTTTCTTTAAAAATTTGGATGTGTCCACGTTTCGCTTTGGGGCGTTTCCTGTCGCGGGCGCTAGGCCTACCTACACAAGTGAGGTATCATTTTTATCGGGAGACTTGGGGGAACGCTGGGTGGAAGGAAATTTGTGGCTCCTATCAGATTCCAGAACTTTCTGCCACAGAAATGTGAGGAACATGTGTTTTTTTTGCCAAATTTTGAGGTTTGCAAAGGATTCTGGGTAACAGAACCTGGTCCGAGCCACACAAGTCACTCCATCTTGGATTCCCCTAGGTCTCTAGTTTTCAGAAATGCACAGGTTTGGTAGGTTTCCCTAGTTGCCGGCTGAGCTAGAGGCCAAAATCTACAGGTAACACTTTGCAAAAAACACCTCTGTTTTCTTTAAAACATTTGGATGTGTCCACGTTGCGCTTTGGGGCGTTACCTGTCGCGGGCGCTAGGCCTACCCACACAAGTGAGGTATCATTTTTATCGGGAGACTTGGGGGAACGCTGGGTGGAAGGAAATTTGTGGCTCCTCTCAGATTCCAGAACTTTCTGCCACAGAAATGTGAGGAACATGTGTTTTTTTTGCCAAATTTTGAGGTTTGCAAAGGATTCTGGGTAACAGAACCTGGTCCGAGCCACACAAGTCACTCCATCTTGGATTCCCCTAGGTCTCTAGTTTTCAGAAATGCACAGGTTTGGTAGGTTTCCCTAGTTGCCGGCTGAGCTAGAGGCCAAAATCTACAGGTAACACTTTGCAAAAAACACCTCTGTTTTCTTTAAAACATTTGGATGTGTCCACGTTGCGCTTTGGGGCGTTACCTGTCGCGGGCGCTAGGCCTACCCACACAAGTGAGGTATCATTTTTATCGGGAGACTTGGGGGAACGCTGGGTGGAAGGAAATTTGTGGCTCCTCTCAGATTCCAGAACTTTCTGCCACAGAAATGTGAGGAACATGTGTTTTTTTTGCCAAATTATGAGGTTTGCAAAGGATTCTGGGTAACAGAACCTGGTCCGAGCCACACAAGTCACCCCATCTTGGATTCCCCTAGGTCCCTAGTTTTCAGAAATGCACAGGTTTGGTCGGTTTCCCTAGGTGCCGGCTAAGCTAGAGGCCAAAATCTACAGGTAGGCACTTTGCAAAAAACACCTCTGTTTTCTTTCAAAAATTTGGATGTGTCCACGTTTCGCTTTGGGGCGTTTCCTGTCGCGGGCGCTAGGCCTACCTACACAAGTGAGGTATCATTTTTATCGGGAGACTTGGGGGAACGCTGGGTGGAAGGAAATTTGTGGCTCCTATCAGATTCCAGAACTTTCTGCCACAGAAATGTGAGGAACATGTGGTTTTTTTGCCAAATTTTGAGGTTTGCAAAGGATTCTGGGTAACAGAACCTGGTCCGAGCCACACAAGTCACCCCATCTTGGATTCCCGTAGGTCTCTAAATTTCAGAAATGCACAGGTTTGGTAGGTTTCCCTAGGTGCCGGCTGAGCTAGAGGCCAAAATCTACAGGTAGGCATTTTGCAAAAAACACCTCTGTTTTCTTTCAGAAACTTGGATGTGTCCACGTTGCGCTTTGGGGAGTTTCCTGTCGCGGGCGCTAGGCCTACCCACACAAGTGAGGTATCATTTTTATCGGGAGACTTGGGGGAATGCTGGGTGGAAGGAAATTTGTGGCTCCTCTCAGATTCCAGAACTTTCTGACACAGAAATGTGAGGAACATGTGCTTTTTTAGCCACATTTTGATGTTTGAAAGGATTCTGGGTAACAGAACCTGGTCCGAGCCACACAAGTCACTCCATCTTGGATTCCCCTAGGTCTCTAGTTTTCAGAAATGCACAGGTTTGGTAGGTTTCCCTAGGTGCCGGCTGAGCTAGAGGCCAAAATCTACAGGAAGGCACTTTGCAAAAAACACCTCTGTTTTCTTTCAAAAATTTGGATGTGTCCACGTTGCGCTTTGGGGCGTTTCCTGTCGCGGGCGCTAGGCCTACCCACACAAGTGAGGTATCATTTTTATCAGGAGACTTGGGGGAATGCTGGGTGGAAGGAAATTTGTGGCTCCTCTCAGATTCCAGAACTATCTGCCATAGAAATGTGAGGAACATGTGCTTTTTTAGCCAAATTTTGAGGTTTGCAAAGGATTCTGGGTAACAGAACCTGGTCCGAGCCACACGAGTCACCCCATCTTAGATTCCCCTAGGTCTCTAGTTTTCAGAAATGCACAGGTTTGGTAGGTTTCCCTAGGTGCCGGATGAGCTAGAGGCCAAAATCTACAGGTAGGCACTTTGCAAAAAACACCTCTGTTTTCTTTAAAAAATTTGGATGTGTCCACGTTGCGCTTTGGGGCGTTTCCTGTCGCGGGCGCTAGGCCTACCCACACAAGTGAGGTTTCATTTTTATCGGGAGACTTGGGGGAATGCTGGGTGGAAGAAAATTTGTGGCTCCTCTCAGATTCCAGAACTTTCTGCCACAGAAATATGAGGAACATGTGTTTTTTTAGCCAAATTTTGAGGTTTGCAAAGGATTCTGGATAACAGAACCTGGTCCGAGCCACACAAGTCACCCCATCTTGGATTGCCCTAGGTCTCTAAATTTCAGAAATGCACAGGTTTGGTAGGTTTCCCTAGGTGCCGGCTGAGCTAGAGGCCAAAATCTACAGGTAACACTTTGCAAAAAACACCTCTGTTTTCTTTAAAAATTTGGATGTGTCCACGTTTCGCTTTGGGGCGTTTCCTGTCGCGGGCGCTAGGCCTACCTACACAAGTGAGGTATCATTTTTATCGGGAGACTTGGGGGAACGCTGGGTGGAAGGAAATTTGTGGCTCCTATCAGATTCCAGAACTTTCTGCCACAGAAATGTGAGGAACATGTGTTTTTTTTGCCAAATTTTGAGGTTTGCAAAGGATTCTGGGTAACAGAACCTGGTCCGAGCCACACAAGTCACCCCATCTTGGATTCCCGTAGGTCTCTAAATTTCAGAAATGCACAGGTTTGGTAGGTTTCCCTAGGTGCCGGCTGAGCTAGAGGCCAAAATCTACAGGTAGGCATTTTGCAAAAAACACCTCTGTTTTCTTTCAAAAACTTGGATGTGTCCACGTTGCGCTTTGGGGCGTTTCCTGTCGCGGGCGCTAGGCCTACCCACACAAGTGAGGTATCATTTTTATCGGGAGACTTGGGGGAATGCTGGGTGGAAGGAAATTTGTGGCTCCTCTCAGATTCCAGAACTTTCTGCCACAGAAATGTGAGGAACATGTGCTTTTTTAGCCACATTTTGATGTTTGAAAGGATTCTGGGTAACAGAACCTGGTCCGAGCCACACAAGTCACTCCATCTTGGATTCCCCTAGGTCTCTAGTTTTCAGAAATGCACAGGTTTGGTAGGTTTCCCTAGGTGCCGGCTGAGCTAGAGGCCAAAATCTACAGGAAGGCACTTTGCAAAAAACACCTCTGTTTTCTTTCAAAAATTTGGATGTGTCCACGTTGCGCTTTGGGGCGTTTCCTGTCGCGGGCGCTAGGCCTACCCACACAAGTGAGGTATCATTTTTATCAGGAGACTTGGGGGAATGCTGGGTGGAAGGAAATTTGTGGCTCCTCTCAGATTCCAGAACTTTCTGCCATAGAAATGTGAGGAACATGTGCTTTTTTAGCCAAATTTTGAGGTTTGCAAAGGATTCTGGGTAACAGAACCTGGTCCGAGCCACACAACTCACCCCATCTTAGATTCCCCTAGGTCTCTAGTTTTCAGAAATGCACAGGTTTGGTAGGTTTCCCTAGGTGCCGGATGAGCTAGAGGCCAAAATCTACAGGTAGGCACTTTGCAAAAAACACCTCTGTTTTCTTTAAAAAATTTGGATGTGTCCACGTTGCGCTTTGGGGCGTTTCCTGTCGCGGGCGCTAGGCCTACCCACACAAGTGAGGTTTCATTTTTATCGGGAGACTTGGGGGAATGCTGGGTGGAAGAAAATTTGTGGCTCCTCTCAGATTCCAGAACTTTCTGCCACAGAAATATGAGGAACATGTGTTTTTTTAGCCAAATTTTGAGGTTTGCAAAGGATTCTGGATAACAGAACCTGGTCCGAGCCACACAAGTCACCCCATCTTGGATTCCCCTAGGTCTCTAAATTTCAGAAATGCACAGGTTTGGTAGGTTTCCCTAGGTGCCGGCTGAGCTAGAGGCCAAAATCTACAGGTAACACTTTGCAAAAAACACCTCTGTTTTCTTTAAAACATTTGGATGTGTCCACGTTGCGCTTTGGGGCGTTACCTGTCGCGGGCGCTAGGCCTACCCACACAAGTGAGGTATCATTTTTATCGGGAGACTTGGGGGAACGCTGGGTGGAAGGAAATTTGTGGCTCCTCTCAGATTCCAGAACTTTCTGCCACAGAAATGTGAGGAACATGTGTTTTTTTTGCCAAATTATGAGGTTTGCAAAGGATTCTGGGTAACAGAACCTGGTCCGAGCCACACAAGTCACCCCATCTTGGATTCCCCTAGGTCCCTAGTTTTCAGAAATGCACAGGTTTGGTAGGTTTCCCTAGGTGCCGGCTAAGCTAGAGGCCAAAATCTACAGGTAGGCACTTTGCAAAAAACACCTCTGTTTTCTTTCAAAAATTTGGATGTGTCCACGTTTCGCTTTGGGGCGTTTCCTGTCACGGGCGCTAGGCCTACCTACACAAGTGAGGTATCATTTTTATCGGGAGACTTGGGGGAACGCTGGGTGGAAGGAAATTTGTGGCTCCTCTCAGATTCCAGAACTTTCTGCCACAGAAATGTGAGGAACATGTGTTTTTTTTGCCAAATTATGAGGTTTGCAAAGGATTCTGGGTAACAGAACCTGGTCCGAGCCACACAAGTCACCCCATCTTGGATTCCCCTAGGTCCCTAGTTTTCAGAAATGCACAGGTTTGGTAGGTTTCCCTAGGTGCCGGCTAAGCTAGAGGCCAAAATCTACAGGTAGGCACTTTGCAAAAAACACCTGTTTTCTTTCAAAAATTTGGATGTGTCCACGTTTCGCTTTGGTGCGTTTCCTGTCGCGGGCGCTAGGCCTACCTACACAAGTGAGGTATCATTTTTATCGGGAGACTTGGGGGTACGCTGAGTGGAAGGAAATTTGTGGCTCCTATCAGATTCCAGAACTTTCTGCCACAGAAATGTGAGGAACATGTGTTTTTTTTGCCAAATTTTGAGGTTTGCAAAGGATTCTGGGTAACAGAACCTGGTCCGAGCCACACAAGTCACCCCATCTTGGATTCCCGTAGGTCTCTAAATTTCAGAAATGCACAGGTTTGGTAGGTTTCCCTAGGTGCCGGCTGAGCTAGAGGCCAAAATCTACAGGTAGGCATTTTGCAAAAAACACCTCTGTTTTCTTTCAAAAACTTGGATGTGTCCACGTTGCGCTTTGGGGCGTTTCCTGTCGCGGGCGCTAGGCCTACCCACACAAGTGAGGTATCATTTTTATCGGGAGACTTGGGGGAATGCTGGGTGGAAGGAAATTTGTGGCTCCTCTCAGATTCCAGAACTTTCTGCCACAGAAATGTGAGGAACATGTGCTTTTTTAGCCACATTTTGATGTTTGAAAGGATTCTGGGTAACAGAACCTGGTCCGAGCCACACAAGTCACTCCATCTTGGATTCCCCTAGGTCTTTAGTTTTCAGAAATGCACAGGTTTGGTAGGTTTCCCTAGCTGCCGGCTGAGCTAGAGGCCAAAATCTACAGGAAGGAACTTTGCAAAAAACACCTCTGTTTTCTTTCAAAAATTTGGATGTGTCCACGTTGCGCTTTGGGGCGTTTCCTGTCGCGGGCGCTAGGCCTACCCACACAAGTGAGATTTAATTTTTATCGGGAGACTTGGGGGAATGCTGGGTGGAAGAAAATTTGTGGCTCCTCTCAGATTCCAGAACTTTCTGCCACAGAAATATGAGGAACATGTGTTTTTTTAGCCAAATTTTGAGGTTTGCAAAGGATTCTGGATAACAGAACCTGGTCCGAGCCACACAAGTCACCCCATCTTGGATTCCCCTAGGTCTCTAAATTTCAGAAATGCACAGGTTTGGTAGGTTTCCCTAGGTGCCGGCTGAGCTAGAGGCCAAAATCTACAGGTAACACTTTGCAAAAAACACCTCTGTTTTCTTTAAAACATTTGGATGTGTCCACGTTGCGCTTTGGGGCGTTACCTGTCGCGGGCGCTAGGCCTACCCACACAAGTGAGGTATCATTTTTATCGGGAGACTTGGGGGAACGCTGGGTGGAAGGAAATTTGTGGCTCCTCTCAGATTCCAGAACTTTCTGCCACAGAAATGTGAGGAACATATGTTTTTTTTGCCAAATTATGAGGTTTGCAAAGGATTCTGGGTAACAGAACCTGGTCCGAGCCACACAAGTCACCCCATCTTGGATTCCCCTAGGTCCCTAGTTTTCAGAAATGCACAGGTTTGGTAGGTTTCCCTAGGTGCCGGCTAAGCTAGAGGCCAAAATCTACAGGTAGGCACTTTGCAAAAAACACCTCTGTTTTCTTTCAAAAATTTGGATGTGTCCACGTTTCGCTTTGGGGCGTTTCCTGTCACGGGCGCTAGGCCTACCTACACAAGTGAGGTATCATTTTTATCGGGAGACTTGGGGGAACGCTGGGTGGAAGGAAATTTGTGGCTCCTATCAGATTCCAGAACTTTCTGCCACAGAAATGTGAGGAACATGTGGTTTTTTTGCCAAATTTTGAGGTTTGCAAAGGATTCTGGGTAACAGAACCTGGTCCGAGCCACACAAGTCACCCCATCTTGGATTCCCGTAGAACTCTAAATTTCAGAAATGCACAGGTTTGGTAGGTTTCCCTAGGTGCCGGCTGAGCTAGAGGCCAAAATCTACAGGTAGGCATTTTGCAAAAAACACCTCTGTTTTCTTTCAAAAACTTGGATGTGTCCACGTTGCGCTTTGGGGCGTTTCCTGTCGCGGGCGCTAGGCCTACCCACACAAGTGAGGTATCATTTTTATCGGGAGACTTGGGGGAATGCTGGGTGGAAGGAAATTTGTGGCTCCTCTCAGATTCCAGAACTTTCTGCCACAGAAATGTGAGGAACATGTGCTTTTTTAGCCACATTTTGATGTTTGAAAGGATTCTGGGTAACAGAACCTGGTCCGAGCCACACAAGTCACTCCATCTTGGATTCCCCTAGGTCTCTAGTTTTCAGAAATGCACAGGTTTGGTAGGTTTCCCTAGGTGCCGGCTGAGCTAGAGGCCAAAATCTACAGGAAGGCACTTTGCAAAAAACACCTCTGTTTTCTTTCAAAAATTTGGATGTGTCCACGTTGCGCTTTGGGGCGTTTCCTGTCGCGGGCGTTAGGCCTACCCACACAAGTGAGGTATCATTTTTGTCAGGAGACTTAGGGGAATGCTGGGTGGAAGGAAATTTGTGGCTCCTCTCAGATTCCAGAACTTTCTGCCATAGAAATGTGAGGAACATGTGCTTTTTTAGCCAAATTTTGAGGTTTGCAAAGGATTCTGGGTAACAGAACCTGGTCCGAGCCACACAAGTCACCCCATCTTAGATTCCCCTAGGTCTCTAGTTTTCAGAAATGCACAGATTTGGTAGGTTTCCCTAGGTGCCGGATGAGCTAGAGGCCAAAATCTACAGGTAGGCACTTTGCAAAAAACACCTCTGTTTTCTTTCAAAAATTTGGATGTGTCCACGTTGCGCTTTGGGGCGTTTCCTGTCGCGGGCGCTAGGCCTACCCACACAAGTGAGGTTTCATTTTTATCGGGAGACTTGGGGGAATGCTGGGTGGAAGAAAATTTGTGGCTCCTCTCAGATTCCAGAACTTTCTGCCACAGAAATATGAGGAACATGTGTTTTTTTAGCCAAATTTTGAGGTTTGCAAAGGATTCTGGGTAACAGAACCTGGTCCGAGCCACACAAGTCACCCCATCTTGGATTCCCCTAGGTCTCTAAATTTCAGAAATGCACAGGTTTGGTAGGTTTCCCTAGGTGCCGGCTGAGCTAGAGGCCAAAATCTACAGGTAACACTTTGCAAAAAACACCTATGTTTTCTTTAAAACATTTGGATGTGTCCACGTTGCGCTTTGGGGCGTTACCTGTCGCGGGCGCTAGGCCTACCCACACAAGTGAGGTATCATTTTTATCGGGAGACTTGGGGGAACGCTGGGTGGAAGGAAATTTGTGGCTCCTCTCAGATTCCAGAACTTTCTGCCACAGAAATGTGAGGAACATGTGTTTTTTTTGCCAAATTATGAGGTTTGCAAAGGATTCTGGGTAACAGAACCTGGTCCGAGCCACACAAGTCACCCCATCTTGGATTCCCCTAGGTCCCTAGTTTTCAGAAATGCACAGGTTTGGTCGGTTTCCCTAGGTGCCGGCTAAGCTAGAGGCCAAAATCTACAGGTAGGCACTTTGCAAAAAACACCTCTGTTTTCTTTCAAAAATTTGGATGTGTCCATGTTTCGCTTTGGGGCGTTTCCTGTCGCGGGCGCTAGGCCTACCTACACAAGTGAGGTATCATTTTTATCGGGAGACTTGGGGGAACGCTGGGTGGAAGGAAATTTGTGGCTCCTATCAGATTCCAGAACTTTCTGCCACAGAAATGTGAGGAACATGTGTTTTTTTTGCCAAATTTTGAGGTTTGCAAAGGATTCTGGGTAACAGAACCTGGTCCGAGCCACACAAGTCACCCCATCTTGGATTCCCGTAGGTCTCTAAATTTCAGAAATGCACAGGTTTGGTAGGTTTCCCTAGGTGCCGGCTGAGCTAGAGGCCAAAATCTACAGGTAGGCATTTTGCAAAAAACACCTCTGTTTTCTTTCAGAAACTTGGATGTGTCCACGTTGCGCTTTGGGGCGTTTCCTGTCGCGGGCGCTAGGCCTACCCACACAAGTGAGGTATCATTTTTATCGGGAGACTTGGGGGAATGCTGGGTGGAAGGAAATTTGTGGCTCCTCTCAGATTCCAGAACTTTCTGACACAGAAATGTGAGGAACATGTGCTTTTTTAGCCACATTTTGATGTTTGAAAGGATTCTGGGTAACAGAACCTGGTCCGAGCCACACAAGTCACTCCATCTTGGATTCCCCTAGGTCTCTAGTTTTCAGAAATGCACAGGTTTGGTAGGTTTCCCTAGGTGCCGGCTGAGCTAGAGGCCAAAATCTACAGGAAGGCATTTTGCAAAAAACACCTCTGTTTTCTTTCAAAAATTTGGATGTGTCCACGTTGCGCTTTGGGGCGTTTCCTGTCGCGGGCGCTAGGCCTACCCACACAAGTGAGGTATCATTTTTATCAGGAGACTTGGGGGAATGCTGGGTGGAAGGAAATTTGTGGCTCCTCTCAGATTCCAGAACTATCTGCCATAGAAATGTGAGGAACATGTGCTTTTTTAGCCAAATTTTGAGGTTTGCAAAGGATTCTGGGTAACAGAACCTGGTCCGAGCCACACGAGTCACCCCATCTTAGATTCCCCTAGGTCTCTAGTTTTCAGAAATGCACAGGTTTGGTAGGTTTCCCTAAGTGCCGGATGAGCTAGAGGCCAAAATCTACAGGTAGGCACTTTGCAAAAAACACCTCTGTTTTCTTTAAAAAATTTGGATGTGTCCACGTTGCGCTTTGGGGCGTTTCCTGTCGCGGGCGCTAGGCCTACCCACACAAGTGAGGTTTCATTTTTATCGGGAGACTTGGGGGAATGCTGGGTGGAAGAAAATTTGTGGCTCCTCTCAGATTCCAGAACTTTCTGCCACAGAAATATGAGGAACATGTGTTTTTTTAGCCAAATTTTGAGGTTTGCAAAGGATTCTGGATAACAGAACCTGGTCCGAGCCACACAAGTCACCCCATCTTGGATTGCCCTAGGTCTCTAAATTTCAGAAATGCACAGGTTTGGTAGGTTTCCCTAGGTGCCGGCTGAGCTAGAGGCCAAAATCTACAGGTAACACTTTGCAAAAAACACCTCTGTTTTCTTTAAAACATTTGGATGTGTCCACGTTGCGCTTTGGGGCGTTACCTGTCACGGGCGCTAGGCCTACCCACACAAGTGAGGTATCATTTTTATCGGGAGACTTGGGGGAACGCTGGTGGGAAGGAAATTTGTGGCTCCTCTCAGATTCCAGAACTTTCTGCCACAGAAATGTGAGGAACATGTGTTTTTTTTGCCAAATTATGAGGTTTGCAAAGGATTCTGGGTAACAGAACCTGGTCCGAGCCACACAAGTCACCCCATCTTGGATTCCCCTAGGTCCCTAGTTTTCAGAAATGCACAGGTTTGGTAGGTTTCCCTAGGTGCCGGCTAAGCTAGAGGCCAAAATCTACAGGTAGGCACTTTGCAAAAAACACCTCTGTTTTCTTTCAAAAATTTGGATGTGTCCACGTTTCGCTTTGGGGCGTTTCCTGTCGCGGGCGCTAGGCCTACCTACACAAGTGAGGTATTATTTTTATCGGGAGACTTGGGGGAACGCTGGGTGGAAGGAAATTTGTGGCTCCTATCAGATTCCAGAACTTTCTGCCACAGAAATGTGAGGAACATGTGTTTTTTTTGCCAAATTTTGAGGTTTGCAAAGGATTCTGGGTAACAGAACCTGGTCCGAGCCACACAAGTCACCCCATCTTGGATTCCCGTAGGTCTCTAAATTTCAGAAATGCACAGGTTTGGTAGGTTTCCCTAGGTGCCGGCTGAGCTAGAGGACAAAATCTACAGGTAGGCATTTTGCAAAAAACACCTCTGTTTTCTTTCAAAAACTTGGATGTGTCCACGTTGCGCTTTGGGGCGTTTCCTGTCGCGGGCGCTAGGCCTACCCACACAAGTGAGGTATCATTTTTATCAGGAGACTTGGGGGAATGCTGGGTGGAAGGAAATTTGTGGCTCCTCTCAGATTCCAGAACTTTCTGCCACAGAAATGTGAGGAACATGTGCTTTTTTAGCCACATTTTGATGTTTGAAAGGATTCTGGGTAACAGAACCTGGTCCGAGCCACACAAGTCACTCCATCTTGGATTCCCCTAGGTCTCTAGTTTTCAGAAATGCACAGGTTTGGTAGGTTTCCCTAGGTGCCGGCTGAGCTAGAGGCCAAAATCTACAGGAAGGCACTTTGCAAAAAACACCTCTGTTTTCTTTCAAAAATTTGGATGTGTCCACGTTGCGCTTTGGGGCGTTTCCTGTCGCGGGCGCTAGGCCTACCCACACAAGTGAGGTATCATTTTTATCAGGAGACTTGGGGGAATGCTGGGTGGAAGGAAATTTGTGGCTCCTCTCAGATTCCAGAACTTTCTGCCATAGAAATGTGAGGAACATGTGCTTTTTTAGCCAAATTTTGAGGTTTGCAAAGGATTCTGGGTAACAGAACCTGGTCCGAGCCACACAAGTCACCCCATCTTAGATTCCCCTAGGTCTCTAGTTTTCAGAAATGCACAGGTTTGGTAGGATTCCCTAGGTGCCGGATGAGCTAGAGGCCAAAATCTACAGGTAGGCACTTTGCAAAAAACACCTCTGTTTTCTTTAAAAAATTTGGATGTGTCCACGTTGCGCTTTGGGGCGTTTCCTGTCGCGGGCGCTAGGCCTACCCACACAAGTGAGGTTTCATTTTTATCGGGAGACTTGGGGGAATGCTGGGTGGAAGAAAATTTGTGGCTCCTCTCAGATTCCAGAACTTTCTGCCACAGAAATATGAGGAACATGTGTTTTTTTAGCCAAATTTTGAGGTTTGCAAAGGATTCTGGATAACAGAACCTGGTCCGAGCCACACAAGTCACCCCATCTTGGATTCCCCTAGGTCTCTAAATTTCAGAAATGCACAGGTTTGGTAGGTTTCCCTAGGTGCCGGCTGAGCTAGAGGCCAAAATCTACAGGTAACACTTTGCAAAAAACACCTCTGTTTTCTTTAAAACATTTGGATGTGTCCACGTTGCGCTTTGGGGCGTTACCTGTCGCGGGCGCTAGGCCTACCCACACAAGTGAGGTATCATTTTTATCGGGAGACTTGGGGGAACGCTGGGTGGAAGGAAATTTGTGGCTCCTCTCAGATTCCAGAACTTTCTGCCACAGAAATGTGAGGAACATGTGTTTTTTTTGCCAAATTATGAGGTTTGCAAAGGATTCTGGGTAACAGAACCTGGTCCGAGCCACACAAGTCACCCCATCTTGGATTCCCCTAGGTCCCTAGTTTTCAGAAATGCACAGGTTTGGTAGGTTTCCCTAGGTGCCGGCTAAGCTAGAGGCCAAAATCTACAGGTAGGCACTTTGCAAAAAACACCTCTGTTTTCTTTCAAAAATTTGGATGTGTCCACGTTTCGCTTTGGGGCGTTTCCTGTCACGGGCGCTAGGCCTACCTACACAAGTGAGGTATCATTTTTATCGGGAGACTTGGGGGAACGCTGGGTGGAAGGAAATTTGTGGCTCCTCTCAGATTCCAGAACTTTCTGCCACAGAAATGTGAGGAACATGTGTTTTTTTTGCCAAATTATGAGGTTTGCAAAGGATTCTGGGTAACAGAACCTGGTCCGAGCCACACAAGTCACCCCATCTTGGATTCCCCTAGGTCCCTAGTTTTCAGAAATGCACAGGTTTGGTAGGTTTCCCTAGGTGCCGGCTAAGCTAGAGGCCAAAATCTACAGGTAGGCACTTTGCAAAAAACACCTGTTTTCTTTCAAAAATTTGGATGTGTCCACGTTTCGCTTTGGTGCGTTTCCTGTCGAGGGCGCTAGGCCTACCTACACAAGTGAGGTATCATTTTTATCGGGAGACTTGGGGGTACGCTGAGTGGAAGGAAATTTGTGGCTCCTATCAGATTCCAGAACTTTCTGCCACAGAAATGTGAGGAACATGTGTTTTTTTTGCCAAATTTTGAGGTTTGCAAAGGATTCTGGGTAACAGAACCTGGTCCGAGCCACACAAGTCACACCATCTTGGATTCCCGTAGGTCTCTAAATTTCAGAAATGCACAGGTTTGGTAGGTTTCCCTAGGTGCCGGCTGAGCTAGAGGCCAAAATCTACAGGTAGGCATTTTGCAAAAAACACCTCTGTTTTCTTTCAAAAACTTGGATGTGTCCACGTTGCGCTTTGGGGCGTTTCCTGTCGCGGGCGCTAGGCCTACCCACACAAGTGAGGTATCATTTTTATCGGGAGACTTGGGGGAATGCTGGGTGGAAGGAAATTTGTGGCTCCTCTCAGATTCCAGAACTTTCTGCCACAGAAATGTGAGGAACATGTGCTTTTTTAGCCACATTTTGATGTTTGAAAGGATTCTGGGTAACAGAACCTGGTCCGAGCCACACAAGTCACTCCATCTTGGATTCCCCTAGGTCTTTAGTTTTCAGAAATGCACAGGTTTGGTAGGTTTCCCTAGCTGCCGGCTGAGCTAGAGGCCAAAATCTACAGGAAGGAACTTTGCAAAAAACACCTCTGTTTTCTTTCAAAAATTTGGATGTGTCCACGTTGCGCTTTGGGGCGTTTCCTGTCGCGGGCGCTAGGCCTACCCACACAAGTGAGGTTTAATTTTTATCGGGAGACTTGGGGGAATGCTGGGTGGAAGAAAATTTGTGGCTCCTCTCAGATTCCAGAACTTTCTGCCACAGAAATATGAGGAACATGTGTTTTTTTAGCCAAATTTTGAGGTTTGCAAAGGATTCTGGATAACACAACCTGGTCCGAGCCACACAAGTCACCCCATTTTGGATTCCCCTAGGTCTCTAAATTTCAGAAATGCACAGGTTTGGTAGGTTTCCCTAGGTGCCGGCTGAGCTAGAGGCCAAAATCTACAGGTAACACTTTGCAAAATACACCTCTGTTTTCTTTAAAACATTTGGATGTGTCCACGTTGCGCTTTGGGGCGTTACCTGTCGCGGGCGCTCGGCCTACCCACACAAGTGAGGTATCATTTTTATCGGGAGACTTGGGGGAACGCTGGGTGGAAGGAAATTTGTGGCTCCTCTCAGATTCCAGAACTTTCTGCCACAGAAATGTGAGGAACATGTGTTTTTTTTGCCAAATTATGAGGTTTGCAAATGATTCTGGGTAACAGAACCTGGTCCGAGCCACACAAGTCACCCCATCTTGGATTCCCCTAGGTCCCTAGTTTTCAGAAATGCACAGGTTTGGTAGGTTTCCCTAGGTGCCGGCTAAGCTAGAGGCCAAAATCTACAGGTAGGCACTTTGCAAAAAACACCTCTGTTTTCTTTCAAAAATTTGGATGTGTCCACGTTTCGCTTTGGGGCGTTTCCTGTCACGGGCGCTAGGCCTACCTACACAAGTGAGGTATCATTTTTATCGGGAGACTTGGGGGAACGCTGGGTGGAAGGAAATTTGTGGCTCCTATCAGATTCCAGAACTTTCTGCCACAGAAATGTGAGGAACATGTGGTTTTTTTGCCAAATTTTGAGGTTTGCAAAGGATTCTGGGTAACTGAACCTGGTCCGAGCCACACAAGTCACCCCATCTTGGATTCCCGTAGAACTCTAAATTTCAGAAATGCACAGGTTTGGTAGGTTTCCCTAGGTGCCGGCTGAGCTAGAGGCCAAAATCTACAGGTAGGCATTTTGCAAAAAACACCTCTGTTTTCTTTCAAAAACTTGGATGTGTTTACGTTGCGCTTTGGGGCGTTTCCTGTCGCGGGCGCTAGGCCTACCCACACAAGTGAGGTATCATTTTTATCGGGAGACTTGGGGGAATGCTGGGTGGAAGGAAATTTGTGGCTCCTCTCAGATTCCAGAACTTTCTGCCACAGAAATGTGAGGAACATGTGCTTTTTTAGCCACATTTTGATGTTTGAAAGGATTCTGGGTAACAGAACCTGGTCCGAGCCACACAAGTCACTCCATCTTGGATTCCCCTAGGTCTCTAGTTTTCAGAAATGCACAGGTTTGGTAGGTTTCCCTAGGTGCCGGCTGAGCTAGAGGCCAAAATCTACAGGAAGGCACTTTGCAAAAAACACCTCTGTTTTCTTTCAAAAATTTGGATGTGTCCACGTTGCGCTTTGGGGCGTTTCCTGTCGCGGGCGTTAGGCCTACCCACACAAGTGAGGTATCATTTTTGTCAGGAGACTTAGGGGAATGCTGGGTGGAAGGAAATTTGTGGCTCCTCTCAGATTCCAGAACTTTCTGCCATAGAAATGTGAGGAACATGTGCTTTTTTAGCCAAATTTTGAGGTTTGCAAAGGATTCTGGGTAACAGAACCTGGTCCGAGCCACACAAGTCACCCCATCTTAGATTCCCCTAGGTCTCTAGTTTTCAGAAATGCACAGGTTTGGTAGGTTTCCCTAGGTGCCGGATGAGCTAGAGGCCAAAATCTACAGGTAGGCACTTTGCAAAAAACACCTCTGTTTTCTTTCAAAAATTTGGATGTGTCCACGTTGCGCTTTGGGGCGTTTCCTGTCGCGGGCGCTAGGCCTACCCACACAAGTGAGGTTTCATTTTTATCGGGAGACTTGGGGGAATGCTGGGTGGAAGAAAATTTGTGGCTCCTCTCAGATTCCAGAACTTTCTGCCACAGAAATATGAGGAACATGTGTTTTTTTAGCCAAATTTTGAGGTTTGCAAAGGATTCTGGGTAACAGAACCTGGTCCGAGCCACACAAGTCACCCCATCTTGGATTCCCCTAGGTCTCTAAATTTCAGAAATGCACAGGTTTGGTAGGTTTCCCTAGGTGCCGGCTGAGCTAGAGGCCAAAATCTACAGGTAACACTTTGCAAAAAACACCTATGTTTTCTTTAAAACATTTGGATGTGTCCACGTTGCGCTTTGGGGCGTTACCTGTCGCGGGCGCTAGGCCTACCCACACAAGTGAGGTATCATTTTTATCGGGAGACTTGGGGGAACGCTGGGTGGAAGGAAATTTGTGGCTCCTCTCAGATTCCAGAACTTTCTGCCACAGAAATGTGAGGAACATGTGTTTTTTTTGCCAAATTATGAGGTTTGCAAAGGATTCTGGGTAACAGAACCTGGTCCGAGCCACACAAGTCACCCCATCTTGGATTCCCCTAGGTCCCTAGTTTTCAGAAATGCACAGGTTTGGTAGGTTTCCCTAGGTGCCGGCTAAGCTAGAGGCCAAAATTTACAGGTAGGCACTTTGCAAAAAACACCTTTGTTTTCTTTCAAAAATTTGGATGTGTCCACGTTTCGCTTTGGGGCGTTTCCTGTCGCGGGCGCTAGGCCTACCTACACAAGTGAGGTATCATTTTTATCGGGAGACTTGGGGGAACGCTGGGTGGAAGGAAATTTGTGGCTCCTATCAGATTCCAGAACTTTCTGCCACAGAAATGTGAGGAACATGTGTTTTTTTTGCCAAATTTTGAGGTTTGCAAAGGATTCTGGGTAACAGAACCTGGTCCGAGCCACACAAGTCACCCCATCTTGGATTCCCCTAGGTCTCTAAATTTCAGAAATGCACAGGTTTGGTAGGTTTCCCTAGGTGCCAGCTGAGCTAGAGGCCAAAATCTACAGGTAGGCATTTTGCAAAAAACACCTCTGTTTTCTTTCAAAAATTTGGATGTGTCCACGTTGCGCTTTGGGGCGTTTCCTGTCGCGGGCGCTAGGCCTACCCACACAAGTGAGGTATCATTTTTATCGGGAGACTTGGGGGAATGCTGGGTGGAAGGAAATTTGTGGCTCCTCTCAGATTCCAGAACTTTCTGCCACAGAAATGTGAGGAACATATGCTTTTTTAGCCAAATTTTGAGGTTTGCAAAGGATTCTGGGTAACAGAACCTGGTCCGAGCCACACAAGTCACCCCATCTTGGATTCCCCTAGGTCTCTAGTTTTCAGAAATGCACAGGTTTGGTAGGTTTCCCTAGGTGCCGGCTGAGCTAGAGGCCAAAATCTACAGGTAGGCATTTTGCAAAAAACACCTCTGTTTTCTTTAAAAAATTTGGATGTGTCCACGTTGCGGTTTGGGGCGTTTCCTGTCGCGGGCGCTAGGCCTACCCACACAAGTGAGGTATCATTTTTATCGGGAGACTTGGGGGAATGCTGGGTGGAATGAAATTTGTGGCTCCTCTCAGAATCCAGAACTTTCTACCACAGAAACGTGAGGAACATGTCCTTTTTTTGCCAAATTTTGAGGTTTGCAAAGGATTCTGTGTAACAGAACCTGGACCGAGCCACACAAGTCACCCCATCTTGGATTCCCCTAGGTCTCTAGTTTTCAGAAATGCACAGGTTTGGTAGGTTTCCCTATGTGCCGACTGAGCTAGAGGCCAAAATCTACAGGTAGGCACTTTGCAAAAAACACCTCTGCTTTCTTTCAAAAATTTGGATGTGTCCACGTTGTGCTTTGGGGTGATTCCTGTCGCGGGCGCTAGGCCTACCCACACAAGTGAGGTATCATTTTTATAGGGAGACTTGGGGGAACGCTGGGTGGGAGGAAATTTGTGGCTCCTCTCAGATTCCAGAACTTGTTGCCACAGAAATGTGAGGAACATGTGTTTTTTTTGCCAAATTTTGAGTTTTGCAAAGGATTCTGGGTAACAGAACCTGGTCTAAGCCACACAAGTCACCCCATCTTGGATTCCCCTAGGTCTCTAGTTTTCAGAAATGCACAGGTTTGGTAGGTTTCCCTAGGTGCCGGCTGAGCTAGAGGCCAAAATCTACAGGTAGGCACTTTGCAAAAAACACCTCTGTTTTCTTTCAAAAATTTGGATATGTCCACGTTGCGCTTTGGGGCATTCCCTATCGCGGGCGCTAGACCTACCCACACAAGTGAGGTATCATTTTTATCGGGAGACTTGGGGGAACGCTGGGTAGAAGGACATTTGTGGCTCCTCTCAGATTCCAGAACGTTCTGCCACAAAAATGTGAGGAACATGTGTTTTTTTAGCCAAATTTTGAGGTTTGCAAAGGATTCTGGGTAACAGAACCTGGTCCGAGCCACACAAGTCACCCCATCTTGGATTCCCCTAGGTCCCTAGTTTTCAGAAATGCACAGGTTTGGTAGGTTTCCCTAGGTGCCGGCTAAGCTAGAGGCCAAAATCTACAGGTAGGCACTTTGCAAAAAACACCTCTGTTTTCTTTCAAAAATTTGGATGTGTCCACGTTTCGCTTTGGGGCGTTTCCTGTCACGGGCGCTAGGCCTACCTACACAAGTGAGGTATCATTTTTATCGGGAGACTTGGGGGAACGCTGGGTGGAAGGAAATTTGTGGCTCCTCTCAGATTCCAGAACTTTCTGCCACAGAAATGTGAGGAACATGTGTTTTTTTTGCCAAATTATGAGGTTTGCAAAGGATTCTGGGTAACAGAACCTGGTCCGAGCCACACAAGTCACCCCATCTTGGATTCCCCTAGGTCCCTACACAGGTTTGGTAGGTTTCCCTAGGTGCCGGCTAAGCTAGAGGCCAAAATCTACAGGTAGGCACTTTGCAAAAAACACCTGTTTTCTTTCAAAAATTTGGATGTGTCCACGTTTCGCTTTGGTGCGTTTCCTGTCGCGGGCGCTAGGCCTACCTACACAAGTGAGGTATCATTTTTATCGGGAGACTTGGGGGTACGCTGGGTGGAAGGAAATTTGTGGCTCCTATCAGATTCCAGAACTTTCTGCCACAGAAATGTGAGGAACATGTGTTTTTTTTGCCAAATTTTGAGGTTTGCAAAGGATTCTGGGTAACAGAACCTGGTCCGAGCCACACAAGTCACCCCATCTTGGATTCCCGTAGGTCTCTAAATTTCAGAAATGCACAGGTTTGGTAGGTTTCCCTAGGTGCCGGCTGAGCTAGAGGCCAAAATCTACAGGTAGGCATTTTGCAAAAAACACCTCTGTTTTCTTTCAAAAACTTGGATGTGTCCACGTTGCGCTTTGGGGCGTTTCCTGTCGCGGGCGCTAGGCCTACCCACACAAGTGAGGTATCATTTTTATCGGGAGACTTGGGGGAATGCTGGGTGGAAGGAAATTTGTGGCTCCTCTCAGATTCCAGAACTTTCTGCCACAGAAATGTGAGGAACATGTGCTTTTTTAGCCACATTTTGAGGTTTGCAAAGGATTCTGGGTAACAGAACCTGGTCCGAGCCACACAAGTCACTCCATCTTGGATTCCCCTAGGTCTCTAGTTTTCAGAAATGCACAGGTTTGGTAGGTTTCCCTAGCTGCCGGCTGAGCTAGAGGCCAAAATCTACAGGAAGGAACTTTGCAAAAAACACCTCTGTTTTCTTTCAAAAATTTGGATGTGTCCACGTTGCGCTTTGGGGCGTTTCCTGTCGCGGGCGCTAGGCCTACCCACACAAGTGAGGTTTCATTTTTATCGGGAGACTTGGGGGAATGCTGGGTGGAAGAAAATTTGTGGCTCCTCTCAGATTCCAGAACTTTCTGCCACAGAAATATGAGGAACATGTGTTTTTTTAGCCAAATTTTGAGGTTTGCAAAGGATTCTGGATAACAGAACCTGGTCCGAGCCACACAAGTCACCCCATCTTGGATTCCCCGAGGTCTCTAAATTTCAGAAATGCACAGGTTTGGTAGGTTTCCCTAGGTGCCGGCTGAGCTAGAGGCCAAAATCTACAGGTAACACTTTGCAAAAAACACCTCTGTTTTCTTTAAAACATTTGGATGTGTCCACGTTGCGCTTTGGGGCGTTACCTGTCGCGGGCGCTAGGCCTACCCACACAAGTGAGGTATCATTTTTATCGGGAGACTTGGGGGAACGCTGGGTGGAAGGAAATTTGTGGCTCCTCTCAGATTCCAGAACTTTCTGCCACAGAAATGTGAGGAACATGTGTTTTTTTTGCCAAATTATGAGGTTTGCAAAGGATTCTGGGTAACAGAACCTGGTCCGAGCCACACAAGTCACCCCATCTTGGATTCCCCTAGGTCCCTAGTTTTCAGAAATGCACAGGTTTGGTAGGTTTCCCTAGGTGCCGGCTAAGCTAGAGGCCAAAATCTACAGGTAGGCACTTTGCAAAAAACACCTCTGTTTTCTTTCAAAAATTTGGAAGTGTCCACGTTTCGCTTTGGGGCGTTTCCTGTCACGGGCGCTAGGCCTACCTACACAAGTGAGGTATCATTTTTATCGGGAGACTTGGGGGAACGCTGGGTGGAAGGAAATTTGTGGCTCCTATCAGATTCACAGAAATGTGAGGAACATGTGGTTTTTTTGCCAAATTTTGAGGTTTGCAAAGGATTCTGGGTAACAGAACCTGGTCCGAGCCACACAAGTCACCCCATCTTGGATTCCCGTAGGTCTCTAAATTTCAGAAATGCACAGGTTTGGTAGGTTTCCCTAGGTGCCGGCTGAGCTAGAGGCCAAAATCTACAGGTAGGCATTTTGCAAAAAACACCTCTGTTTTCTTTCAAAAACTTGGATGTGTCCACGTTGCGCTTTGGGGCGTTTCCTGTCGCGGGCGCTAGGCCTACCCACACAAGTGAGGTATCATTTTTATCGGGAGACTTGGGGGAATGCTGGGTGGAAGGAAATTTGTGGCTCCTCTCAGATTCCAGAACTTTCTGCCACAGAAATGTGAGGAACATGTGCTTTTTTAGCCACATTTTGATGTTTGAAAGGATTCTGGGTAACAGAACCTGGTCCGAGCCACACAAGTCACTCCATCTTGGATTCCCCTAGGTCTCTAGTTTTCAGAAATGCACAGGTTTGGTAGGTTTCCCTAGGTGCCGGCTGAGCTAGAGGCCAAAATCTACAGGAAGGCACTTTGCAAAAAACACCTCTGTTTTCTTTCAAAAATTTGGATGTGTCCACGTTGCGCTTTGGGGCGTTTCCTGTCGCGGGCGTTAGGCCTACCCACACAAGTGAGGTATCATTTTTGTCAGGAGACTTGGGGGAATGCTGGGTGGAAGGAAATTTGTGGCTCCTCTCAGATTCCAGAACTTTCTGCCATAGAAATGTGAGGAACATGTGCTTTTTTAGCCAAATTTTGAGGTTTGCAAAGGATTCTGGGTAACAGAACCTGGTCCGAGCCACACAAGTCACCCCATCTTAGATTCCCCTAGGTCTCTAGTTTTCAGAAATGCACAGGTTTGGTAGGTTTCCCTAGGTGCCGGATGAGCTAGAGGCCAAAATCTACAGGTAGGCACTTTGCAAAAAACACCTCTGTTTTCTTTCAAAAATTTGGATGTGTCCACGTTGCGCTTTGGGGCGTTTCCTGTCGCGGGCGCTAGGCCTACCCACACAAGTGAGGTTTCATTTTTATCGGGAGACTTGGGGGAATGCTGGGTGGAAGAAAATTTGTGGCTCCTCTCAGATTCCAGAACTTTCTGCCACAGAAATATGAGGAACATGTGTTTTTTTAGCCAAATTTTGAGGTTTGCAAAGGATTCTGGGTAACAGAACCTGGTCCGAGCCACACAAGTCACCCCATCTTGGATTCCCCTAGGTCTCTAAATTTCAGAAATGCACAGGTTTGGTAGGTTTCCCTAGGTGCCGGCTGAGCTAGAGGCCAAAATCTACAGGTAACACTTTGCAAAAAACACCTCTGTTTTCTTTAAAACATTTGGATGTGTCCACGTTGCGCTTTGGGGCGTTACCTGTCGCGGGCGCTAGGCCTACCCACACAAGTGAGGTATCATTTTTATCGGGAGACTTGGGGGAACGCTGGGTGGAAGGAAATTTGTGGCTCCTCTCAGATTCCAGAACTTTCTGCCACAGAAATGTGAGGAACATGTGTTTTTTTTGCCAAATTATGAGGTTTGCAAAGGATTCTGGGTAACAGAACCTGGTCCGAGCCACACAAGTCACCCCATCTTGGATTCCCCTAGGTCCCTAGTTTTCAGAAATGCACAGGTTTGGTAGGTTTCCCTAGGTGCCGGCTAAGCTAGAGGCCAAAATCTACAGGTAGGCACTTTGCAAAAAACACCTCTGTTTTCTTTCAAAAATTTGGAAGTGTCCACGTTTCGCTTTGGGGCGTTTCCTGTCACGGGCGCTAGGCCTACCTACACAAGTGAGGTATCATTTTTATCGGGAGACTTGGGGGAACGCTGGGTGGAAGGAAATTTGTGGCTCCTATCAGATTCCAGAACTTTCTGCCACAGAAATGTGAGGAACATGTGGTTTTTTTGCCAAATTTTGAGGTTTGCAAAGGATTCTGGGTAACAGAACCTGGTCCGAGCCACACAAGTCACCCCATCTTGGATTCCCGTAGGTCTCTAAATTTCAGAAATGCACAGGTTTGGTAGGTTTCCCTAGGTGCCGGCTGAGCTAGAGGCCAAAATCTACAGGTAGGCATTTTGCAAAAAACACCTCTGTTTTCTTTCAAAAACTTGGATGTGTCCACGTTGCGCTTTGGGGCGTTTCCTGTCGCGGGCGCTAGGCCTACCCACACAAGTGAGGTATCATTTTTATCGGGAGACTTGGGGGAATGCTGGGTGGAAGGAAATTTGTGGCTCCTCTCAGATTCCAGAACTTTCTGCCACAGAAATGTGAGGAACATGTGCTTTTTTAGCCACATTTTGATGTTTGAAAGGATTCTGGGTAACAGAACCTGGTCCGAGCCACACAAGTCACTCCATCTTGGATTCCCCTAGGTCTCTAGTTTTCAGAAATGCACAGGTTTGGTAGGTTTCCCTAGGTGCCGGCTGAGCTAGAGGCCAAAATCTACAGGAAGGCACTTTGCAAAAAACACCTCTGTTTTCTTTCAAAAATTTGGATGTGTCCACGTTGCGCTTTGGGGCGTTTCCTGTCGCGGGCGTTAGGCCTACCCACACAAGTGAGGTATCATTTTTGTCAGGAGACTTGGGGGAATGCTGGGTGGAAGGAAATTTGTGGCTCCTCTCAGATTCCAGAACTTTCTGCCATAGAAATGTGAGGAACATGTGCTTTTTTAGCCAAATTTTGAGGTTTGCAAAGGATTCTGGGTAACAGAACCTGGTCCGAGCCACACAAGTCACCCCATCTTAGATTCCCCTAGGTCTCTAGTTTTCAGAAATGCACAGGTTTGGTAGGTTTCCCTAGGTGCCGGATGAGCTAGAGGCCAAAATCTACAGGTAGGCACTTTGCAAAAAACACCTCTGTTTTCTTTCAAAAATTTGGATGTGTCCACGTTGCGCTTTGGGGCGTTTCCTGTCGCGGGCGCTAGGCCTACCCACACAAGTGAGGTTTCATTTTTATCGGGAGACTTGGGGGAATGCTGGGTGGAAGAAAATTTGTGGCTCCTCTCAGATTCCAGAACTTTCTGCCACAGAAATATGAGGAACATGTGTTTTTTTAGCCAAATTTTGAGGTTTGCAAAGGATTCTGGGTAACAGAACCTGGTCCGAGCCACACAAGTCACCCCATCTTGGATTCCCCTAGGTCTCTAAATTTCAGAAATGCACAGGTTTGGTAGGTTTCCCTAGGTGCCGGCTGAGCTAGAGGCCAAAATCTACAGGTAACACTTTGCAAAAAACACCTATGTTTTCTTTAAAACATTTGGATGTGTCCACGTTGCGCTTTGGGGCGTTACCTGTCGCGGGCGCTAGGCCTACCCACACAAGTGAGGTATCATTTTTATCGGGAGACTTGGGGGAACGCTGGGTGGAAGGAAATTTGTGGCTCCTCTCAGATTCCAGAACTTTCTGCCACAGAAATGTGAGGAACATGTGTTTTTTTTGCCAAATTATGAGGTTTGCAAAGGATTCTGGGTAACAGAACCTGGTCCGAGCCACACAAGTCACCCCATCTTGGATTCCCCTAGGTCCCTAGTTTTCAGAAATGCACAGGTTTGGTAGGTTTCCCTAGGTGCCGGCTAAGCTAGAGGCCAAAATCTACAGGTAGGCACTTTGCAAAAAACACCTTTGTTTTCTTTCAAAAATTTGGATGTGTCCACGTTTCGCTTTGGGGCGTTTCCTGTCGCGGGCGCTAGGCCTACCTACACAAGTGAGGTATCATTTTTATCGGGAGACTTGGGGGAACTGGGTGGAAGGAAATTTGTGGCTCCTATCAGATTCCAGAACTTTCTGCCACAGAAATGTGAGGAACATGTGTTTTTTTTGCCAAATTTTGAGGTTTGCAAAGGATTCTGGGTAACAGAACCTGGTCCGAGCCACACAAGTCACCCCATCTTGGATTCCCCTAGGTCTCTAAATTTCAGAAATGCACAGGTTTGGTAGGTTTCCCTAGGTGCCAGCTGAGCTAGAGGCCAAAATCTACAGGTAGGCATTTTGCAAAAAACACCTCTGTTTTCTTTCAAAAATTTGGATGTGTCCACGTTGCGCTTTGGGGCGTTTCCTGTCGCGGGCGCTAGGCCTACCCACACAAGTGAGGTATCATTTTTATCGGGAGACTTGGGGGAATGCTGGGTGGAAGGAAATTTGTGGCTCCTCTCAGATTCCAGAACTTTCTGCCACAGAAATGTGAGGAACATATGCTTTTTTAGCCAAATTTTGAGGTTTGCAAAGGATTCTGGGTAACAGAACCTGGTCCGAGCCACACAAGTCACCCCATCTTGGATTCCCCTAGGTCTCTAGTTTTCAGAAATGCACAGGTTTGGTAGGTTTCCCTAGGTGCCGGCTGAGCTAGAGGCCAAAATCTACAGGTAGGCATTTTGCAAAAAACACCTCTGTTTTCTTTAAAAAATTTGGATGTGTCCACGTTGCGGTTTGGGGCGTTTCCTGTCGCGGGCGCTAGGCCTACCCACACAAGTGAGGTATCATTTTTATCGGGAGACTTGGGGGAATGCTGGGTGGAAGGAAATTTGTGGCTCCTCTCAGATTCCAGAACTTTCTGCACAGAAATATGAGGAACATGTGCTTTTTTAGCCACATTTTGAGGTTTGCAAAGGATTCTGGGTAACAGAACCGGGTCCAAGCCACACAAGTCACTCCATCGTGGATTCCCCTAGGTCTCTAGTTTTCAGAAATGCACAGATTTGGTAGGTTTCCCTAGTTGCCGGCTGAGCTAGAGGCCAAAATCTACAGGTAGGCACTTTGCAAAAAACACCTCTGTTTTCTTTCAAAAAATTGGATGTGTCCACGTTGTGCT
Organism: Pleurodeles waltl; assembly: GCF_031143425.1. Classification (NCBI taxonomy): domain Eukaryota; kingdom Metazoa; phylum Chordata; class Amphibia; order Caudata; family Salamandridae; genus Pleurodeles; species Pleurodeles waltl. The sequence goes on along the minus strand of NW_027149823.1, from coordinate 197,010 downwards.
TTGGGGCGCTTCCTGTCGTGGGCGCTAGGCCTACCCACACAAGTGAGGTATCATTTTTATCGGGAGACTTGGGGGAACGCTGGGTGGAAGGAAATTTGTGGCTCCTCTCAGATTCCAGAACTTTCTGCCACAGAAATGTGAGGAACATGTGTTTTTTTAGCCAAATTTTGAGGTTTGCAAAGGATTCTGTGTAACAGAACCTGGTCCGAGCCACACAAGTCACCCCATCTTGGATTCCCCTAGGTCTCTAGTTTTCAGAAATGCACAGGTTTGGTAGGTTTCCCTAGGTGTCGGCTGAGCTAGAGGCCAAAATCTACAGGTAGGCACTTTGCAAAAAACACCTTTGTTTTCTTTCAAAAATTTGGATGTGTCCACGTTTCGCTTTGGGGCGTTTCCTGTCGCGGGCGCTTGGCCTACCTACACAAGTGAGGTATTATTTTTATCGGTAGACTTGGGGGAACGCTGGGTGGAAGGAAATGTGTGGCTCCTATCAGATTCCAGAACTTTCTGCCACAGAAATGTGAGGAACATGTGTTTTTTTTGCTAAATTTTGAGGTTTGCAAAGGATTCTGGGTAACAGAACCTGGTCCGAGCCACACAAGTCACCCCATCTTGGATTCCCCTAGGTCTCTAAATTTCAGAAATGCACAGGTTTGGTAGGTTTCCCTAGGTGCAGGCTAAGCTAGAGGCCAAAATCTACAGGTAGGCACTTTGCAAAAAACACCTTTGTTTTATTTCAAAAATTTGGATGTGTCCTCGTTGCGCTTTGGGGCGTTTCCTGTCTCGGGCGCTAGGCCTACCCACACAAGTGAGGTATCATTTTTATCGGGAAACTTGGGGGAACGCTGGGTGGAAGGAAATTTGTGGCTCCTCTCAGATTCCAAAACTTTCTGCCACAGAAATGTGAGGAACATGTGTTTTTTTTGCCAAATTTTGAGGTTTGTAAAGGATTCTGGGAAACAGAACCTGGTCCGAGCCACACAGGTCACCCCATCTCGGATTCCCCTAGGTCTCTAGTTTTCAGAAATGCACAGGTTTGGTAGGTTTCCCTAGGTGCCGGATGAGCTAGAGGCCAAAATCTACAGGTAGGCACTTTGCAAAAAACACCTCTGTTTTCTTTCAAAAATTTGGATGACTACACGTTGCGCTTTGGGGCGTTTCCTGTCGCGGGCACTAGGCCTACCCACACAAGTGAGGTATCATTTTTATCGGGAGACTTGGGGGAATGCTGGGTGGCAGGAAATGTGTGGCTCCTCTCAGAATCCAGAACTTTCTACCACAGAAACGTGAGGAACATGTCCTTTTTTTGCCAAATTTTGAGGTTTGCAAAGGATTCTGTGTAACAGAACCTGGACCGAGCCACACAAGTCACCCCATCTTGGATTCCCCTAGGTCTCTAGTTTTCAGAAATGCACAGGTTTGGTAGGTTTCCCTAGGTTCCGACTGAGCTAGAGGCCAAAATCTACAGGTAGGCACTTTGCAAAAAACTCCTCTGTTTTCTTTCAAAAATTTGGATATGTCCACGTTGTGCTTTGGGGCATTCCCTATCGCGGGCGCTAGGCCTACCCACACAAGTGAGGTATCATTTTTATCGGGAGACTTGGGGGAACGCTGGGTAGAAGGAAATTTGTGGCTCCTCTCAGATTCCAGAACGTTCTGCCACAAAAATGTGAGGAACATGTGTTTTTTTAGCCAAATTTTGAGGTTTGCAAAGGATTCTGGGTAACAGAACCTGGTCCGAGCCACACAAGTCACCCCATCTTGGATTTCCCTAGGTCTCTAGTTTTCAGAAATGCACATGTTTGAAAGGTTTCCCGAGGTGCCGGCTGAGCTAGAGGCCAAAATCTACAGGTAGGCACTTTGCAAAAAACACCTCTGCTTTCTTTCAAAAATTTGGATGTGTCCACGTTGTGCTTTGGGGTGATTCCTGTCGCGGGCGCTAGGCCTACCCACACAAGTGAGGTATCATTTTTATAGGGAGACTTGGGGGAACGCTGGGTGGGAGGAAATTTGTGGCTCCTCTCAGATTCCAGAACTTTTTGCCACAGAAATGTGAGGAACATGTGGTTTTTTTGCCAAATTTTGAGTTTTGCAAAGGATTCTGGGTAACAGAACCTGGTCTAAGCCACACAAGTCACCCCATCTTGGATTCCCCTGGGTCTCTAGTTTTCAGAAATGCACAGGTTTGGTAGGTTTCCCTAGGTGCCGGCTGAGCTAGAGGCCAAAATCTACAGGTAGGCACTTTGCAAAAAACACCTCTGTTTTCTTTCAAAAATTTGGATATGTCCACGTTGCGCTTTGGGGCATTCCCTATCGCGGGCGCTAGGCCTACCCACACAAGTGAGGTATCATTTTTATCGGGAGACTTGGGGGAACGCTGGGTAGAAGGAAATTTGTGGCTCCTCTCAGATTCCAGAACGTTCTGCCACAAAAATGTGAGGAACATGTGTTTTTTTAGCCAAATTTTGAGGTTTGCAAAGGATTCTGGGTAACAGAACCTGGTCCGAGCCACACAAGTCACCCCATCTTGGATTCCCCTAGGTCTCTAGTTTTCAGAAATGCACATGTTTGAAAGGTTTCCCTAGGAGCCGGCTGAGCTAGAGGCCAAAATCTACAGGTAGGCACTTTGCAAAAAACACCTCTGTTTTCTTTCAAAAATTTGGATGTGTCCACGTTGTGCTTTGGGGTGTTTCCTGTCGCAGGCGCTAGGCCTACCCACACAAGTGAGGTATCATTTTTATAGGGAGACTTGGGGGAACGCTTGGTGGGAGGAAATTTGTGGCTCCTCTCAGATTCCAGAACTTTCTGCCACAGAAATGTGAGGAACATGTGTTTTTTTTGCCAAATTTGGAGTTTTGCAAAGGATTCTGGGTAACAGAACCTGGTCTAAGCAACACAAGTCACCCCATCTTGGATTCCCCTAGGTCTCTAGTTTTCAGAAATGCACAGGTTTGGTAGGTTTCCCTAGGTGCCGGCTGAGCTAGAGGCCAAAATCAACAGGTAGGCACTTTGCAAAAAACACCTCTGTTTTCTTTCAAAAATTTGGATGTGTCCACTTTGCGCTTTGGGGCGTTTCCTGTCGCGGGCGCTAGGCCTAACCACACAAGTGAGGTATGATTTTTATCGGGAGACTTGGGGGAACGCAGGGTGGAAGGACATTTGTGGCTCCTCTCAGATTCCAGAACTTTCTGCCACAGAAATGTGAGGAACATGTGTTTTTTTTGCCAAATTTTGAGGTTTGCAAAGGATTCTGGGAAACAGAACCTGGTCCGAGCCACACAAGTCACCCCATCTTGGATTCCCCTAGGTCTCTAGTTTTCAGAAATGCACAGGTTTGGTAGGTTTCCCTAGGTGCCGGTTGAGCTAGAGGCCAAAATCTACAGGTAGGCACTTTGTAAAAAACACCTCTGTTTTCTTTAAAAAATTTGGATGTGTCCACTTTGCGCTTTGGGGCGTTTCCTGTCGCGGGCGCTAGGCCTACCCACACAAGTGAGGTATCATTTTTATCGGGAGACTTGGGGGAATGCTGGGTGGAAGGAAATTTGTGGCTCCTCTCAGATTCCAGAACTTTCTGCCACAGAAATGTGAGGAACATGTGCTTTTTTAGCCACATTTTGAGGTTTGAAAGGATTCTGGGTAACATAACCTGGTCCGAGCCACACAAGTCACTCCATCTTGGATTCCCCTAGGTCTCTAGTTTTCAGAAATGCACAGGTTTGGTAGGTTTCCCTAGTTGCCGGCTATGCTAGAGGCCAAAATCTACAGGTAACACTTTGCAAAAAACACCTCTGTTTTCTTTAAAACATTTGGATGTGTCCACGTTGCGCTTTGGGGGGTTACCTGTCTCGGGCGCTAGGCCTACCCACACAAGTGAGGTATCATTTTTATCGGGAGACTTGGGGGAACGCTGGGTGGAAGGAAATTTGTGGCTCCTCTCAGATTCCAGAACTTTTTGCCACAGAAACGTGAGGAACATGTGTTTTTTTTGTCAAATTATGAGGTTTGCAAAGGATTCTGGGTAACAGAACCTGGTCCGAGCCACACAAGTCACCACATCTTGGATTCCCCTAGGTCTCTAGTTTTCAGAAATGCACAGGTTTGGTAGGTTTCCCTAGGTGCCGGCTAAGCTAGAGGCCAAAATCTACAGGTAGGCACTTTGCAAAAAACACCTTTGTTTTCTTTCAAAAATTTGGATGTGTCCACGTTTCGCTTTGGGGCGTTTCCTGTCGCGGGCGCTAGGCCTACATACACAAGTGATGTATCATTTTTATCGGGAGACTTGGGGGAACGCTGGGTGGAAGGAAATTTGTGGCTCCTATCAGATTCCAGAACTTTTTGCCACAGAAATGTGAGGAACATGTGTTTTTTTTGCCAAATTTTGGGGTTTGCAAAGGATTCTGGGTAACAGAACCTGGTCCGAGCCACACAAGTCACCCCATCTTGGATTCCCCTAGGTCTCTAGTTTTCAGAAATGCACAGGTTTGGTAGGTTTCCCTAGGTGCCGGCTGACCTAGAGGCCAAAATCTACAGGTAGGCATTTTGCAAAAAACACCTCTGTTTTCTTTCAAAAACTTGGATGTGTCCACATTGCGCTTTGGGGCGTTTCCTGTCGCGGGCGCTAGGCCTACCCACACAAGTGAGGTATCATTTTTATCGGGAGACTTGGGGGAATGCTGGGTGGAAGGAAATTTGTGGCTCCTCTCAGATTCCAGAACTATCTGCCACAGAAATGTGAGGAACATGTGCTTTTTTAGCCACATTTTGAGGTTTGAAAGGATTCTGGGTAACAGAACCTGGTCCGAGCGCACACAAGTCACTCCATCTTGGATTCCCCTAGGTCTCTAGTTTTCAGAAATGCACAGGTTTGGTAGGTTTCCCTAGTTGCCGGCTGAGCTAGAGGCCAAAATCTACAGGTAACACTTTGCAAAAAACACCTCTGTTTTCTTTAAAACATTTGGATGTGTCCACGTTGCGCTTTGGGGCGTTACCTGTCGCGGGCGCTAGGCCTACCCACACAAGTGAGGTATCATTTTTATCGGGAGACTTGGGGGAACGCTGGGTGGAAGGAAATTTGTGGCTCTTCTCAGATTCCAGAACTTTCTGCCACAGAAATGTGAGGAACATGTGTTTTTTTTGCCAAATTATGAGGTTTGCAAAGGATTCTGGGTAACAGAACCTGGTCCGAGCCACACAAGTCACCCCATCTTGGATTCCCCTAGGTCCCTAGTTTTCAGAAATGCACAGGTTTGGTCGGTTTCCCTAGGTGCCGGCTAAGCTAGAGGCCAAAATCTACAGGTAGGCACTTTGCAAAAAACACCTCTGTTTTCTTTCAAAAATTTGGATGTGTCCACGTTTCGCTTTGGGGCGTTTCCTGTCGCGGGCGCTAGTCCTACCTACACAAGTGAGGTATCATTTTTATCGGGAGACTTGGGGGAACGCTGGGTGGAAGGAAATTTGTGGCTCCTATCAGATTCCAGAACTTTCTGCCACAGAAATGTGAGGAACATGTGTTTTTTTTGCCAAATTTTGAGGTTTGCAAAGGATTCTGGGTAACAGAACCTGGTCCGAGCCACACAAGTCACCCCATCTTGGATTCCCGTAGGTCTCTAAATTTCAGAAATGCACAGGTTTGGTAGGTTTCCCTAGGTGCCGGCTGAGCTAGAGGCCAAAATCTACAGGTAGGCATTTTGCAAAAAACACCTCTGTTTTCTTTCAGAAACTTGGATGTGTCCACGTTGCGCTTTGGGGCGTTTCCTGTCGCGGGCGCTAGGCCTACCCACACAAGTGAGGTATCATTTTTATCGGGAGACTTGGGGGAATGCTGGGTGGAAGGAAATTTGTGGCTCCTCTCAGATTCCAGAACTTTCTGCCACAGAAATGTGAGGAACATGTGCTTTTTTAGCCACATTTTGATGTTTGAAAGGATTCTGGGTAACAGAACCTGGTCCGAGCCACACAAGTCACTCCATCTTGGATTCCCCTAGGTCTCTAGTTTTCAGAAAGGCACAGGTTTGGTAGGTTTCCCTAGGTGCCGGCTGAGCTAGAGGCCAAAATCTACAGGAAGTCACTTTGCAAAAAACACCTCTGTTTTCTTTCAAAAATTTGGATGTGTCCACGTTGCGCTTTGGGGCGTTTCCTGTCGCGGGCGCTAGGCCTACCCACACAAGTGAGGTATCATTTTTATCAGGAGACTTGGGGGAATGCTGGGTGGAAGGAAATTTGTGGCTCCTCTCAGATTCCAGAACTTTCTGCCATAGAAATGTGAGGAACATGTGCTTTTTTAGCCAAATTTTGAGGTTTGCAAAGGATTCTGGGTAACAGAACCTGGTCCGAGCCACACAAGTCACCCCATCTTAGATTCCCCTAGGTCTCTATTTTTCAGAAATGCACAGGTTTGGTAGGTTTCCCTAGGTGCCGGATGAGCTAGAGGCAAAAATCTACAGGTAGGCACTTTGCAAAAAACACCTCTGTTTTCTTTCAAAAATTTGGATGTGTCCACGTTGTGCTTTGGGGTGTTTCCTGTCGCGGGCGCTAGGCCTACCCACACAAGTGAGGTATCATTTTTATAGGGAGACTTGGGGGAACGCTGGGTGGGAGGAAATTTGTGGCTCCTCTCAGATTCCAGAACTTTCTGCCACAGAAATGTGAGGAACATGTGTTTTTTTTGCCAAATTTTGAGTTTTGCAAAGGATTCTGGGTAACAGAACCTGGTCTAAGCCACACAAGTCACCCCATCTTGGATTCCCCTAGGTCTCTAGTTTTCAGAAATGCACAGGTTTGGTAGGTTTCCCTAGGTGCCGGCTGAGCTAGAGGCCAAAATCTACAGGTAGGCACTTTGCAAAAAACACCTCTGTTTTCTTTCAAAAATTTGGATGTGTCCACGTTGCGCTTTGGGGCGTTTCATGTCGTGGGCGCTAGGCCTAACCACTCAAGTGAGGTATCATTTTTATCGGGAGACTTGGGGGAACGCTGGGTGGAAGGAAATTTGTGGCTCCTCTCAGATTCCAGAACTTTCTGCCACAGAAATGTGAGGAACATGTGCTTTTTTAGCCAAATTTTGATGTTTGCAAAGGATTCTGGGTAACAGAACCTGGTCCGAGCCACACAAGTCACCCCATCTTGGATTCCCCTAGGTCTCTAAATTTCAGAAATGCACAGGTTTGGTAGGTTTCCCTAGGTGCCGGCTGAGCTAGAGGCCAAAATCTACAGGTAGGCATTTTGCAAAAAACACCTCTGTTTTCTTTCAAAAACTTGGATGTGTCCACGTTGCGCTTTGGGGCGTTTCCTGTCGCGGGCGCTAGGTCTTCCCACACAAGTGAGGTATCATTTTTATCGGGAGACTTGGGGGAATGCTGGGTGGAAGGAAATTTGTGGCTCCTCTCAGATTCCAGAACTTTCTGCCACAGAAATATGAGGAACATGTGTTTTTTTAGCCAAATTTTGAGGTTTGCAAAGGATTCTGGGTAAAAGAACCTGGTCCGAGCCACACAAGTCACCCCATCTTGGATTCCCCTAGGTCTCTAAATTTCAGAAATGCACAGGTTTGGTAGGTTTCCCTAGGTGCCGGGTGAGCTAGAGGCCAAAATCTACAGGTAACACTTTGCAAAAAACACCTCTGTTTTCTTTCAAAAATTTGGATGTGTCCACGTTGCGCTTTGGGGCGTTTCCTGTCGCGGGCGCTAGGCCTACCCACACAAGTGAGGTATCATTTTTATCGGGAGACTTGGGGGAATGCTGGGTGGAAGGAAATTTGTGGCTCCTCTCAGATTCCAGAACTTTCTGCCACAGAAATGTGAGGAACATATGCTTTTTTAGCCAAATTTTGAGGTTTGCAAAGGATTCTGGGTAACAGAACCTGGTCCGAGCCACACAAGTCACCCCATCTTGGATTCCCCTAGGTCTCTAGTTTTCAGAAATGCACAGGTTTGGTAGGTTTCCCTATGTGCCGGATGAGCTAGAGGCCAAAATCTACAGGTAGGCACTTTGCAAAAAACACCTCTGTTTTCTTTAAAAAATTTGGATGTGTCCACGTTGCGGTTTGGGGCGTTTCCTGTCGCGGGCGCTAGGCCTACCCACACAAGTGAGGTATCATTTTTATCGGGAGACTTGGGGGAATGCTGGGTGGAAGAAAATTTGTGGCTCCTCTCAGATTCCAGAACTTTCTGCACAGAAATATGAGGAACATGTGTTTTTTTAGCCAAATTTTGAGGTTTGCAAAGGATTCTGGGTAACAGAACCTGGTCCGAGCCACACACGTCACCCCATCTTGGATTCCCCTAGGTCTCTAGTTTTCAGAAATGCACAGGTTTGGTAGTTTTCCCTAGGTGCCGGCTGAGGTAGAGGCCAAAATCTACAGGTAGGCACTTTGCAAAAAACACCTCTGTTTTCTTTCAAAAAATTGGATGTGTCCACGTTGCGCTTTGGGGCGCTTCCTGTCGCGGGCGCTAGGCCTACCCACACAAGTGAGGTATCATTTTTATCGGGAGACTTGGGGGAATGCTGGGTGGAAGGAAATTTGTGGCTCCTCTCAGATTCCAGAACTTTCTGCCACAGAAATGTGAGGAACATATGCTTTTTTAGCCAAATTTTGAGGTTTGCAAAGGATTCTGGGTAACAGAACCTGGTCCGAGCCACACAAGTCACCCCATCTTGGATTCCCCTAGGTCTCTAGTTTTCAGAAATGCACAGGTTTGGTAGGTTTCCCTAGGTGCCGGCTGAGCTAGAGGGCAAAATCTACAGGTAACACTTTGCAAAAAACACCTCTGTTTTCTTTAAAACATTTGGATGTGTCCACGTTTCGCTTTGGGGCGTTTCCTGTCGCGGGCGCTAGGCCTACATACACAAGTGATGTATCATTTTTATCGGGAGACTTGGGGGAACGCTGGGTGGAAGGAAATTTGTGGCTCCTATCAGATTCCAGAACTTTTTGCCACAGAAATGTGAGGAACATGTGTTTTTTTTGCCAAATTTTGGGGTTTGCAAAGGATTCTGGGTAACAGAACCTGGTCCGAGCCACACAAGTCACCCCATCTTGGATTCCCCTAGGTCTCTAGTTTTCAGAAATGCACAGGTTTGGTAGGTTTCCCTAGGTGCCGGCTGAGCTAGAGGCCAAAATCTACAGGTAGGCATTTTGCAAAAAACACCTCTGTTTTCTTTCAAAAACTTGGATGTGTCCACATTGCGCTTTGGGGCGTTTCCTGTCGCGGGCGCTAGGCCTACCCACACAAGTGAGGTATCATTTTTATCGGGAGACTTGGGGGAATGCTGGGTGGAAGGAAATTTGTGGCTCCTCTCAGATTCCAGAACTATCTGCCACAGAAATGTGAGGAACATGTGCTTTTTTAGCCACATTTTGAGGTTTGAAAGGATTCTGGGTAACAGAACCTGGTCCGAGCGCACACAAGTCACTCCATCTTGGATTCCCCTAGGTCTCTAGTTTTCAGAAATGCACAGGTTTGGTAGGTTTCCCTAGTTGCCGGCTGAGCTAGAGGCCAAAATCTACAGGTAACACTTTGCAAAAAACACCTCTGTTTTCTTTAAAACATTTGGATGTGTCCACGTTGCGCTTTGGGGCGTTACCTGTCGCGGGCGCTAGGCCTACCCACACAAGTGAGGTATCATTTTTATCGGGAGACTTGGGGGAACGCTGGGTGGAAGGAAATTTGTGGCTCTTCTCAGATTCCAGAACTTTCTGCCACAGAAATGTGAGGAACATGTGTTTTTTTTGCCAAATTATGAGGTTTGCAAAGGATTCTGGGTAACAGAACCTGGTCCGAGCCACACAAGTCACCCCATCTTGGATTCCCCTAGGTCCCTAGTTTTCAGAAATGCACAGGTTTGGTCGGTTTCCCTAGGTGCCGGCTAAGCTAGAGGCCAAAATCTACAGGTAGGCACTTTGCAAAAAACACCTCTGTTTTCTTTCAAAAATTTGGATGTGTCCACGTTTCGCTTTGGGGCGTTTCCTGTCGCGGGCGCTAGTCCTACCTACACAAGTGAGGTATCATTTTTATCGGGAGACTTGGGGGAACGCTGGGTGGAAGGAAATTTGTGGCTCCTATCAGATTCCAGAACTTTCTGCCACAGAAATGTGAGGAACATGTGTTTTTTTTGCCAAATTTTGAGGTTTGCAAAGGATTCTGGGTAACAGAACCTGGTCCGAGCCACACAAGTCACCCCATCTTGGATTCCCGTAGGTCTCTAAATTTCAGAAATGCACAGGTTTGGTAGGTTTCCCTAGGTGCCGGCTGAGCTAGAGGCCAAAATCTACAGGTAGGCATTTTGCAAAAAACACCTCTGTTTTCTTTCAGAAACTTGGATGTGTCCACGTTGCGCTTTGGGGCGTTTCCTGTCGCGGGCGCTAGGCCTACCCACACAAGTGAGGTATCATTTTTATCGGGAGACTTGGGGGAATGCTGGGTGGAAGGAAATTTGTGGCTCCTCTCAGATTCCAGAACTTTCTGCCACAGAAATGTGAGGAACATGTGCTTTTTTAGCCACATTTTGATGTTTGAAAGGATTCTGGGTAACAGAACCTGGTCCGAGCCACACAAGTCACTCCATCTTGGATTCCCCTAGGTCTCTAGTTTTCAGAAAGGCACAGGTTTGGTAGGTTTCCCTAGGTGCCGGCTGAGCTAGAGGCCAAAATCTACAGGAAGGCACTTTGCAAAAAACACCTCTGTTTTCTTTCAAAAATTTGGATGTGTCCACGTTGCGCTTTGGGGCGTTTCCTGTCGCGGGCGCTAGGCCTACCCACACAAGTGAGGTATCATTTTTATCAGGAGACTTGGGGGAATGCTGGGTGGAAGGAAATTTGTGGCTCCTCTCAGATTCCAGAACTTTCTGCCATAGAAATGTGAGGAACATGTGCTTTTTTAGCCAAATTTTGAGGTTTGCAAAGGATTCTGGGTAACAGAACCTGGTCCGAGCCACACAAGTCACCCCATCTTAGATTCCCCTAGGTCTCTATTTTTCAGAAATGCACAGGTTTGGTAGGTTTCCCTAGGTGCCGGATGAGCTAGAGGCAAAAATCTACAGGTAGGCACTTTGCAAAAAACACCTCTGTTTTCTTTCAAAAATTTGGATGTGTCCACGTTGTGCTTTGGGGTGTTTCCTGTCGCGGGCGCTAGGCCTACCCACACAAGTGAGGTATCATTTTTATAGGGAGACTTGGGGGAACGCTGGGTGGGAGGAAATTTGTGGCTCCTCTCAGATTCCAGAACTTTCTGCCACAGAAATGTGAGGAACATGTGTTTTTTTTGCCAAATTTTGAGTTTTGCAAAGGATTCTGGGTAACAGAACCTGGTCTAAGCCACACAAGTCACCCCATCTTGGATTCCCCTAGGTCTCTAGTTTTCAGAAATGCACAGGTTTGGTAGGTTTCCCTAGGTGCCGGCTGAGCTAGAGGCCAAAATCTACAGGTAGGCACTTTGCAAAAAACACCTCTGTTTTCTTTCAAAAATTTGGATGTGTCCACGTTGCGCTTTGGGGCGTTTCATGTCGTGGGCGCTAGGCCTAACCACTCAAGTGAGGTATCATTTTTATCGGGAGACTTGGGGGAACGCTGGGTGGAAGGAAATTTGTGGCTCCTCTCAGATTCCAGAACTTTCTGCCACAGAAATGTGAGGAACATGTGCTTTTTTAGCCAAATTTTGATGTTTGCAAAGGATTCTGGGTAACAGAACCTGGTCCGAGCCACACAAGTCACCCCATCTTGGATTCCCCTAGGTCTCTAAATTTCAGAAATGCACAGGTTTGGTAGGTTTCCCTAGGTGCCGGCTGAGCTAGAGGCCAAAATCTACAGGTAGGCATTTTGCAAAAAACACCTCTGTTTTCTTTCAAAAACTTGGATGTGTCCACGTTGCGCTTTGGGGCGTTTCCTGTCGCGGGCGCTAGGTCTTCCCACACAAGTGAGGTATCATTTTTATCGGGAGACTTGGGGGAATGCTGGGTGGAAGGAAATTTGTGGCTCCTCTCAGATTCCAGAACTTTCTGCCACAGAAATATGAGGAACATGTGTTTTTTTAGCCAAATTTTGAGGTTTGCAAAGGATTCTGGGTAAAAGAACCTGGTCCGAGCCACACAAGTCACCCCATCTTGGATTCCCCTAGGTCTCTAAATTTCAGAAATGCACAGGTTTGGTAGGTTTCCCTAGGTGCCGGGTGAGCTAGAGGCCAAAATCTACAGGTAACACTTTGCAAAAAACACCTCTGTTTTCTTTCAAAAATTTGGATGTGTCCACGTTGCGCTTTGGGGCGTTTCCTGTCGCGGGCGCTAGGCCTACCCACACAAGTGAGGTATCATTTTTATCGGGAGACTTGGGGGAATGCTGGGTGGAAGGAAATTTGTGGCTCCTCTCAGATTCCAGAACTTTCTGCCACAGAAATGTGAGGAACATATGCTTTTTTAGCCAAATTTTGAGGTTTGCAAAGGATTCTGGGTAACAGAACCTGGTCCGAGCCACACAAGTCACCCCATCTTGGATTCCCCTAGGTCTCTAGTTTTCAGAAATGCACAGGTTTGGTAGGTTTCCCTATGTGCCGGATGAGCTAGAGGCCAAAATCTACAGGTAGGCACTTTGCAAAAAACACCTCTGTTTTCTTTAAAAAATTTGGATGTGTCCACGTTGCGGTTTGGGGCGTTTCCTGTCGCGGGCGCTAGGCCTACCCACACAAGTGAGGTATCATTTTTATCGGGAGACTTGGGGGAATGCTGGGTGGAAGAAAATTTGTGGCTCCTCTCAGATTCCAGAACTTTCTGCACAGAAATATGAGGAACATGTGTTTTTTTAGCCAAATTTTGAGGTTTGCAAAGGATTCTGGGTAACAGAACCTGGTCCGAGCCACACACGTCACCCCATCTTGGATTCCCCTAGGTCTCTAGTTTTCAGAAATGCACAGGTTTGGTAGTTTTCCCTAGGTGCCGGCTGAGGTAGAGGCCAAAATCTACAGGTAGGCACTTTGCAAAAAACACCTCTGTTTTCTTTCAAAAAATTGGATGTGTCCACGTTGCGCTTTGGGGCGCTTCCTGTCGCGGGCGCTAGGCCTACCCACACAAGTGAGGTATCATTTTTATCGGGAGACTTGGGGGAATGCTGGGTGGAAGGAAATTTGTGGCTCCTCTCAGATTCCAGAACTTTCTGCCACAGAAATGTGAGGAACATATGCTTTTTTAGCCAAATTTTGAGGTTTGCAAAGGATTCTGGGTAACAGAACCTGGTCCGAGCCACACAAGTCACCCCATCTTGGATTCCCCTAGGTCTCTAGTTTTCAGAAATGCACAGGTTTGGTAGGTTTCCCTAGGTGCCGGCTGAGCTAGAGGGCAAAATCTACAGGTAACACTTTGCAAAAAACACCTCTGTTTTCTTTAAAACATTTGGATGTGTCCACGTTTCGCTTTGGGGCGTTTCCTGTCGCGGGCGCTAGGCCTACATACACAAGTGATGTATCATTTTTATCGGGAGACTTGGGGGAACGCTGGGTGGAAGGAAATTTGTGGCTCCTATCAGATTCCAGAACTTTTTGCCACAGAAATGTGAGGAACATGTGTTTTTTTTGCCAAATTTTGGGGTTTGCAAAGGATTCTGGGTAACAGAACCTGGTCCGAGCCACACAAGTCACCCCATCTTGGATTCCCCTAGGTCTCTAGTTTTCAGAAATGCACAGGTTTGGTAGGTTTCCCTAGGTGCCGGCTGAGCTAGAGGCCAAAATCTACAGGTAGGCATTTTGCAAAAAACACCTCTGTTTTCTTTCAAAAACTTGGATGTGTCCACATTGCGCTTTGGGGCGTTTCCTGTCGCGGGCGCTAGGCCTACCCACACAAGTGAGGTATCATTTTTATCGGGAGACTTGGGGGAATGCTGGGTGGAAGGAAATTTGTGGCTCCTCTCAGATTCCAGAACTATCTGCCACAGAAATGTGAGGAACATGTGCTTTTTTAGCCACATTTTGAGGTTTGAAAGGATTCTGGGTAACAGAACCTGGTCCGAGCGCACACAAGTCACTCCATCTTGGATTCCCCTAGGTCTCTAGTTTTCAGAAATGCACAGGTTTGGTAGGTTTCCCTAGTTGCCGGCTGAGCTAGAGGCCAAAATCTACAGGTAACACTTTGCAAAAAACACCTCTGTTTTCTTTAAAACATTTGGATGTGTCCACGTTGCGCTTTGGGGCGTTACCTGTCGCGGGCGCTAGGCCTACCCACACAAGTGAGGTATCATTTTTATCGGGAGACTTGGGGGAACGCTGGGTGGAAGGAAATTTGTGGCTCTTCTCAGATTCCAGAACTTTCTGCCACAGAAATGTGAGGAACATGTGTTTTTTTTTGCCAAATTATGAGGTTTGCAAAGGATTCTGGGTAACAGAACCTGGTCCGAGCCACACAAGTCACCCCATCTTGGATTCCCCTAGGTCCCTAGTTTTCAGAAATGCACAGGTTTGGTCGGTTTCCCTAGGTGCCGGCTAAGCTAGAGGCCAAAATCTACAGGTAGGCACTTTGCAAAAAACACCTCTGTTTTCTTTCAAAAATTTGGATGTGTCCACGTTTCGCTTTGGGGCGTTTCCTGTCGCGGGCGCTAGTCCTACCTACACAAGTGAGGTATCATTTTTATCGGGAGACTTGGGGGAACGCTGGGTGGAAGGAAATTTGTGGCTCCTATCAGATTCCAGAACTTTCTGCCACAGAAATGTGAGGAACATGTGTTTTTTTTGCCAAATTTTGAGGTTTGCAAAGGATTCTGGGTAACAGAACCTGGTCCGAGCCACACAAGTCACCCCATCTTGGATTCCCGTAGGTCTCTAAATTTCAGAAATGCACAGGTTTGGTAGGTTTCCCTAGGTGCCGGCTGAGCTAGAGGCCAAAATCTACAGGTAGGCATTTTGCAAAAAACACCTCTGTTTTCTTTCAGAAACTTGGATGTGTCCACGTTGCGCTTTGGGGCGTTTCCTGTCGCGGGCGCTAGGCCTACCCACACAAGTGAGGTATCATTTTTATCGGGAGACTTGGGGGAATGCTGGGTGGAAGGAAATTTGTGGCTCCTCTCAGATTCCAGAACTTTCTGCCACAGAAATGTGAGGAACATGTGCTTTTTTAGCCACATTTTGATGTTTGAAAGGATTCTGGGTAACAGAACCTGGTCCGAGCCACACAAGTCACTCCATCTTGGATTCCCCTAGGTCTCTAGTTTTCAGAAAGGCACAGGTTTGGTAGGTTTCCCTAGGTGCCGGCTGAGCTAGAGGCCAAAATCTACAGGAAGGCACTTTGCAAAAAACACCTCTGTTTTCTTTCAAAAATTTGGATGTGTCCACGTTGCGCTTTGGGGCGTTTCCTGTCGCGGGCGCTAGGCCTACCCACACAAGTGAGGTATCATTTTTATCAGGAGACTTGGGGGAATGCTGGGTGGAAGGAAATTTGTGGCTCCTCTCAGATTCCAGAACTTTCTGCCATAGAAATGTGAGGAACATGTGCTTTTTTAGCCAAATTTTGAGGTTTGCAAAGGATTCTGGGTAACAGAACCTGGTCCGAGCCACACAAGTCACCCCATCTTAGATTCCCCTAGGTCTCTATTTTTCAGAAATGCACAGGTTTGGTAGGTTTCCCTAGGTGCCGGATGAGCTAGAGGCAAAAATCTACAGGTAGGCACTTTGCAAAAAACACCTCTGTTTTCTTTCAAAAATTTGGATGTGTCCACGTTGTGCTTTGGGGTGTTTCCTGTCGCGGGCGCTAGGCCTACCCACACAAGTGAGGTATCATTTTTATAGGGAGACTTGGGGGAACGCTGGGTGGGAGGAAATTTGTGGCTCCTCTCAGATTCCAGAACTTTCTGCCACAGAAATGTGAGGAACATGTGTTTTTTTTGCCAAATTTTGAGTTTTGCAAAGGATTCTGGGTAACAGAACCTGGTCTAAGCCACACAAGTCACCCCATCTTGGATTCCCCTAGGTCTCTAGTTTTCAGAAATGCACAGGTTTGGTAGGTTTCCCTAGGTGCCGGCTGAGCTAGAGGCCAAAATCTACAGGTAGGCACTTTGCAAAAAACACCTCTGTTTTCTTTCAAAAATTTGGATGTGTCCACGTTGCGCTTTGGGGCGTTTCATGTCGTGGGCGCTAGGCCTAACCACTCAAGTGAGGTATCATTTTTATCGGGAGACTTGGGGGAACGCTGGGTGGAAGGAAATTTGTGGCTCCTCTCAGATTCCAGAACTTTCTGCCACAGAAATGTGAGGAACATGTGCTTTTTTAGCCAAATTTTGATGTTTGCAAAGGATTCTGGGTAACAGAACCTGGTCCGAGCCACACAAGTCACCCCATCTTGGATTCCCCTAGGTCTCTAAATTTCAGAAATGCACAGGTTTGGTAGGTTTCCCTAGGTGCCGGCTGAGCTAGAGGCCAAAATCTACAGGTAGGCATTTTGCAAAAAACACCTCTGTTTTCTTTCAAAAACTTGGATGTGTCCACGTTGCGCTTTGGGGCGTTTCCTGTCGCGGGCGCTAGGTCTTCCCACACAAGTGAGGTATCATTTTTATCGGGAGACTTGGGGGAATGCTGGGTGGAAGGAAATTTGTGGCTCCTCTCAGATTCCAGAACTTTCTGCCACAGAAATATGAGGAACATGTGTTTTTTTAGCCAAATTTTGAGGTTTGCAAAGGATTCTGGGTAAAAGAACCTGGTCCGAGCCACACAAGTCACCCCATCTTGGATTCCCCTAGGTCTCTAAATTTCAGAAATGCACAGGTTTGGTAGGTTTCCCTAGGTGCCGGGTGAGCTAGAGGCCAAAATCTACAGGTAACACTTTGCAAAAAACACCTCTGTTTTCTTTCAAAAATTTGGATGTGTCCACGTTGCGCTTTGGGGCGTTTCCTGTCGCGGGCGCTAGGCCTACCCACACAAGTGAGGTATCATTTTTATCGGGAGACTTGGGGGAATGCTGGGTGGAAGGAAATTTGTGGCTCCTCTCAGATTCCAGAACTTTCTGCCACAGAAATGTGAGGAACATATGCTTTTTTAGCCAAATTTTGAGGTTTGCAAAGGATTCTGGGTAACAGAACCTGGTCCGAGCCACACAAGTCACCCCATCTTGGATTCCCCTAGGTCTCTAGTTTTCAGAAATGCACAGGTTTGGTAGGTTTCCCTATGTGCCGGATGAGCTAGAGGCCAAAATCTACAGGTAGGCACTTTGCAAAAAACACCTCTGTTTTCTTTAAAAAATTTGGATGTGTCCACGTTGCGGTTTGGGGCGTTTCCTGTCGCGGGCGCTAGGCCTACCCACACAAGTGAGGTATCATTTTTATCGGGAGACTTGGGGGAATGCTGGGTGGAAGAAAATTTGTGGCTCCTCTCAGATTCCAGAACTTTCTGCACAGAAATATGAGGAACATGTGTTTTTTTAGCCAAATTTTGAGGTTTGCAAAGGATTCTGGGTAACAGAACCTGGTCCGAGCCACACACGTCACCCCATCTTGGATTCCCCTAGGTCTCTAGTTTTCAGAAATGCACAGGTTTGGTAGTTTTCCCTAGGTGCCGGCTGAGGTAGAGGCCAAAATCTACAGGTAGGCACTTTGCAAAAAACACCTCTGTTTTCTTTCAAAAAATTGGATGTGTCCACGTTGCGCTTTGGGGCGCTTCCTGTCGCGGGCGCTAGGCCTACCCACACAAGTGAGGTATCATTTTTATCGGGAGACTTGGGGGAATGCTGGGTGGAAGGAAATTTGTGGCTCCTCTCAGATTCCAGAACTTTCTGCCACAGAAATGTGAGGAACATATGCTTTTTTAGCCAAATTTTGAGGTTTGCAAAGGATTCTGGGTAACAGAACCTGGTCCGAGCCACACAAGTCACCCCATCTTGGATTCCCCTAGGTCTCTAGTTTTCAGAAATGCACAGGTTTGGTAGGTTTCCCTAGGTGCCGGCTGAGCTAGAGGCCAAAATCTACAGGTAGGCATTTTGCAAAAAACACCTCTGTTTTCTTTAAAAAATTTGGATGTGTCCACGTTGCGGTTTGGGGCGTTTCCTGTCGCGGGCGCTAGGCCTACCCACACAAGTGAGGTATCATTTTTATCGGGAGACTTGGGGGAATGCTGGGTGGAAGGAAATTTGTGGCTCCTCTCAGATTCCAGAACTTTCTGCACAGAAATATGAGGAACATGTGCTTTTTTAGCCACATTTTGAGGTTTGCAAAGGATTCTGGGTAACAGAACCGGGTCCGAGCCACACAAGTCACTCCATCGTGGATTCCCCTAGGTCTCTAGTTTTCAGAAATGCACAGATTTGGTAGGTTTCCCTAGTTGCCGGCTGAGCTAGAGGCCAAAATCTACAGGTAGGCACTTTGCAAAAAACACCTCTGTTTTCTTTTAAAAAATTGGATGTGTCCACGTTGCGCTTTGGGGCGCTTCCTGTCGTGGGCGCTAGGCCTACCCACACAAGTGAGGTATCATTTTTATCGGGAGACTTGGGGGAACGCTGGGTGGAAGGAAATTTGTGGCTCCTCTCAGATTCCAGAACTTTCTGCCACAGAAATGTGAGGAACATGTGTTTTTTTAGCCAAATTTTGAGGTTTGCAAAGGATTCTGTGTAACAGAACCTGGTCCGAGCCACACAAGTCACCCCATCTTGGATTCCCCTAGGTCTCTAGTTTTCAGAAATGCACAGGTTTGGTAGGTTTCCCTAGGTGTCGGCTGAGCTAGAGGCCAAAATCTACAGGTAGGCACTTTGCAAAAAACACCTTTGTTTTCTTTCAAAAATTTGGATGTGTCCACGTTTCGCTTTGGGGCGTTTCCTGTCGCGGGCGCTTGGCCTACCTACACAAGTGAGGTATTATTTTTATCGGTAGACTTGGGGGAACGCTGGGTGGAAGGAAATGTGTGGCTCCTATCAGATTCCAGAACTTTCTGCCACAGAAATGTGAGGAACATGTGTTTTTTTTGCTAAATTTTGAGGTTTGCAAAGGATTCTGGGTAACAGAACCTGGTCCGAGCCACACAAGTCACCCCATCTTGGATTCCCCTAGGTCTCTAAATTTCAGAAATGCACAGGTTTGGTAGGTTTCCCTAGGTGCAGGCTAAGCTAGAGGCCAAAATCTACAGGTAGGCACTTTGCAAAAAACACCTTTGTTTTATTTCAAAAATTTGGATGTGTCCTCGTTGCGCTTTGGGGCGTTTCCTGTCTCGGGCGCTAGGCCTACCCACACAAGTGAGGTATCATTTTTATCGGGAAACTTGGGGGAACGCTGGGTGGAAGGAAATTTGTGGCTCCTCTCAGATTCCAAAACTTTCTGCCACAGAAATGTGAGGAACATGTGTTTTTTTTGCCAAATTTTGAGGTTTGTAAAGGATTCTGGGAAACAGAACCTGGTCCGAGCCACACAGGTCACCCCATCTCGGATTCCCCTAGGTCTCTAGTTTTCAGAAATGCACAGGTTTGGTAGGTTTCCCTAGGTGCCGGATGAGCTAGAGGCCAAAATCTACAGGTAGGCACTTTGCAAAAAACACCTCTGTTTTCTTTCAAAAATTTGGATGAGTACACGTTGCGCTTTGGGGCGTTTCCTGTCGCGGGCACTAGGCCTACCCACACAAGTGAGGTATCATTTTTATCGGGAGACTTGGGGGAATGCTGGGTGGCAGGAAATTTGTGGCTCCTCTCAGAATCCAGAACTTTCTACCACAGAAACGTGAGGAACATGTCCTTTTTTTGCCAAATTTTGAGGTTTGCAAAGGATTCTGTGTAACAGAACCTGGACCGAGCCACACAAGTCACCCCATCTTGGATTCCCCTAGGTCTCTAGTTTTCAGAAATGCACAGGTTTGGTAGGTTTCCCTAGGTTCCGACTGAGCTAGAGGCCAAAATCTACAGGTAGGCACTTTGCAAAAAACACCTCTGTTTTCTTTCAAAAATTTGGATATGTCCACGTTGTGCTTTGGGGCATTCCCTATCGCGGGCGCTAGGCCTACCCACACAAGTGAGGTATCATTTTTATCGGGAGACTTGGGGGAACGCTGGGTAGAAGGAAATTTGTGGCTCCTCTCAGATTCCAGAACGTTCTGCCACAAAAATGTGAGGAACATGTGTTTTTTTAGCCAAATTTTGAGGTTTGCAAAGGATTCTGGGTAACAGAACCTGGTCCGAGCCACACAAGTCACCCCATCTTGGATTTCCCTAGGTCTCTAGTTTTCAGAAATGCACATGTTTGAAAGGTTTCCCGAGGTGCCGGCTGAGCTAGAGGCCAAAATCTACAGGTAGGCACTTTGCAAAAAACACCTCTGCTTTCTTTCAAAAATTTGGATGTGTCCACGTTGTGCTTTGGGGTGATTCCTGTCGCGGGCGCTAGGCCTACCCACACAAGTGAGGTATCATTTTTATAGGGAGACTTGGGGGAACGCTGGGTGGGAGGAAATTTGTGGCTCCTCTCAGATTCCAGAACTTTTTGCCACAGAAATGTGAGGAACATGTGTTTTTTTTGCCAAATTTTGAGTTTTGCAAAGGATTCTGGGTAACAGAACCTGGTCTAAGCCACACAAGTCACCCCATCTTGGATTCCCCTGGGTCTCTAGTTTTCAGAAATGCACAGGTTTGGTAGGTTTCCCTAGGTGCCGGCTGAGCTAGAGGCCAAAATCTACAGGTAGGCACTTTGCAAAAAACACCTCTGTTTTCTTTCAAAAATTTGGATATGTCCACGTTGCGCTTTGGGGCATTCCCTATCGCGGGCGCTAGGCCTACCCACACAAGTGAGGTATCATTTTTATCGGGAGACTTGGGGGAACGCTGGGTAGAAGGAAATTTGTGGCTCCTCTCAGATTCCAGAACGTTCTGCCACAAAAATTTGAGGAACATGTGTTTTTTTAGCCAAATTTTGAGGTTTGCAAAGGATTCTGGGTAACAGAACCTGGTCCGAGCCACACAAGTCACCCCATCTTGGATTCCCCTAGGTCTCTAGTTTTCAGAAATGCACATGTTTGAAAGGTTTCCCTAGGAGCCGGCTGAGCTAGAGGCCAAAATCTACAGGTAGGCACTTTGCAAAAAACACCTCTGTTTTCTTTAAAAAATTTGGATGTGTCCACGTTGTGCTTTGGGGTGTTTCCTGTCGCAGGCGCTAGGCCTACCCACACAAGTGAGGTATCATTTTTATAGGGAGACTTGGGGGAACGCTTGGTGGGAGGAAATTTGTGGCTCCTCTCAGATTCCAGAACTTTCTGCCACAGAAATGTGAGGAACATGTGTTTTTTTTGCCAAATTTGGAGTTTTGCAAAGGATTCTGGGTAACAGAACCTGGTCTAAGCAACACAAGTCACCCCATCTTGGATTCCCCTAGGTCTCTAGTTTTCAGAAATGCACAGGTTTGGTAGGTTTCCCTAGGTGCCGGCTGAGCTAGAGGCCAAAATCAACAGGTAGGCACTTTGCAAAAAACACCTCTGTTTTCTTTCAAAAATTTGGATGTGTCCACTTTGCGCTTTGGGGCGTTTCCTGTCGCGGGCGCTAGGCCTAACCACACAAGTGAGGTATGATTTTTATCGGGAGACTTGGGGGAACGCAGGGTGGAAGGACATTTGTGGCTCCTCTCAGATTCCAGAACTTTCTGCCACAGAAATGTGAGGAACATGTGTTTTTTTTGCCAAATTTTGAGGTTTGCAAAGGATTCTGGGAAACAGAACCTGGTCCGAGCCACACAAGTCACCCCATCTTGGATTCCCCTAGGTCTCTAGTTTTCAGAAATGCACAGGTTTGGTAGGTTTCCCTAGGTGCCGGTTGAGCTAGAGGCCAAAATCTACAGGTAGGCACTTTGTAAAAAACACCTCTGTTTTCTTTAAAAAATTTGGATGTGTCCACTTTGCGCTTTGGGGTGTTTCCTGTCGCGGGCGCTAGGCCTACCCACACAAGTGAGGTATCATTTTTATCGAGAGACTTGGGGGAATGCTGGGTGGAAGGAAATTTGTTGCTCCTCTCAGATTCCAGAACTTTCTGCCACAGAAATGTGAGGAATATGTGCTTTTTTAGCCAAATTTTGAGGTTTGCAAAGGATTCTGGGTAACAGAACCTGGTCCGAGCCACTCAAGTTAACCCATCTTGGATTCCCCTAGGTCTCTAGTTTTCTGAAATGCACAGGTTTGGTAGGTTTCCCTAGGTGCCGGCTGAGCTAGAGGCCAAAATCTACAGGTAGGCACTTTGCAAAAAACACCTCTGTTTTCTTTCAAAAACTTGGATGTGTCCACGTTGCGCTTTGGGGCGTTTCCTGTCGCGGGCGCTAGGCCTACCCACACAAGTGAGGTATCATTTTTATCGGGAGACTTGGGGGAATGCTGGGTGGAAGGAAATTTGTGGCTCCTCTCAGATTCCAGAACTTTCTGCCACAGAAATGTGAGGAACATGTGCTTTTTTAGCCACATTTTGAGGTTTGAAAGGATTCTGGGTAACATAACCTGGTCCGAGCCACACAAGTCACTCCATCTTGGATTCCCCTAGGTCTCTAGTTTTCAGAAATGCACAGGTTTGGTAGGTTTCCCTAGTTGCCGGCTATGCTAGAGGCCAAAATCTACAGGTAACACTTTGCAAAAAACACCTCTGTTTTCTTTAAAACATTTGGATGTGTCCACGTTGCGCTTTGGGGGGTTACCTGTCTCGGGCGCTAGGCCTACCCACACAAGTGAGGTATCATTTTTATCGGGAGACTTGGGGGAACGCTGGGTGGAAGGAAATTTGTGGCTCCTCTCAGATTCCAGAACTTTTTGCCACAGAAACGTGAGGAACATGTGTTTTTTTTGTCAAATTATGAGGTTTGCAAAGGATTCTGGGTAACAGAACCTGGTCCGAGCCACACAAGTCACCACATCTTGGATTCCCCTAGGTCTCTAGTTTTCAGAAATGCACAGGTTTGGTAGGTTTCCCTAGGTGCCGGCTAAGCTAGAGGCCAAAATCTACAGGTAGGCACTTTGCAAAAAACACCTTTGTTTTCTTTCAAAAATTTGGATGTGTCCACGTTTCGCTTTGGGGCGTTTCCTGTCGCGGGCGCTAGGCCTACATACACAAGTGATGTATCATTTTTATCGGGAGACTTGGGGGAACGCTGGGTGGAAGGAAATTTGTGGCTCCTATCAGATTCCAGAACTTTTTGCCACAGAAATGTGAGGAACATGTGTTTTTTTTGCCAAATTTTGGGGTTTGCAAAGGATTCTGGGTAACAGAACCTGGTCCGAGCCACACAAGTCACCCCATCTTGGATTCCCCTAGGTCTCTAGTTTTCAGAAATGCACAGGTTTGGTAGGTTTCCCTAGGTGCCGGCTGAGCTAGAGGCCAAAATCTACAGGTAGGCATTTTGCAAAAAACACCTCTGTTTTCTTTCAAAAACTTGGATGTGTCCACATTGCGCTTTGGGGCGTTTCCTGTCGCGGGCGCTAGGCCTACCCACACAAGTGAGGTATCATTTTTATCGGGAGACTTGGGGGAATGCTGGGTGGAAGGAAATTTGTGGCTCCTCTCAGATTCCAGAACTTTCTGCCACAGAAATGTGAGGAACATGTGCTTTTTTAGCCACATTTTGAGGTTTGAAAGGATTCTGGGTAACAGAACCTGGTCCGAGCGCACACAAGTCACTCCATCTTGGATTCCCCTAGGTCTCTAGTTTTCAGAAAGGCACAGGTTTGGTAGGTTTCCCTAGTTGCCGGCTGAGCTAGAGGCCAAAATCTACAGGTAACACTTTGCAAAAAACACCTCTGTTTTCTTTAAAACATTTGGATGTGTCCACGTTGCGCTTTGGGGCGTTACCTGTCGCGGGCGCTAGGCCTACCCACACAAGTGAGGTATCATTTTTATCGGGAGACTTGGGGGAACGCTGGGTGGAAGGAAATTTGTGGCTCTTCTCAGATTCCAGAACTTTCTGCCACAGAAATGTGAGGAACATGTGTTTTTTTTGCCAAATTATGAGGTTTGCAAAGGATTCTGGGTAACAGAACCTGGTCCGAGCCACACAAGTCACCCCATCTTGGATTCCCCTGGGTCCCTAGTTTTCAGAAATGCACAGGTTTGGTCGGTTTCCCTAGGTGCCGGCTAAGCTAGAGGCCAAAATCTACAGGTAGGCACTTTGCAAAAAACACCTCTGTTTTCTTTCAAAAATTTGGATGTGTCCACGTTTCGCTTTGGGGCGTTTCCTGTCGCGGGCGCTAGTCCTACCTACACAAGTGAGGTATCATTTTTATCGGGAGACTTGGGGGAACGCTGGGTGGAAGGAAATTTGTGGCTCCTATCAGATTCCAGAACTTTCTGCCACAGAAATGTGAGGAACATGTGTTTTTTTTGCCAAATTTTGAGGTTTGCAAAGGATTCTGGGTAACAGAACCTGGTCCGAGCCACACAAGTCACCCCATCTTGGATTCCCGTAGGTCTCTAAATTTCAGAAATGCACAGGTTTGGTAGGTTTCCCTAGGTGCCGGCTGAGCTAGAGGCCAAAATCTACAGGAAGGCACTTTGCAAAAAACACCTCTGTTTTCTTTCAAAAATTTGGATGTGTCCACGTTGCGCTTTGGGGCGTTTCCTGTCGCGGGCGCTAGGCCTACCCACACAAGTGAGGTATCATTTTTATCAGGAGACTTGGGGGAATGCTGGGTGGAAGGAAATTTGTGGCTCCTCTCAGATTCCAGAACTTTCTGCCATAGAAATGTGAGGAACATGTGCTTTTTTAGCCAAATTTTGAGGTTTGCAAAGGATTCTGGGTAACAGAACCTGGTCCGAGCCACACAAGTCACCCCATCTTAGATTCCCCTAGGTCTCTATTTTTCAGAAATGCACAGGTTTGGTAGGTTTCCCTAGGTGCCGGATGAGCTAGAGGCAAAAATCTACAGGTAGGCACTTTGCAAAAAACACCTCTGTTTTCTTTCAAAAATTTGGATGTGTCCACGTTGTGCTTTGGGGTGTTTCCTGTCGCGGGCGCTAGGCCTACCCACACAAGTGAGGTATCATTTTTATAGGGAGACTTGGGGGAACGCTGGGTGGGAGGAAATTTGTGGCTCCTCTCAGATTCCAGAACTTTCTGCCACAGAAATGTGAGGAACATGTGTTTTTTTTGCCAAATTTTGAGTTTTGCAAAGGATTCTGGGTAACAGAACCTGGTCTAAGCCACACAAGTCACCCCATCTTGGATTCCCCTAGGTCTCTAGTTTTCAGAAATGCACAGGTTTGGTAGGTTTCCCTAGGTGCCGGCTGAGCTAGAGGCCAAAATCTACAGGTAGGCACTTTGCAAAAAACACCTCTGTTTTCTTTCAAAAATTTGGATGTGTCCACGTTGCGCTTTGGGGCGTTTCATGTCGTGGGCGCTAGGCCTAACCACTCAAGTGAGGTATCATTTTTATCGGGAGACTTGGGGGAACGCTGGGTGGAAGGAAATTTGTGGCTCCTCTCAGATTCCAGAACTTTCTGCCACAGAAATGTGAGGAACATGTGCTTTTTTAGCCAAATTTTGATGTTTGCAAAGGATTCTGGGTAACAGAACCTGGTCCGAGCCACACAAGTCACCCCATCTTGGATTCCCCTAGGTCTCTAAATTTCAGAAATGCACAGGTTTGGTAGGTTTCCCTAGGTGCCGGCTGAGCTAGAGGCCAAAATCTACAGGTAGGCATTTTGCAAAAAACACCTCTGTTTTCTTTCAAAAACTTGGATGTGTCCACGTTGCGCTTTGGGGCGTTTCCTGTCGCGGGCGCTAGGTCTTCCCACACAAGTGAGGTATCATTTTTATCGGGAGACTTGGGGGAATGCTGGGTGGAAGGAAATTTGTGGCTCCTCTCAGATTCCAGAACTTTCTGCCACAGAAATATGAGGAACATGTGTTTTTTTAGCCAAATTTTGAGGTTTGCAAAGGATTCTGGGTAACAGAACCTGGTCCGAGCCACACAAGTCACCCCATCTTGGATTCCCCTAGGTCTCTAAATTTCAGAAATGCACAGGTTTGGTAGGTTTCCCTAGGTGCCGGGTGAGCTAGAGGCCAAAATCTACAGGTAACACTTTGCAAAAAACACCTCTGTTTTCTTTCAAAAATTTGGATGTGTCCACGTTGCGCTTTGGGGCGTTTCCTGTCGCGGGCGCTAGGCCTACCCACACAAGTGAGGTATCATTTTTATCGGGAGACTTGGGGGAATGCTGGGTGGAAGGAAATTTGTGGCTCCTCTCAGATTCCAGAACTTTCTGCCACAGAAATGTGAGGAACATATGCTTTTTTAGCCAAATTTTGAGGTTTGCAAAGGATTCTGGGTAACAGAACCTGGTCCGAGCCACACAAGTCACCCCATCTTGGATTCCCCTAGGTCTCTAGTTTTCAGAAATGCACAGGTTTGGTAGGTTTCCCTATGTGCCGGATGAGCTAGAGGCCAAAATCTACAGGTAGGCACTTTGCAAAAAACACCTCTGTTTTCTTTAAAAAATTTGGATGTGTCCACGTTGCGGTTTGGGGCGTTTCCTGTCGCGGGCGCTAGGCCTACCCACACAAGTGAGGTATCATTTTTATCGGGAGACTTGGGGGAATGCTGGGTGGAAGAAAATTTGTGGCTCCTCTCAGATTCCAGAACTTTCTGCACAGAAATATGAGGAACATGTGTTTTTTTAGCCAAATTTTGAGGTTTGCAAAGGATTCTGGGTAACAGAACCTGGTCCGAGCCACACAAGTCACCCCATCTTGGATTCCCCTAGGTCTCTAGTTTTCAGGAATGCACAGGTTTGGTAGTTTTCCCTAGGTGCCGGCTGAGGTAGAGGCCAAAATCTACAGGTAGGCACTTTGCAAAAAACACCTCTGTTTTCTTTCAAAAAATTGGATGTGTCCACGTTGCGCTTTGGGGCGCTTCCTGTCGCGGGCGCTAGGCCTACCCACACAAGTGAGGTTTCATTTTTATCGGGAGACTTGGGGGAACGCTGGGTGGAAGGAAATTTGTGGCTCTTCTCAGATTCCAGAACTTTCTGCCAGAGAAATGTGAGGAACATGTGTTTTTTTAGCCAAATTTTGAGGTTTGCAAAGGATTCTGTGTAACAGAACCTGGTCCGAGCCACACAAGTCACCCCATCTTGGATTCCCCTAGGTCTCTAGTTTTCAGAAATGCACAGGTTTGGTAGGTTTCCATAGGTGCCGGCTGAGCTAGAGGCCAAAATCTACAGGTAGGCACTTTGCAAAAAACACCTCTGTTTTCTTTCAAAAATGTGGATGTGTCCACTTTGCGCTGTGGGGCATTCCCTATCGCAGGCGCTAGGCCTACCCACACAAGTGAGGTATCATTTTTATCGGGAGACTTGGGGGAAC
This sequence comes from Pleurodeles waltl, assembly GCF_031143425.1. Taxonomy (NCBI): domain Eukaryota; kingdom Metazoa; phylum Chordata; class Amphibia; order Caudata; family Salamandridae; genus Pleurodeles; species Pleurodeles waltl. The sequence goes on along the minus strand of NW_027149823.1, from coordinate 169,760 downwards.
GCTGGGTAGAAGGAAATTTGTGGCTCCTCTCAGAATCCAGAACGTTCTGCCACAAAAATGTGAGGAACATGTGTTTTTTTAGCCAAATTTTGAGGTTTGCAAAGGATTCTGGGTAACAGAACCTGGTCCGAGCCACACAAGTCACCCCATCTTGTATTCCCCTAGGTCTCTAGTTTTCAGAAATGCACATGTTTGGTAGGTTTCCCTAGGTGCCGGCTGAGCTAGAGGCCAAAATCTACAGGTAGGCACTTTGCAAAAAACACCTCTGTTTTCTTTCAAAAATTTGGATGTGTCCACGTTGTGCTTTGGGGTGTTTCCTGTCACGGGCGCTAGGCCTACCCACACAAGTGAGGTATCATTTTTATAGGGAGACTTAGGGGAACGCTGGGGGGGAGGACATTTGGGGCTCCTCTCAGATTCCAGAACTTTCTGCCACAGAAATGTGAGGAACATGTGTTTTTTTTGCCAAATTTTGAGTTTTGCAAAGGATTCTGGGTAACAGAACCTGGTCTAAGCCACACAAGTCACCCCATCTTGGATTCCCCTAGGTCTCTAGTTTTCAGAAATGCACAGGTTTGGTAGGTTTCCCTAGGTGCCGGCTGAGCTAGAGGCCAAAATCTACAGGTAGGCACTTTGCAAAAAACACCTCTGTTTTCTTTCAAAAATTTGGATGTGTCCACGTTGCGCTTTGGGGCGTTTCATGTCGTGGGCGCTAGGCCTAACCACTCAAGTGAGGTATCATTTTTATCGGGAGACTTGGGGGAACGCTGGGTGGAAGGAAATTTGTGGCTCCTCTCAGATTCCAGAACTTTCTGCCACAGAAATGGGAGGAACATGTGTTTTTTTTGCCAAATTTTGAGGTTTGCAAAGGATTCTGGGAAACAGAACCTGGTCCGAGCCACACAAGTCACCCCATCTTGGATTCCCCTAGGTCTCTAGTTTTCAGAAATGCACAGTTTTGGTAGGTTTCCCTAGGTGCCGGCTGAGCTAGAGGCCAAAATCTACAGGTAGGCACTTTGTAAAAAACACCTCTGTTTTCTTTCAAAAATTTGGATGTGTCCACGTTGCGCTTTGGGGCGTTTCCTGTCGCGGGCGCTAGGCCTACCCACACAAGTGAGGTATCATTTTTATCGAGAGACTTGGGGGAATGCTGGGTGGAAGGAAATTTGTGGCTCCTCTCAGATTCCAGAACTTTCTGCCACAGAAATATGAGGAACATGTGTTTTTTTAGCCAAATTTTGAGGTTTGCAAAGGATTCTGGGTAACAGAACCTGGTCCGAGCCACACAAGTCACCCCATCTTGGATTCCCCTAGGTCTCTAAATTTCAGAAATGCACAGGTTTGGTAGGTTTCCCTAGGTGCCGGGTGAGCTAGAGGCCAAAATCTACAGGTAACACTTTGCAAAAAACACCTCTGTTTTCTTTCAAAAATTTGGATGTGTCCACGTTGCGCTTTGGGGCGTTTCATGTCGTGGGCGCTAGGCCTAACCACTCAAGTGAGGTATCATTTTTATCGGGAGACTTGGGGGAACGCTGGGTGGAAGGAAATTTGTGGCTCCTCTCAGATTCCAGAACTTTCTGCCACAGAAATGTGAGGAACATGTGCTTTTTTAGCCAAATTTTGATGTTTGCAAAGGATTCTGGGTAACAGAACCTGGTCCGAGCCACACAAGTCACCCCATCTTGGATTCCCCTAGGTCTCTAAATTTCAGAAATGCACAGGTTTGGTAGGTTTCCCTAGGTGCCGGCTGAGCTAGAGGCCAAAATCTACAGGTAGGCATTTTGCAAAAAACACCTCTGTTTTCTTTCAAAAACTTGGATGTGTCCACGTTGCGCTTTGGGGCGTTTCCTGTCGCGGGCGCTAGGTCTTCCCACACAAGTGAGGTATCATTTTTATCGGGAGACTTGGGGGAATGCTGGGTGGAAGGAAATTTGTGGCTCCTCTCAGATTCCAGAACTTTCTGCCACAGAAATATGAGGAACATGTGTTTTTTTAGCCAAATTTTGAGGTTTGCAAAGGATTCTGGGTAACAGAACCTGGTCCGAGCCACACAAGTCACCCCATCTTGGATTCCCCTAGGTCTCTAAATTTCAGAAATGCACAGGTTTGGTAGGTTTCCCTAGGTGCCGGGTGAGCTAGAGGCCAAAATCTACAGGTAACACTTTGCAAAAAACACCTCTGTTTTCTTTCAAAAATTTGGATGTGTCCACGTTGCGCTTTGGGGCGTTTCCTGTCGCGGGCGCTAGGCCTACCCACACAAGTGAGGTATCATTTTTATCGGGAGACTTGGGGGAATGCTGGGTGGAAGGAAATTTGTGGCTCCTCTCAGATTCCAGAACTTTCTGCCACAGAAATGTGAGGAACATATGCTTTTTTAGCCAAATTTTGAGGTTTGCAAAGGATTCTGGGTAACAGAACCTGGTCCGAGCCACACAAGTCACCCCATCTTGGATTCCCCTAGGTCTCTAGTTTTCAGAAATGCACAGGTTTGGTAGGTTTCCCTATGTGCCGGATGAGCTAGAGGCCAAAATCTACAGGTAGGCACTTTGCAAAAAACACCTCTGTTTTCTTTAAAAAATTTGGATGTGTCCACGTTGCGGTTTGGGGCGTTTCCTGTCGCGGGCGCTAGGCCTACCCACACAAGTGAGGTATCATTTTTATCGGGAGACTTGGGGGAATGCTGGGTGGAAGAAAATTTGTGGCTCCTCTCAGATTCCAGAACTTTCTGCACAGAAATATGAGGAACATGTGTTTTTTTAGCCAAATTTTGAGGTTTGCAAAGGATTCTGGGTAACAGAACCTGGTCCGAGCCACACAAGTCACCCCATCGTGGATTCCCCTAGGTCTCTAGTTTTCAGAAATGCACAGGTTTGGTAGTTTTCCCTAGGTGCCGGCTGAGGTAGAGGCCAAAATCTACAGGTAGGCACTTTGCAAAAAACACCTCTGTTTTCTTTCAAAAAATTGGATGTGTCCACGTTGCGCTTTGGGGCGCTTCCTGTCGCGGGCGCTAGGCCTACCCACACAAGTGAGGTATCATTTTTATCGGGAGACTTGGGGGAACGCTGGGTGGAAGGAAATTTGTGGCTCTTCTCAGATTCCAGAACTTTCTGCCAGAGAAATGTGAGGAACATGTGTTTTTTTAGCCAAATTTTGAGGTTTGCAAAGGATTCTGTGTAACAGAACCTGGTCCGAGCCACACAAGTCACCCCATCTTGGATTCCCCTAGGTCTCTAGTTTTCAGAAATGCACAGGTTTGGTAGGTTTCCATAGGTGCCGGCTGAGCTAGAGGCCAAAATCTACAGGTAGGCACTTTGCAAAAAACACCTCTGTTTTCTTTCAAAAATGTGGATGTGTCCACTTTGCGCTGTGGGGCATTCCCTATCGCAGGCGCTAGGCCTACCCACACAAGTGAGGTATCATTTTTATCGGGAGACTTGGGGGAACGCTGGGTAGAAGGAAATTTGTGGCTCCTCTCAGAATCCAGAACGTTCTGCCACAAAAATGTGAGGAACATGTGTTTTTTTAGCCAAATTTTGAGGTTTGCAAAGGATTCTGGGTAACAGAACCTGGTCCGAGCCACACAAGTCACCCCATCTTGTATTCCCCTAGGTCTCTAGTTTTCAGAAATGCACATGTTTGGTAGGTTTCCCTAGGTGCCGGCTGAGCTAGAGGCCAAAATCTACAGGTAGGCACTTTGCAAAAAACACCTCTGTTTTCTTTCAAAAATTTGGATGTGTCCACGTTGTGCTTTGGGGTGTTTCCTGTCGCGGGCGCTAGGCCTACCCACACAAGTGAGGTATCATTTTTATAGGGAGACTTAGGGGAACGCTGGGGGGGAGGACATTTGTGGCTCCTCTCAGATTCCAGAACTTTCTGCCACAGAAATGTGAGGAACATGTGTTTTTTTTGCCAAATTTTTAGTTTTGCAAAGGATTCTGGGTAACAGAACCTGGTCTAAGCCACACAAGTCACCCCATCTTGGATTCCCCTAGGTCTCTAGTTTTCAGAAATGCACAGGTTTGGTAGGTTTCCCTAGGTGCCGGCTGAGCTAGAGGCCAAAATCTACAGGTAGGCACTTTGCAAAAAACACCTCTGTTTTCTTTCAAAAATTTGGATGTGTCCACGTTGCGCTTTGGGGCGTTTCATGTCGTGGGCGCTAGGCCTAACCACTCAAGTGAGGTATCATTTTTATCGGGAGACTTGGGGGAACGCTGGGTGGAAGGAAATTTGTGGCTCCTCTCAGATTCCAGAACTTTCTGCCACAGAAATGTGAGGAACATGTGTTTTTTTTTGCCAAATTTTGAGGTTTGCAAAGGATTCTGGGAAACAGAACCTGGTCCGAGCCACACAAGTCACCCCATCTTGGATTCCCCTAGGTCTCTAGTTTTCAGAAATGCACAGTTTTGGTAGGTTTCCCTAGGTGCCGGCTGAGCTAGAGGCCAAAATCTACAGGTAGGCACTTTGTAAAAAACACCTCTGTTTTCTTTCAAAAATTTGGATGTGTCCACGTTGCGCTTTGGGGCGTTTCCTGTCGCGGGCGCTAGGCCTACCCACACAAGTGAGGTATCATTTTTATCGAGAGACTTGGGGGAATGCTGGGTGGAAGGAAATTTGTGGCTCCTCTCAGATTCCAGAACTTTCTGCCACAGAAATGTGAGGAACATGTGCTTTTTTAGCCAAATTTTGATGTTTGCAAAGGATTCTGGGTAACAGAACCTGGTCCGAGCCACACAAGTTAACCCATCTTGGATTCCCCTAGGTCTCTAGTTTTCTGAAATGCAAAGGTTTGGTAGGTTTCCCTAGGTGCCGGCTGAGCTAGAGGCAAAAATCTACAGGTAGGCACTTTGCAAAAAACACCTCTGTTTTCTTTCAAAAATGTGGATGTGTCCACTTTGCGCTGTGGGGCATTCCCTATCGCAGGCGCTAGGCCTACCCACACAAGTGAGGTATCATTTTTATCGGGAGACTTGGGGGAACGCTGGGTAGAAGGAAATTTGTGGCTCCTCTCAGAATCCAGAACGTTCTGCCACAAAAATGTGAGGAACATGTGTTTTTTTAGCCAAATTTTGAGGTTTGCAAAGGATTCTGGGTAACAGAACCTGGTCCGAGCCACACAAGTCACCCCATCTTGTATTCCCCTAGGTCTCTAGTTTTCAGAAATGCACATGTTTGGTAGGTTTCCCTAGGTGCCGGCTGAGCTAGAGGCCAAAATCTACAGGTAGGCACTTTGCAAAAAACACCTCTGTTTTCTTTCAAAAATTTGGATGTGTCCACGTTGTGCTTTGGGGTGTTTCCTGTCACGGGCGCTAGGCCTACCCACACAAGTGAGGTATCATTTTTATAGGGAGACTTAGGGGAACGCTGGGGGGGAGGACATTTGTGGCTCCTCTCAGATTCCAGAACTTTCTGCCACAGAAATGTGAGGAACATGTGTTTTTTTTGCCAAATTTTGAGTTTTGCAAAGGATTCTGGGTAACAGAACCTGGTCTAAACCACACAAGTCACCCCATCTTGGATTCCCCTAGGTCTCTAGTTTTCAGAAATGCACAGGTTTGGTAGGTTTCCCTAGGTGCCGGCTGAGCTAGAGGCCAAAATCTACAGGTAGGCACTTTGCAAAAAACACCTCTGTTTTCTTTCAAAAATTTGGATGTGTCCACGTTGCGCTTTGGGGCGTTTCATGTCGTGGGCGCTAGGCCTAACCACTCAAGTGAGGTATCATTTTTATCGGGAGACTTGGGGGAACGCTGGGTGGAAGGAAATTTGTGGCTCCTCTCAGATTCCAGAACTTTCTGCCACAGAAATGTGAGGAACATGTGTTTTTTTGGCCAAATTTTGAGGTTTGCAAAGGATTCTGGGAAACAGAACCTGGTCCGAGCCACACAAGTCACCCCATCTTGGATTCCCCTAGGTCTCTAGTTTTCAGAAATGCACAGTTTTGGTAGGTTTCCCTAGGTGCCGGCTGAGCTAGAGGCCAAAATCTACAGGTAGGCACTTTGTAAAAAACACCTCTGTTTTCTTTCAAAAATTTGGATGTGTCCACGTTGCGCTTTGGGGCGTTTCCTGTCGCGGGCGCTAGGCCTACCCACACAAGTGAGGTATCATTTTTATCGAGAGACTTGGGGGAATGCTGGGTGGAAGGAAATTTGTGGCTCCTCTCAGATTCCAGAACTTTCTGCCACAGAAATGTGAGGAACATGTGCTTTTTTAGCCAAATTTTGATGTTTGCAAAGGATTCTGGGTAACAGAACCTGGTCCGAGCCACACAAGTTAACCCATCTTGGATTCCCCTAGGTCTCTAGTTTTCTGAAATGCAAAGGTTTGGTAGGTTTCCCTAGGTGCCGGCTGAGCTAGAGGCAAAAATCTACAGGTAGGCACTTTGCAAAAAACACCTCTGTTTTCTTTCAAAAATGTGGATGTGTCCACGTTGTGCTTTGGGGTGTTTCCTGTCGCGGGCGCTAGGCCTACCCACACAAGTGAGGTATCATTTTTATAGGGAGACTTGGGGGAACGCTGGGTGGGAGGAAATTTGTGGCTCCTCTCAGATTCCAGAACTTTCTGCCACAGAAATGTGAGGAACATGTGTTTTTTTTGCCAAATTTTGAGTTTTGCAAAGGATTCTGGGTAACAGAACCTGGTCTAAGCCACACAAGTCACCCCATCTTGGATTCCCCTAGGTCTCTAGTTTTCAGAAATACACAGGTTTGGTAGGTTTCCCTAGGTGCCGGCTGAGCTAGAGGCCAAAATCTACAGGTAGGCACTTTGCAAAAAACACCTCTGTTTTCTTTCAAAAATTTGGATGTGTCCACGTTGCGCTTTGGGGCGTTTCATGTCGTGGGCGCTAGGCCTAACCACTCAAGTGAGGTATCATTTTTATCGGGAGACTTGGGGGAACGCTGGGTGGAAGGAAATTTGTGGCTCCTATCAGATTCCAGAACTTTCTGCCACAGAAATGTGAGGAACATGTGTTTTTTTTGCCAAATTTTGAGGTTTGCAAAGGATTCTGGGAAACAGAACCTGGTCCGAGCCACACAAGTCACCCCATCTTGGATTCCCCTAGGTCTCTAGTTTTCAGAAATGCACAGTTTTGGTAGGTTTCCCTAGGTGCCGGCTGAGCTAGAGGCCAAAATCTACAGGTAGGCACTTTGTAAAAAACACCTCTGTTTTCTTTCAAAAATTTGGATGTGTCCACGTTGCGCTTTGGGGCGTTTCCTGTCGCGGGCGCTAGGCCTACCCACACAAGTGAGGTATCATTTTTATCGAGAGACTTGGGGGAATGCTGGGTGGAAGGAAATTTGTGGCTCCTCTCAGATTCCAGAACTTTCTGCCACAGAAATGTGAGGAACATGTGCTTTTTTAGCCAAATTTTGATGTTTGCAAAGGATTCTGGGTAACAGAACCTGGTCCGAGCCACACAAGTCACCCCATCTTGGATTCCCCTAGGTCTCTAAATTTCAGAAATGCACAGGTTTGGTAGGTTTCCCTAGGTGCCGGCTGAGCTAGAGGCCAAAATCTACAGGTAGGCATTTTGCAAAAAACACCTCTGTTTTCTTTCAAAAACTTGGATGTGTCCACGTTGCGCTTTGGGGCGTTTCCTGTCGCGGGCGCTAGGTCTTCCCACACAAGTGAGGTATCATTTTTATCGGGAGACTTGGGGGAATGCTGGGTGGAAGGAAATTTGTGGCTCCTCTCAGATTCCAGAACTTTCTGCCACAGAAATATGAGGAACATGTGTTTTTTTAGCCAAATTTTGAGGTTTGCAAAGGATTCTGGGTAACAGAACCTGGTCCGAGCCACACAAGTCACCCCATCTTGGATTCCCCTAGGTCTCTAAATTTCAGAAATGCACAGGTTTGGTAGGTTTCCCTAGGTGCCGGGTGAGCTAGAGGCCAAAATCTACAGGTAACACTTTGCAAAAAACACCTCTGTTTTCTTTCAAAAATTTTGATGTGTCCACGTTGCGCTTTGGGGCGTTTCCTGTCGCGGGCGCTAGGCCTACCCACACAAGTGAGGTATCATTTTTATCGGGAGACTTGGGGGAATGCTAGGTGGAAGGAAATTTGTGGCTCCTCTCAGATTCCAGAACTTTCTGCCACAGAAATGTGAGGAACATATGCTTTTTTAGCCAAATTTTGAGGTTTGCAAAGGATTCTGGGTAACAGAACCTGGTCCGAGCCACACAAGTCACCCCATCTTGGATTCCCCTAGGTCTCTAGTTTTCAGAAATGCACAGGTTTGGTAGGTTTCCCTGTGTGCCGGATGAGCTAGAGGCCAAAATCTACAGGTAGGCACTTTGCAAAAAACACCTCTGTTTTCTTTAAAAAATTTGGATGTGTCCACGTTGCGGTTTGGGGCGTTTCCTGTCGCGGGCGCTAGGCCTACCCACACAAGTGAGGTATCATTTTTATCGGGAGACTTGGGGGAATGCTGGGTGGAAGAAAATTTGTGGCTCCTCTCAGATTCCAGAACTTTCTGCACAGAAATATGAGGAACATGTGTTTTTTTAGCCAAATTTTGAGGTTTGCAAAGGATTCTGGGTAACAGAACCTGGTCCGAGCCACACAAGTCACCCCATCTTGGATTCCCCTAGGTCTCTAGTTTTCAGAAATGCACAGGTTTGGTAGTTTTCCCTAGGTGCCGGCTGAGGTAGAGGCCAAAATCTACAGGTAGGCACTTTGCAAAAAACACCTCTGTTTTCTTTCAAAAAATTGGATGTGTCCACGTTGCGCTTTGGGGCGCTTCCTGTCGCGGGCGCTAGGCCTACCCACACAAGTGAGGTATTGTTTTTATCGGGAGACTTGGGGGAACGCTGGGTGGAAGGAAATTTGTGGCTCCTCTCAGATTCCACAACTTTCTGCCAGAGAAATGTGAGGAACATGTGTTTTTTTAGCCAAATTTTGAGGTTTGCAAAGGATTCTGTGTAACAGAACCTGGTCCGAGCCACACAAGTCACCCCATCTTGGATTCCCCTAGGTCTCTAGTTTTCAGAAATGCACAGGTTTGGTAGGTTTCCATAGGTGCCGGCTGAGCTAGAGGCCAAAATCTACAGGTAGGCACTTTGCAAAAAACACCTCTGTTTTCTTTCAAAAATGTGGATGTGTCCACTTTGCGCTGTGGGGCATTCCCTATCGCAGGCGCTAGGCCTACCCACACAAGTGAGGTATCATTTTTATCGGGAGACTTGGGGGAACGCTGGGAAGAAGGAAATTTGTGGCTCCTCTCAGAATCCAGAACGTTCTGCCACAAAAATGTGAGGAACATGTGTTTTTTTAGCCAAATTTTGAGGTTTGCAAAGGATTCTGGGTAACAGAACCTGGTCCGAGCCACACAAGTCACCCCATCTTGTATTCCCCTAGGTCTCTAGTTTTCAGAAATGCACATGTTTGGTAGGTTTCCCTAGGTGCCGGCTGAGCTGGAGGCCAAAATCTACAGGTAGGCACTTTGCAAAAAACACCTCTGTTTTCTTTCAAAAATTTGGATGTGTCCACGTTGTGCTTTGGGGTGTTTCCTGTCGCGGGCGCTAGGCCTACCCACACAAGTGAGGTATCATTTTTATAGGGAGACTTAGGGGAACGCTGGGGGGGAGGACATTTGTGGCTCCTCTCAGATTCCAGAACTTTCTGCCACAGAAATGTGAGGAACATGTGTTTTTTTTGCCAAATTTTGAGTTTTGCAAAGGATTCTGGGTAACAGAACCTGGTCTAAGCCACACAAGTCACCCCATCTTGGATTCCCCTAGGTCTCTAGTTTTCAGAAATGCACAGGTTTGGTAGGTTTCCCTAGGTGCCGGCTGAGCTAGAGGCCAAAATCTACAGGTAGGCACTTTGCAAAAAACACCTCTGTTTTCTTTCAAAAATTTGGATGTGTCCACGTTGCGCTTTGGGGCGTTTCATGTCGTGGGCGCTATGCCTAACCACTCAAGTGAGGTATCATTTTTATCGGGAGACTTGGGGGAACGCTGGGTGGAAGGAAATTTGTGGCTCCTCTCAGATTCCAGAACTTTCTGCCACAGAAATGTGAGGAACATGTGTTTTTTTTGCCAAATTTTGAGGTTTGCAAAGGATTCTGGGAAACAGAACCTGGTCCGAGCCACACAAGTCACCCCATCTTGGATTCCCCTAGGTCTCTAGTTTTCAGAAATGCACAGTTTTGGTAGGTTTCCCTAGGTGCCGGCTGAGCTAGAGGCCAAAATCTACAGGTAGGCACTTTGTAAAAAACACCTCTGTTTTCTTTCAAAAATGTGGATGTGTCCACGTTGCGCTTTGGGGCGTTTCCTGTCGCGGGCGCTAGGCCTACCCACACAAGTGAGGTATCATTTTTATCGAGAGACTTGGGGGAATGCTGGGTGGAAGGAAATTTGTGGCTCCTCTCAGATTCCAGAACTTTCTGCCACAGAAATGTGAGGAACATGTGCTTTTTTAGCCAAATTTTGATGTTTGCAAAGGATTCTGGGTAACAGAACCTGGTCCGAGCCACACAAGTTAACCCATCTTGGATTCCCCTAGGTCTCTAGTTTTCTGAAATGCAAAGGTTTGGTAGGTTTCCCTAGGTGCCGGCTGAGCTAGAGGCAAAAATCTACAGGTAGGCACTTTGCAAAAAACACCTCTGTTTTCTTTCAAAAATTTGGATGTGTCCACGTTGTGCTTTGGGGTGTTTCCTGTCGCGGGCGCTAGGCCTACCCACACAAGTGAGGTATCATTTTTATAGGGAGACTTGCGGGAACGCTGGGTGGGAGGAAATTTGTGGCTCCTCTCAGATTCCAGAACTTTCTGCCACAGAAATGTGAGGAACATGTGTTTTTTTTTGCCAAATTTTGAGTTTTGCAAAGGATTCTGGGTAACAGAACCTGGTCTAAGCCACACAAGTCACCCCATCTTGGATTCCCCTAGGTCTCTAGTTTTCAGAAATGCACAGGTTTGGTAGGTTTCCCTAGTTGCCGGCTGAGCTAGAGGCCAAAATCTACAGGTAACACTTTGCAAAAAACACCTCTGTTTTCTTTAAAACATTTGGATGTGTCCACGTTGTGCTTTGGGGCGTTACCTGTCGCGGGCGCTAGGCCTACCCACACAAGTGAGGTATCATTTTTATCGGGAGACTTGGGGGAACGCTGGGTGGAAGGAAATTTGTGGCTCCTCTCAGATTCCAGAACTTTCTGCCACAGAAATGTGAGGAACATGTGTTTTTTTTGCCAAATTATGAGGTTTGCAAAGGATTCTGGGTAACAGAACCTGGTCCGAGCCACACAAGTCACCCCATCTTGGATTCCCCTAGGTCCCTAGTTTTCAGAAATGCACAGGTTTGGTCGGTTTCCCTAGGTGCCGGCTAAGCTAGAGGCCAAAATCTACAGGTAGGCACTTTGCAAAAAACACCTCTGTTTTCTTTCAAAAATTTGGATGTGTCCACGTTTCGCTTTGGGGCGTTTCCTGTCGCGGGCGCTAGTCCTACCTACACAAGTGAGGTATCATTTTTATCGGGAGACTTGGGGGAACGCTGGGTGGAAGGAAATTTGTGGCTCCTATCAGATTCCAGAACGTTCTGCCACAAAAATGTGAGGAACATGTGTTTTTTTAGCCAAATTTTGAGGTTTGCAAAGGATTCTGGGTAACAGAACCTGGTCCGAGCCACACAAGTCACCCCATCTTGTATTCCCCTAGGTCTCTAGTTTTCAGAAATGCACATGTTTGGTAGGTTTCCCTAGGTGCCGGCTGAGCTGGAGGCCAAAATCTACAGGTAGGCACTTTGCAAAAAACACCTCTGTTTTCTTTCAAAAATTTGGATGTGTCCACGTTGTGCTTTGGGGTGTTTCCTGTCGCGGGCGCTAGGCCTACCCACACAAGTGAGGTATCATTTTTATAGGGAGACTTAGGGGAACGCTGGGGGGGAGGACATTTGTGGCTCCTCTCAGATTCCAGAACTTTCTGCCACAGAAATGTGAGGAACATGTGTTTTTTTTGCCAAATTTTGAGTTTTGCAAAGGATTCTGGGTAACAGAACCTGGTCTAAGCCACACAAGTCACCCCATCTTGGATTCCCCTAGGTCTCTAGTTTTCAGAAATGCACAGGTTTGGTAGGTTTCCCTAGGTGCCGGCTGAGCTAGAGGCCAAAATCTACAGGTAGGCACTTTGCAAAAAACACCTCTGTTTTCTTTCAAAAATTTGGATGTGTCCACGTTGCGCTTTGGGGCGTTTCATGTCGTGGGCGCTATGCCTAACCACTCAAGTGAGGTATCATTTTTATCGGGAGACTTGGGGGAACGCTGGGTGGAAGGAAATTTGTGGCTCCTCTCAGATTCCAGAACTTTCTGCCACAGAAATGTGAGGAACATGTGTTTTTTTTGCCAAATTTTGAGGTTTGCAAAGGATTCTGGGAAACAGAACCTGGTCCGAGCCACACAAGTCACCCCATCTTGGATTCCCCTAGGTCTCTAGTTTTCAGAAATGCACAGTTTTGGTAGGTTTCCCTAGGTGCCGGCTGAGCTAGAGGCCAAAATCTACAGGTAGGCACTTTGTAAAAAACACCTCTGTTTTCTTTCAAAAATGTGGATGTGTCCACGTTGCGCTTTGGGGCGTTTCCTGTCGCGGGCGCTAGGCCTACCCACACAAGTGAGGTATCATTTTTATCGAGAGACTTGGGGGAATGCTGGGTGGAAGGAAATTTGTGGCTCCTCTCAGATTCCAGAACTTTCTGCCACAGAAATGTGAGGAACATGTGCTTTTTTAGCCAAATTTTGATGTTTGCAAAGGATTCTGGGTAACAGAACCTGGTCCGAGCCACACAAGTTAACCCATCTTGGATTCCCCTAGGTCTCTAGTTTTCTGAAATGCAAAGGTTTGGTAGGTTTCCCTAGGTGCCGGCTGAGCTAGAGGCAAAAATCTACAGGTAGGCACTTTGCAAAAAACACCTCTGTTTTCTTTCAAAAATTTGGATGTGTCCACGTTGTGCTTTGGGGTGTTTCCTGTCGCGGGCGCTAGGCCTACCCACACAAGTGAGGTATCATTTTTATAGGGAGACTTGCGGGAACGCTGGGTGGGAGGAAATTTGTGGCTCCTCTCAGATTCCAGAACTTTCTGCCACAGAAATGTGAGGAACATGTGTTTTTTTTGCCAAATTTTGAGTTTTGCAAAGGATTCTGGGTAACAGAACCTGGTCTAAGCCACACAAGTCACCCCATCTTGGATTCCCCTAGGTCTCTAGTTTTCAGAAATGCACAGGTTTGGTAGGTTTCCCTAGTTGCCGGCTGAGCTAGAGGCCAAAATCTACAGGTAACACTTTGCAAAAAACACCTCTGTTTTCTTTAAAACATTTGGATGTGTCCACGTTGTGCTTTGGGGCGTTACCTGTCGCGGGCGCTAGGCCTACCCACACAAGTGAGGTATCATTTTTATCGGGAGACTTGGGGGAACGCTGGGTGGAAGGAAATTTGTGGCTCCTCTCAGATTCCAGAACTTTCTGCCACAGAAATGTGAGGAACATGTGTTTTTTTTGCCAAATTATGAGGTTTGCAAAGGATTCTGGGTAACAGAACCTGGTCCGAGCCACACAAGTCACCCCATCTTGGATTCCCCTAGGTCCCTAGTTTTCAGAAATGCACAGGTTTGGTCGGTTTCCCTAGGTGCCGGCTAAGCTAGAGGCCAAAATCTACAGGTAGGCACTTTGCAAAAAACACCTCTGTTTTCTTTCAAAAATTTGGATGTGTCCACGTTTCGCTTTGGGGCGTTTCCTGTCGCGGGCGCTAGTCCTACCTACACAAGTGAGGTATCATTTTTATCGGGAGACTTGGGGGAACGCTGGGTGGAAGGAAATTTGTGGCTCCTATCAGATTCCAGAACTTTCTGCCACAGAAATGTGAGGAACATGTGTTTTTTTTGCCAAATTTTGAGGTTTGCAAAGGATTCTGGGTAACAGAACCTGGTCCGAGCCACACAAGTCACCCCATCTTGGATTCCCGTAGGTCTCTAAATTTCAGAAATGCACAGGTTTGGTAGGTTTCCCTAGGTGCCGGCTGAGCTAGAGGCCAAAATCTACAGGAAGGCATTTTGCAAAAAACACCTCTGTTTTCTTTCAGAAACTTGGATGTGTCCACGTTGCGCTTTGGGGCGTTTCCTGTCGCGGGCGCTAGGCCTACCCACACAAGTGAGGTATCATTTTTATCGGGAGACTTGGGGGAATGCTGGGTGGAAGGAAATTTGTGGCTCCTCTCAGATTCCAGAACTTTCTGCCACAGAAATGTGAGGAACATGTGCTTTTTTAGCCACATTTTGATGTTTGAAAGGATTCTGGGTAACAGAACCTGGTCCGAGCCACACAAGTCACTCCATCTTGGATTCCCCTAGGTCTCTAGTTTTCAGAAAGGCACAGGTTTGGTAGGTTTCCCTAGGTGCCGGCTGAGCTAGAGGCCAAAATCTACAGGAAGGCACTTTGCAAAAAACACCTCTGTTTTCTTTCAAAAATTTGGATGTGTCCACGTTGCGCTTTAGGGCGTTTCCTGTCGCGGGCGCTAGGCCTACCCACACAAGTGAGGTATCATTTTTATCAGGAGACTTGGGGGAATGCTGGGTGGAAGGAAATTTGTGGCTCCTCTCAGATTCCAGAACTTTCTGCCATAGAAATGTGAGGAACATGTGCTTTTTTAGCCAAATTTTGAGGTTTGCAAAGGATTCTGGGTAACAGAACCTGGTCCGAGCCACACAAGTCACCCCATCTTAGATTCCCCTAGGTCTCTAGTTTTCAGAAATGCACAGGTTTGGTAGGTTTCCCTAGGTGCCGGATGAGCTAGAGGCAAAAATCTACAGGTAGGCACTTTGCAAAAAACACCTCTGTTTTCTTTCAAAAATTTGGATGTGTCCACGTTGTGCTTTGGGGTGTTTCCTGTCGCGGGCGCTAGGCCTACCCACACAAGTGAGGTATCATTTTTATAGGGAGACTTGGGGGAACGCTGGGTGGGAGGAAATTTGTGGCTCCTCTCAGATTCCAGAACTTTCTGCCACAGAAATGTGAGGAACATGTGTTTTTTTTGCCAAATTTTGAGTTTTGCAAAGGATTCTGGGTAACAGAACCTGGTCTAAGCCACACAAGTCACCCCATCTTGGATTCCCCTAGGTCTCTAGTTTTCAGAAATGCATAGGTTTGGTAGGTTTCCCTAGGTGCCGGCTGAGCTAGAGGCCAAAATCTACAGGTAGGCACTTTGCAAAAAACACCTCTGTTTTCTTTCAAAAATTTGGATGTGTTCACGTTGCGCTTTGGGGCGTTTCATGTCGTGGGCGCTAGGCCTAACCACTCAAGTGAGGTATCATTTTTATCGGGAGACTTGGGGGAACGCTGGGTGGAAGGAAATTTGTGGCTCCTCTCAGATTCCAGAACTTTCTGCCACAGAAATGTGAGGAACATGTGTTTTTTTTGCCAAATTTTGAGGTTTGCAAAGGATTCTGGGAAACAGAACCTGGTCCGAGCCACACAAGTCACCCCATCTTGGATTCCCCTAGGTCTCTAGTTTTCAGAAATGCACAGTTTTGGTAGGTTTCCCTAGGTGCCGGCTGAGCTAGAGGCCAAAATCTACAGGTAGGCACTTTGTAAAAAACACCTCTGTTTTCTTTCAAAAATTTGGATGTGTCCACGTTGCGCTTTGGGGCGTTTCCTGTCGCGGGCGCTAGGCCTACCCACACAAGTGAGGTATCATTTTTATCGAGAGACTTGGGGGAATGCTGGGTGGAAGGAAATTTGTGGCTCCTCTCAGATTCCAGAACTTTCTGCCACAGAAATGTGAGGAACATGTGCTTTTTTAGCCAAATTTTGATGTTTGCAAAGGATTCTGGGTAACAGAACCTGGTCCGAGCCACACAAGTCACCCCATCTTGGATTCCCCTAGGTCTCTAAATTTCAGAAATGCACAGGTTTGGTAGGTTTCCCTAGGTGCCGGCTGAGCTAGAGGCCAAAATCTACAGGTAGGCATTTTGCAAAAAACACCTCTGTTTTCTTTCAAAAACTTGGATGTGTCCACGTTGCGCTTTGGGGCATTTCCTGTCGCGGGCGCTAGGTCTTCCCACACAAGTGAGGTATCATTTTTATCGGGAGACTTGGGGGAATGCTGGGTGGAAGGAAATTTGTGGCTCCTCTCAGATTCCAGAACTTTCTGCCACAGAAATATGAGGAACATGTGTTTTTTCAGCCAAATTTTGAGGTTTGCAAAGGATTCTGGGTAACAGAACCTGGTCCGAGCCACACAAGTCACCCCATCTTGGATTCCCCTAGATCTCTAAATTTCAGAAATGCACAGGTTTGGTAGGTTTCCCTAGGTGCCGGGTGAGCTAGAGGCCAAAATCTACAGGTAACACTTTGCAAAAAACACCTCTGTTTTCTTTAAAAAATTTGGATGTGTCCACGTTGCGGTTTGGGGCGTTTCCTGTCGCGGGCGCTAGGCCTACCCACACAAGTGAGGTATCATTTTTATCGGGAGACTTGGGGGAATGCTGGGTGGAAGAAAATTTGTGGCTCCTCTCAGATTCCAGAACTTTCTGCACAGAAATATGAGGAACATGTGTTTTTTTAGCCAAATTTTGAGGTTTGCAAAGGATTCTGGGTAACAGAACCTGGTCCGAGCCACACAAGTCACCCCATCTTGGATTCCCCTAGGTCTCTAGTTTTCAGAAATGCACAGGTTTGGTAGTTTTCCCTAGGTGCCGGCTGAGGTAGAGGCCAAAATCTACAGGTAGGCACTTTGCAAAAAACACCTCTGTTTTCTTTCAAAAAATTGGATGTGTCCACGTTGCGCTTTGGGGCGCTTCCTGTCGCGGGCGCTAGGCCTACCCACACAAGTGAGGTATCATTTTTATCGGGAGACTTGGGGGAACGCTGGGTGGAAGGAAATTTCTGGCTCCTCTCAGATTCCAGAACTTTCTGCCAGAGAAATGTGAGGAACATGTGTTTTTTTAGCCAAATTTTGAGGTTTGCAAAGGATTCTGTGTAACAGAACCTGGTCCGAGCCACACAAGTCACCCCATCTTGGATTCCCCTAGGTCTCTAGTTTTCAGAAATGCACAGGTTTGGTAGGTTTCCATAGGTGCCGGCTGAGCTAGAGGCCAAAATCTACAGGTAGGCACTTTGCAAAAAACACCTCTGTTTTCTTTAAAAAATTTGGATGTGTCCACGTTGCGGTTTGGGGCGTTTCCTGTCGCGGGCGCTAGGCCTACCCACACAAGTGAGGTATCATTTTTATCGGGAGACTTGGGGGAATGCTGGGTGGAAGAAAATTTGTGGCTCCTCTCAGATTCCAGAACTTTCTGCACAGAAATATGAGGAACATGTGTTTTTTTAGCCAAATTTTGAGGTTTGCAAAGGATTCTGGGTAACAGAACCTGGTCCGAGCCACACAAGTCACCCCATCTTGGATTCCCCTAGGTCTCTAGTTTTCAGAAATGCACAGGTTTGGTAGTTTTCCCTAGGTGCCGGCTGAGGTAGAGGCCAAAATCTACAGGTAGGCACTTTGCAAAAAACACCTCTGTTTTCTTTCAAAAAATTGGATGTGTCCACGTTGCGCTTTGGGGCGCTTCCTGTCGCGGGCGCTAGGCCTACCCACACAAGTGAGGAATCATTTTTATCGGGAGACTTGGGGGAACGCTGGGTGGAAGGAAATTTGTGGCTCCTCTCAGATTCCAGAACTTTCTGCCAGAGAAATGTGAGGAACATGTGTTTTTTTAGCCAAATTTTGAGGTTTGCAAAGGATTCTGTGTAACAGAACCTGGTCCGAGCCACACAAGTCACCCCATCTTGGATTCCCCTAGGTCTCTAGTTTTCAGAAATGCACAGGTTTGGTAGGTTTCCATAGGTGCCGGCTGAGCTAGAGGCCAAAATCTACAGGTAGGCACTTTGCAAAAAACACCTCTGTTTTCTTTCAAAAATGTGGATGTGTCCACTTTGCGCTGTGGGGCATTCCCTATCGCAGGCGCTAGGCCTACCCACACAAGTGAGGTATCATTTTTATCGGGAGACTTGGGGGAACGCTGGGTAGAAGGAAATTTGTGGCTCCTCTCAGAATCCAGAACGTTCTGCCACAAAAATGTGAGGAACATGTGTTTTTTTAGCCAAATTTTGAGGTTTGCAAAGGATTCTGGGTAACAGAACCTGGTCCGAGCCACACAAGTCACCCCATCTTGTATTCCCCTAGGTCTCTAGTTTTCAGAAATGCACATGTTTGGTAGGTTTCCCTAGGTGCCGGCTGAGCTAGAGGCAAAAATCTACAGGTAGGCACTTTGCAAAAAACACCTCTGTTTTCTTTCAAAAATTTGGATGTGTCCACGTTGTGCTTTGGGGTGTTTCCTGTCGCGGGCGCTAGGCCTACCCACACAAGTGAGGTATCATTTTTATAGGGAGACTTGGGGGAACGCTGGGTGGGAGGAAATTTGTGGCTCCTCTCAGATTCCAGAACTTTCTGCCACAGAAATGTGAGGAACATGTGTTTTTTTTGCCAAATTTTGAGTTTTGCAAAGGATTCTGGGTAACAGAACCTGGTCTAAGCCACACAAGTCACCCCATCTTGGATTCCCCTAGGTCTCTAGTTTTCAGAAATACACAGGTTTGGTAGGTTTCCCTAGGTGCCGGCTGAGCTAGAGGCCAAAATCTACAGGTAGGCACTTTGCAAAAAACACCTCTGTTTTCTTTCAAAAATTTGGATGTGTCCACGTTGCGCTTTGGGGCGTTTCATGTCGTGGGCGCTAGGCCTAACCACTCAAGTGAGGTATCATTTTTATCGGGAGACTTGGGGGAACGCTGGGTGGAAGGAAATTTGTGGCTCCTCTCAGATTCCAGAACTTTCTGCCACAGAAATGTGAGGAACATGTGTTTTTTTTGCCAAATTTAGAGGTTTGCAAAGGATTCTGGGAAACAGAACCTGGTCCGAGCCACACAAGTCACCCCATCTTGGATTCCCCTAGGTCTCTAGTTTTCAGAAATGCACAGTTTTGGTAGGTTTCCCTAGGTGCCGGCTGAGCTAGAGGCCAAAATCTACAGGTAGGCACTTTGTAAAAAACACCTCTGTTTTCTTTCAAAAATTTGGATGTGTCCACGTTGCGCTTTGGGGCGTTTCCTGTCGCGGGCGCTAGGCCTACCCACACAAGTGAGGTATCATTTTTATCGAGAGACTTGGGGGAATGCTGGGTGGAAGGAAATTTGTGGCTTCTCTCAGATTCCAGAACTTTCTGCCACAGAAATGTGAGGAACATGTGCTTTTTTAGCCAAATTTTGATGTTTGCAAAGGATTCTGGGTAACAGAACCTGGTCCGAGCCACACAAGTCACCCCATCTTGGATTCCCCTAGGTCTCTAAATTTCAGAAATGCACAGGTTTGGTAGGTTTCCCTAGGTGCCGGCTGAGCTAGAGGCCAAAATCTACAGGTAGGCATTTTGCAAAAAACACCTCTGTTTTCTTTCAAAAACTTGGATGTGTCCACGTTGCGCTTTGGGGCGTTTCCTGTCGCGGGCGCTAGGTCTTCCCACACAAGTGAGGTATCATTTTTATCAGGAGACTTGGGGGAATGCTGGGTGGAAGGAAATTTGTGGCTCCTCTCAGATTCCAGAACTTTCTGCCACAGAAATATGAGGAACATGTGTTTTTTTAGCCAAATTTTGAGGTTTGCAAAGGATTCTGGGTAACAGAACCTGGTCCGAGCCACACAAGTCACCCCATCTTGGATTCCCCTAGGTCTCTAAATTTCAGAAATGCACAGGTTTGGTAGGTTTCCCTAGGTGCCGGGTGAGCTAGAGGCCAAAATCTACAGGTAACACTTTGCAAAAAACACCTCTGTTTTCTTTCAAAAATTTGGATGTGTCCACGTTGCGCTTTGGGGCGTTTCCTGTCGCGGGCGCTAGGCCTACCCACACAAGTGAGGTATCATTTTTATCGGGAGACTTGGGGGAATGCTGGGTGGAAGGAAATTTGTGGCTCCTCTCAGATTCCAGAACTTTCTGCCACAGAAATGTGAGGAACATATGCTTTTTTAGCCAAATTTTGAGGTTTGCAAAGGATTCTGGGTAACAGAACCTGGTCCGAGCCACACAAGTCACCCCATCTTGGATTCCCCTAGGTCTCTAGTTTTCAGAAATGCACAGGTTTGGTAGGTTTCCCTGTGTGCCGGATGAGCTAGAGGCCAAAATCTACAGGTAGGCACTTTGCAAAAAACACCTCTGTTTTCTTTAAAAAATTTGGATGTGTCCACGTTGCGGTTTGGGGCGTTTCCTGTCGCGGGCGCTAGGCCTAACCACACAAGTGAGGTATCATTTTTATCGGGAGACTTGGGGGAATGCTGGGTGGAAGAAAATTTGTGGCTCCTCTCAGATTCCAGAACTTTCTGCACAGAAATATGAGGAACATGTGTTTTTTTAGCCAAATTTTGAGGTTTGCAAAGGATTCTGGGTAACAGAACCTGGTCCGAGCCACACAAGTCACCCCATCTTGGATTCCCCTAGGTCTCTAGTTTTCAGAAATGCACAGGTTTGGTAGTTTTCCCTAGGTGCCGGCTGAGGTAGAGGCCAAAATCTACAGGTAGGCACTTTGCAAAAAACACCTCTGTTTTCTTTCAAAAAATTGGATGTGTCCACGTTGCGCTTTGGGGCGCTTCCTGTCGCGGGCGCTAGGCCTACCCACACAAGTGAGGTATCATTTTTATCGGGAGACTTGGGGGAACGCTGGGTGGAAGGAAATTTGTGGCTCCTCTCAGATTCCAGAACTTTCTGCCAGAGAAATGTGAGGAACATGTGTTTTTTTAGCCAAATTTGAGGTTTGCAAAGGATTCTGTGTAACAGAACCTGGTCCGAGCCACACAAGTCACCCCATCTTGGATTCCCCTAGGTCTCTAGTTTTCAGAAATGCACAGGTTTGGTAGGTTTCCATAGGTGCCGGCTGAGCTAGAGGCCAAAATCTACAGGTAGGCACTTTGCAAAAAACACCTCTGTTTTCTTTCAAAAATGTGGATGTGTCCACTTTGCGCTGTGGGGCATTCCCTATCGCAGGCGCTAGGCCTACCCACACAAGTGAGGTATCATTTTTATCGGGAGACTTGGGGGAACGCTGGGTAGAAGGAAATTTGTGGCTCCTCTCAGAATCCAGAACGTTCTGCCACAAAAATGTGAGGAACATGTGTTTTTTTATCCAAATTTTGAGGTTTGCAAAGGATTCTGCGTAACAGAACCTGGTCCGAGCCACACAAGTCACCCCATCTTGTATTCCCCTAGGTCTCTAGTTTTCAGAAATGCACATGTTTGGTAGGTTTCCCTAGGTGCCGGCTGAGCTAGAGGCCAAAATCTACAGGTAGGCACTTTGCAAAAAACACCTCTGTTTTCTTTCAAAAATTTGGATGTGTCCACGTTGTGCTTTGGGGTGTTTCCTGTCGCGGGCGCTAGGCCTACCCACACAAGTGAGGTATCATTTTTATAGGGAGACTTAGGGGAACGCTGGGGGGGAGGACATTTGTGGCTCCTCTCAGATTCCAGAACTTTCTGCCACAGAAATGTGAGGAACATGTGTTTTTTTTGCCAAATTTTGAGTTTTGCAAAGGATTCTGGGTAACAGAACCTGGTCTAAGCCACACAAGTCACCCCATCTTGGATTCCCCTAGGTCTCTAGTTTTCAGAAATGCACAGGTTTGGTAGGTTTCCCTAGGTGCCGGCTGAGCTAGAGGCCAAAATCTACAGGTAGGCACTTTGCAAAAAACACCTCTGTTTTCTTTCAAAAATTTGGATGTGTCCACGTTGCGCTTTGGGGCGTTTCATGTCGTGGGCGCTAGGCCTAACCACTCAAGTGAGGTATCATTTTTATCGGGAGACTTGGGGGAACGCTGGGTGGAAGGAAATTTGTGGCTCCTCTCAGATTCCAGAACTTTCTGCCACAGAAATGTGAGGAACATGTGTTTTTTTTGCCAAATTTTGAGGTTTGCAAAGGATTCTGGGAAACAGAACCTGGTCCGAGCCACACAAGTCACCCCATCTTGGATTCCCCTAGGTCTCTAGTTTTCAGAAATGCACAGTTTTGGTAGGTTTCCCTAGGTGCCGGCTGAGCTAGAGGCCAAAATCTACAGGTAGGCACTTTGTAAAAAACACCTCTGTTTTCTTTCAAAAATTTGGATGTGTCCACGTTGCGCTTTGGGGCGTTTCCTGTCGCGGGCGCTAGGCCTACCCACACAAGTGAGGTATCATTTTTATCGAGAGACTTGGGGGAATGCTGGGTGGAAGGAAATTTGTGGCTCCTCTCAGATTCCAGAACTTTCTGCCACAGAAATGTGAGGAACATGTGCTTTTTTAGCCAAATTTTGATGTTTGCAAAGGATTCTGGGTAACAGAACCTGGTCCGAGCCACACAAGTTAACCCATCTTGGATTCCCCTAGGTCTCTAGTTTTCTGAAATGCAAAGGTTTGGTAGGTTTCCCTAGGTGCCGGCTGAGCTAGAGGCAAAAATCTACAGGTAGGCACTTTGCAAAAAACACCTCTGTTTTCTTTCAAAAATTTGGATGTGTCCACGTTGTGCTTTGGGGTGTTTCCTGTCACGGGCGCTAGGCCTACCCACTCAAGTGAGGTATCATTTTTATAGGGAGACTTGGGGGAACGCTGGGTGGGAGGAAATTTGTGGCTCCTCTCAGATTCCAGAACTTTCTGCCACAGAAATGTGAGGAACATGTGTTTTTTTTGCCAAATTTTGAGTTTCGCAAAGGATTCTGGGTAACAGAACCTGGTCTAAGCCACACAAGTCACCCCATCTTGGATTCCCCTAGGTCTCTAGTTTTCAGAAATGCACAGGTTTGGTAGGTTTCCCTAGGTGCCGGCTGAGCTAGAGGCCAAAATCTACAGGTAGGCACTTTGCAAAAAACACCTCTGTTTTCTTTCAAAAATTTGGATGTGTCCACGTTGCGCTTTGGGGCGTTTCATGTCGTGGGCGCTAGGCCTAACCACTCAAGTGAGGTATCATTTTTATCGGGAGACTTGGGGGAACGCTGGGTGGAAGGAAATTTGTGGCTCCTCTCAGATTCCAGAACTTTCTGCCACAGAAATGTGAGGAACATGTGTTTTTTTTGCCAAATTTTGAGGTTTGCAAAGGATTCTGGGAAACAGAACCTGGTCCGAGCCTCACAAGTCACCCCATCTTGGATTCCCCTAGGTCTCTAGTTTTCAGAAATGCACAGTTTTGGTAGGTTTCCCTAGGTGCCGGCTGAGCTAGAGGCCAAAATCTACAGGTAGGCACTTTGTAAAAAACACCTCTGTTTTCTTTCAAAAATTTGGATGTGTCCACGTTGCGCTTTGGGGCGTTTCCTGTCGCGGGCGCTAGGCCTACCCACACAAGTGAGGTATCATTTTTATCGAGAGACTTGGGGGAATGCTGGGTGGAAGGAAATTTGTGGCTCCTCTCAGATTCCAGAACTTTCTGCCACAGAAATGTGAGGAACATGTGCTTTTTTAGCCAAATTTTGATGTTTGCAAAGGATTCTGGGTAACAGAACCTGGTCCGAGCCACACAAGTTAACCCATCTTGGATTCCCCTAGGTCTCTAGTTTTCTGAAATGCAAAGGTTTGGTAGGTTTCCCTAGGTGCCGGCTGAGCTAGAGGCAAAAATCTACAGGTAGGCACTTTGCAAAAAACACCTCTGTTTTCTTTCAAAAATTTGGATGTGTCCACGTTGTGCTTTGGGGTGTTTCCTGTCGCGGGCGCTAGGCCTACCCACACAAGTGAGGTATCATTTTTATAGGGAGACTTGCGGGAACGCTGGGTGGGAGGAAATTTGTGGCTCCTCTCAGATTCCAGAACTTTCTGCCACAGAAATGTGAGGAACATGTGTTTTTTTTGCCAAATTTTGAGTTTTGCAAAGGATTCTGGGTAACAGAACCTGGTCTAAGCCACACAAGTCACCCCATCTTGGATTCCCCTAGGTCTCTAGTTTTCAGAAATGCACAGGTTTGGTAGTTTTCCCTAGGTGCCGGCTGAGCTAGAGGCCAAAATCTACAGGTAGGCACTTTGCAAAAAACACCTCTGTTTTCTTTCAAAAATTTGGATGTGTCCACGTTGCGCTTTGGGGCGTTTCATGTCGTGGGCGCTAGGCCTAACCACTCAAGTGAGGTATCATTTTTATCGGGAGACTTGGGGGAACGCTGGGTGGAAGGAAATTTGTGGCTCCTCTCAGATTCCAGAACTTTCTGCCACAGAAATGTGAGGAACATGTGTTTTTTTTGCCAAATTTTGAGGTTTGCAAAGGATTCTGGGAAACAGAACCTGGTCCGAGCCACACCAGTCACCCCATCTTGGATTCCCCTAGGTCTCTAAATTTCAGAAATGCACAGGTTTGGTAGGTTTCCCTAGGTGCCGGCTGAGCTAGAGGCCAAAATCTACAGGTAACACTTTGCAAAAAACACCTCTGTTTTCTTTAAAACATTTGGATGTGTCCACGTTGCGCTTTGGGGCGTTACCTGTCGCGGGCGCTAGGCCTACCCACACAAGTGTGGTATCATTTTTATCGGGAGACTTGGGGGAACGCTGGGTGGAAGGAAATTTGTGGCTCCTCTCAGATTCCAGAACTTTCTGCCACAGAAATGTGAGGAACATGTGTTTTTTTTGCCAAATTATGAGGTTTGCAAAGGATTCTGGGTAACAGAACCTGGTCCGAGCCACACAAGTCACCCCATCTTGGATTCCCCTAGGTCCCTAGTTTTCAGAAATGCACAGGTTTGGTAGGTTTCCCTAGGTGCCGGCTAAGCTAGAGGCCAAAATCTACAGGTAGGCACTTTGCAAAAAACACCTCTGTTTTCTTTAAAACATTTGGATGTGTCCACGTTGCGCTTTGGGGCGTTACCTGTCGCGGGCGCTAGGCCTACCCACACAAGTGAGGTATCATTTTTATCGGGAGACTTGGGGGAACGCTGGGTGGAAGGAAATTTGTGGCTCCTCTCAGATTCCAGAACTTTCTGCCACAGAAATGTGAGGAACATGTGTTTTTTTTGCCAAATTATGAGGTTTGCAAAGGATTCTGGGTAACAGAACCTGGTCCGAGCCACACAAGTCACCCCATCTTGGATTCCCCTAGGTCTCTAGTTTTCAGAAATGCACAGGTTTGGTAGGTTTCCCTAGGTGCCGGCTGAGCTAGAGGCCAAAATCTACAGGTAGGCACTTTGCAAAAAACACCTCTGTTTTCTTTCAAAAATTTGGATGTGTCCACGTTGCGCTTTGGGGCGTTTCATGTCGTGGGCGCTAGGCCTAACCACTCAAGTGAGGTATCATTTTTATCGGGAGACTTGGGGGAACGCTGGGTGGAAGGAAATTTGTGGCTCCTCTCAGATTCCAGAACTTTCTGCCACAGAAATGTGAGGAACATGTGTTTTTTTTGCCAAATTTTGAGGTTTGCAAAGGATTCTGGGAAACAGAACCTGGTCCGAGCCACACCAGTCACCCCATCTTGGATTCCCCTAGGTCTCTAAATTTCAGAAATGCACAGGTTTGGTAGGTTTCCCTAGGTGCCGGCTGAGCTAGAGGCCAAAATCTACAGGTAACACTTTGCAAAAAACACCTCTGTTTTCTTTAAAACATTTGGATGTGTCCACGTTGCGCTTTGGGGCGTTACCTGTCGCGGGCGCTAGGCCTACCCACACAAGTGAGGTATCATTTTTATCGGGAGACTTGGGGGAACGCTGGGTGGAAGGAAATTTGTGGCTCCTCTCAGATTCCAGAACTTTCTGCCACAGAAATGTGAGGAACATGTGTTTTTTTTGCCAAATTATGAGGTTTGCAAAGGATTCTGGGTAACAGAACCTGGTCCGAGCCACACAAGTCACCCCATCTTGGATTCCCCTAGGTCCCTAGTTTTCAGAAATGCACAGGTTTGGTAGGTTTCCCTAGGTGCCGGCTAAGCTAGAGGCCAAAATCTTCAGGTAGGCATTTTGCAAAAAACACCTTTGTTTTCTTTCAAAAATTTGGATGTGTCCACGTTTCGCTTTGGGGCGTTTCCTGTCGCGGGCGCTAGGCCTACCTACACAAGTGAGGTATCATTTTTATCGGGAGACTTGGGGGAACGCTGGGTGGAAGGAAATTTGTGGCTCCTATCAGATTCCAGAACTTTCTGCCACAGAAATGTGAGGAACATGTGTTTTTTTTGCCAAATTTTGAGGTTTGCAAAGGATTCTGGGAAACAGAACCTGGTCCGAGCCACACAAGTCACCCCATCTTGGATTCCCCTAGGTCTCTAAATTTCAGAAATGCACAGGTTTGGTAGGTTTCCCTAGGTGCCGGCTGAGCTATAGGCCAAAATCTACAGGTAGGCATTTTGCAAAAAACACCTCTGTTTTCTTTCAAAAACTTGGATGTGTCCACGTTGCGCTTTGGGGCGTTTCCTGTCGCGGGCGCTAGGTCTTCCCACACAAGTGAGGTATCATTTTTATCGGGAGACTTAGGGGAACGCTGGGGGGGAGGACATTTGTGGCTCCTCTCAGATTCCAGAACTTTCTGCCACAGAAATGTGAGGAACATGTGTTTTTTTTGCCAAATTTTGAGTTTTGCAAAGGATTCTGGGTAACAGAACCTGGTCTAAGCCACACAAGTCACCCCATCTTGGATTCCCCTAGGTCTCTAGTTTTCAGAAATGCACAGGTTTGGTAGGTTTCCCTAGGTGCCGGCTGAGCTAGAGGCCAAAATCTACAGGTAGGCACTTTGCAAAAAACACCTCTGTTTTCTTTCAAAAATTTGGATGTGTTCACGTTGCGCTTTGGGGCGTTTCATGTCGTGGGCGCTAGGCCTAACCACTCAAGTGAGGTATCATTTTTATCGGGAGACTTGGGGGAACGCTGGGTGGAAGGAAATTTGTGGCTCCTCTCAGATTCCAGAACTTTCTGCCACAGAAATGTGAGGAACATGTGTTTTTTTTGCCAAATTTTGAGGTTTGCAAAGGATTCTGGGAAACAGAACCTGGTCCGAGCCACACAAGTCACCCCATCTTGGATTCCCCTAGGTCTCTAGTTTTCAGAAATGCACAGTTTTCGTAGGTTTCCCTAGGAGCCGGCTGAGCTAGAGGCCAAAATCTACAGGTAGGCACTTTGTAAAAAACACCTCTGTTTTCTTTCAAAAATTTGGATGTGTCCACGTTGCGCTTTGGGGCGTTTCCTGTCGCGGGCGCTAGGCCTACCCACACAAGTGAGGTATCATTTTTATCGAGAGACTTGGGGGAATGCTGGGTGGAAGGAAATTTGTGGCTCCTCTCAGATTCCAGAACTTTCTGCCACAGAAATGTGAGGAACATGTGCTTTTTTAGCCAAATTTTGATGTTTGCAAAGGATTCTGGGTAACAGAACCTGGTCCGAGCCACACAAGTTAACCCATCTTGGATTCCACTAGGTCTCTAGTTTTCTGAAATGCAAAGGTTTGGTAGGTTTCCCTAGGTGCCGGCTGAGCTAGAGGCAAAAATCTACAGGTAGGCACTTTGCAAAAAACACCTCTGTTTTCTTTCAAAAATTTGGATGTGTCCACGTTGTGCTTTGGGGTGTTTCCTGTCGCGGGCGCTAGGCCTACCCACACAAGTGAGGTATCATTTTTATAGGGAGACTTGGGGGAACGCTGGGTGGGAGGAAATTTGTGGCTCCTCTCAGATTCCAGAACTTTCTGCCACAGAAATGTGAGGAACATGTGTTCTTTTTGCCAAATTTTGAGTTTTGGAAAGGATTCTGGGTAACAGAACCTGGTCTAAGCCACACAAGTCACCCCATCTTGGATTCCCCTAGGTCTCTAGTTTTCAGAAATGCACAGGTTTGGTAGGTTTCCCTAGGTGCCGGCTGAGCTAGAGGCCAAAATCTACAGGTAGGCACTTTGCAAAAAACACCTCTGTTTTCTTTCAAAAATTTGGATGTGTCCACGTTGCGCTTTGGGGCGTTTCATGTCGTGGGCGCTAGGCCTAACCACTCAAGTGAGGTATCATTTTTATCGGGAGACTTGGGGGAACGCTGGGTGGAAGGAAATTTGTGGCTCCTCTCAGATTCCAGAACTTTCTGCCACAGAAATGTGAGGAACATGTGTTTTTTTTGCCAAATTTTGAGGTTTGCAAAGGATTCTGGGAAACAGAACCTGGTCCGAGCCACACCAGTCACCCCATCTTGGATTCCCCTAGGTCTCTAAATTTCAGAAATGCACAGGTTTGGTAGGTTTCCCTAGGTGCCGGCTGAGCTAGAGGCCAAAATCTACAGGTAACACTTTGCAAAAAACACCTCTGTTTTCTTTAAAACATTTGGATGTGTCCACGTTGCGCTTTGGGGCGTTACCTGTCGCGGGCGCTAGGCCTACCCACACAAGTGTGGTATCATTTTTATCGGGAGACTTGGGGGAACGCTGGGTGGAAGGAAATTTGTGGCTCCTCTCAGATTCCAGAACTTTCTGCCACAGAAATGTGAGGAACATGTGTTTTTTTTGCCAAATTATGAGGTTTGCAAAGGATTCTGGGTAACAGAACCTGGTCCGAGCCACACAAGTCACCCCATCTTGGATTCCCCTAGGTCCCTAGTTTTCAGAAATGCACAGGTTTGGTAGGTTTCCCTAGGTGCCGGCTAAGCTAGAGGCCAAAATCTACAGGTAGGCACTTTGCAAAAAACACCTCTGTTTTCTTTAAAACATTTGGATGTGTCCACGTTGCGCTTTGGGGCGTTACCTGTCGCGGGCGCTAGGCCTACCCACACAAGTGAGGTATCATTTTTATCGGGAGACTTGGGGGAACGCTGGGTGGAAGGAAATTTGTGGCTCCTCTCAGATTCCAGAACTTTCTGCCACAGAAATGTGAGGAACATGTGTTTTTTTTGCCAAATTATGAGGTTTGCAAAGGATTCTGGGTAACAGAACCTGGTCCGAGCCACACAAGTCACCCCATCTTGGATTCCCCTAGGTCTCTAGTTTTCAGAAATGCACAGGTTTGGTAGGTTTCCCTAGGTGCCGGCTGAGCTAGAGGCCAAAATCTACAGGTAGGCACTTTGCAAAAAACACCTCTGTTTTCTTTCAAAAATTTGGATGTGTCCACGTTGCGCTTTGGGGCGTTTCATGTCGTGGGCGCTAGGCCTAACCACTCAAGTGAGGTATCATTTTTATCGGGAGACTTGGGGGAACGCTGGGTGGAAGGAAATTTGTGGCTCCTCTCAGATTCCAGAACTTTCTGCCACAGAAATGTGAGGAACATGTGTTTTTTTTGCCAAATTTTGAGGTTTGCAAAGGATTCTGGGAAACAGAACCTGGTCCGAGCCACACCAGTCACCCCATCTTGGATTCCCCTAGGTCTCTAAATTTCAGAAATGCACAGGTTTGGTAGGTTTCCCTAGGTGCCGGCTGAGCTAGAGGCCAAAATCTACAGGTAACACTTTGCAAAAAACACCTCTGTTTTCTTTAAAACATTTGGATGTGTCCACGTTGCGCTTTGGGGCGTTACCTGTCGCGGGCGCTAGGCCTACCCACACAAGTGAGGTATCATTTTTATCGGGAGACTTGGGGGAACGCTGAGTGGAAGGAAATTTGTGGCTCCTCTCAGATTCCAGAACTTTCTGCCACAGAAATGTGAGGAACATGTGTTTTTTTTGCCAAATTATGAGGTTTGCAAAGGATTCTGGGTAACAGAACCTGGTCCGAGCCACACAAGTCACCCCATCTTGGATTCCCCTAGGTCCCTAGTTTTCAGAAATGCACAGGTTTGGTAGGTTTCCCTAGGTGCCGGCTAAGCTAGAGGCCAAAATCTTCAGGTAGGCATTTTGCAAAAAACACCTTTGTTTTCTTTCAAAAATTTGGATGTGTCCACGTTTCGCTTTGGGGCGTTTCCTGTCGCGGGCGCTAGGCCTACCTACACAAGTGAGGTATCATTTTTATCGGGAGACTTGGGGGAACGCTGGGTGGAAGGAAATTTGTGGCTCCTATCAGATTCCAGAACTTTCTGCCACAGAAATGTGAGGAACATGTGTTTTTTTTGCCAAATTTTGAGGTTTGCAAAGGATTCTGGGAAACAGAACCTGGTCCGAGCCACACAAGTCACCCCATCTTGGATTCCCCTAGGTCTCTAAATTTCAGAAATGCACAGGTTTGGTAGGTTTCCCTAGGTGCCGGCTGAGCTATAGGCCAAAATCTACAGGTAGGCATTTTGCAAAAAACACCTCTGTTTTCTTTCAAAAACTTGGATGTGTCCACGTTGCGCTTTGGGGCGTTTCCTGTCGCGGGCGCTAGGTCTTCCCACACAAGTGAGGTATCATTTTTATCGGGAGACTTAGGGGAACGCTGGGGGGGAGGACATTTGTGGCTCCTCTCAGATTCCAGAACTTTCTGCCACAGAAATGTGAGGAACATGTGTTTTTTTTGCCAAATTTTGAGTTTTGCAAAGGATTCTGGGTAACAGAACCTGGTCTAAGCCACACAAGTCACCCCATCTTGGATTCCCCTAGGTCTCTAGTTTTCAGAAATGCACAGGTTTGGTAGGTTTCCCTAGGTGCCGGCTGAGCTAGAGGCCAAAATCTACAGGTAGGCACTTTGCAAAAAACACCTCTGTTTTCTTTCAAAAATTTGGATGTGTTCACGTTGCGCTTTGGGGCGTTTCATGTCGTGGGCGCTAGGCCTAACCACTCAAGTGAGGTATCATTTTTATCGGGAGACTTGGGGGAACGCTGGGTGGAAGGAAATTTGTGGCTCCTCTCAGATTCCAGAACTTTCTGCCACAGAAATGTGAGGAACATGTGTTTTTTTTGCCAAATTTTGAGGTTTGCAAAGGATTCTGGGAAACAGAACCTGGTCCGAGCCACACAAGTCACCCCATCTTGGATTCCCCTAGGTCTCTAGTTTTCAGAAATGCACAGTTTTCGTAGGTTTCCCTAGGTGCCGGCTGAGCTAGAGGCCAAAATCTACAGGTAGGCACTTTGTAAAAAACACCTCTGTTTTCTTTCAAAAATTTGGATGTGTCCACGTTGCGCTTTGGGGCGTTTCCTGTCGCGGGCGCTAGGCCTACCCACACAAGTGAGGTATCATTTTTATCGAGAGACTTGGGGGAATGCTGGGTGGAAGGAAATTTGTGGCTCCTCTCAGATTCCAGAACTTTCTGCCACAGAAATGTGAGGAACATGTGCTTTTTTAGCCAAATTTTGATGTTTGCAAAGGATTCTGGGTAACAGAACCTGGTCCGAGCCACACAAGTTAACCCATCTTGGATTCCACTAGGTCTCTAGTTTTCTGAAATGCAAAGGTTTGGTAGGTTTCCCTAGGTGCCGGCTGAGCTAGAGGCAAAAATCTACAGGTAGGCACTTTGCAAAAAACACCTCTGTTTTCTTTCAAAAATTTGGATGTGTCCACGTTGCGCTTTGGGGCGTTTCCTGTCGCGGGCGCTAGGCCTACCCACACAAGTGAGGTATCATTTTTATCGAGAGACTTGGGGGAATGCTGGGTGGAAGGAAATTTGTGGCTCCTCTCAGATTCCAGAACTTTCTGCCACAGAAATGTGAGGAACATGTGCTTTTTTAGCCAAATTTTGATGTTTGCAAAGGATTCTGGGTAACAGAACCTGGTCCGAGCCACACAAGTTAACCCATCTTGGATTCCACTAGGTCTCTAGTTTTCTGAAATGCAAAGGTTTGGTAGGTTTCCCTAGGTGCCGGCTGAGCTAGAGGCAAAAATCTACAGGTAGGCACTTTGCAAAAAACACCTCTGTTTTCTTTCAAAAATTTGGATGTGTCCACGTTGTGCTTTGGGGTGTTTCCTGTCGCGGGCGCTAGGCCTACCCACACAAGTGAGGTATCATTTTTATAGGGAGACTTGGGGGAACGCTGGGTGGGAGGAAATTTGTGGCTCCTCTCAGATTCCAGAACTTTCTGCCACAGAAATGTGAGGAACATGTGTTCTTTTTGCCAAATTTTGAGTTTTGGAAAGGATTCTGGGTAACAGAACCTGGTCTAAGCCACACAAGTCACCCCATCTTGGATTCCCCTAGGTCTCTAGTTTTCAGAAATGCACAGGTTTGGTAGGTTTCCCTAGGTGCCGGCTGAGCTAGAGGCCAAAATCTACAGGTAGGCACTTTGCAAAAAACACCTCTGTTTTCTTTCAAAAATTTGGATGTGTCCACGTTGCGCTTTGGGGCGTTTCATGTCGTGGGCGCTAGGCCTAACCACTCAAGTGAGGTATCATTTTTATCGGGAGACTTGGGGGAACGCTGGGTGGAAGGAAATTTGTGGCTCCTCTCAGATTCCAGAACTTTCTGCCACAGAAATGTGAGGAACATGTGTTTTTTTTGCCAAATTTTGAGGTTTGCAAAGGATTCTGGGAAACAGAACCTGGTCCGAGCCACACCAGTCACCCCATCTTGGATTCCCCTAGGTCTCTAAATTTCAGAAATGCACAGGTTTGGTAGGTTTCCCTAGGTGCCGGCTGAGCTAGAGGCCAAAATCTACAGGTAACACTTTGCAAAAAACACCTCTGTTTTCTTTAAAACATTTGGATGTGTCCACGTTGCGCTTTGGGGCGTTACCTGTCGCGGGCGCTAGGCCTACCCACACAAGTGTGGTATCATTTTTATCGGGAGACTTGGGGGAACGCTGGGTGGAAGGAAATTTGTGGCTCCTCTCAGATTCCAGAACTTTCTGCCACAGAAATGTGAGGAACATGTGTTTTTTTTGCCAAATTATGAGGTTTGCAAAGGATTCTGGGTAACAGAACCTGGTCCGAGCCACACAAGTCACCCCATCTTGGATTCCCCTAGGTCCCTAGTTTTCAGAAATGCACAGGTTTGGTAGGTTTCCCTAGGTGCCGGCTAAGCTAGAGGCCAAAATCTACAGGTAGGCACTTTGCAAAAAACACCTCTGTTTTCTTTAAAACATTTGGATGTGTCCACGTTGCGCTTTGGGGCGTTACCTGTCGCGGGCGCTAGGCCTACCCACACAAGTGAGGTATCATTTTTATCGGGAGACTTGGGGGAACGCTGGGTGGAAGGAAATTTGTGGCTCCTCTCAGATTCCAGAACTTTCTGCCACAGAAATGTGAGGAACATGTGTTTTTTTTGCCAAATTATGAGGTTTGCAAAGGATTCTGGGTAACAGAACCTGGTCCGAGCCACACAAGTCACCCCATCTTGGATTCCCCTAGGTCTCTAGTTTTCAGAAATGCACAGGTTTGGTAGGTTTCCCTAGGTGCCGGCTGAGCTAGAGGCCAAAATCTACAGGTAGGCACTTTGCAAAAAACACCTCTGTTTTCTTTCAAAAATTTGGATGTGTCCACGTTGCGCTTTGGGGCGTTTCATGTCGTGGGCGCTAGGCCTAACCACTCAAGTGAGGTATCATTTTTATCGGGAGACTTGGGGGAACGCTGGGTGGAAGGAAATTTGTGGCTCCTCTCAGATTCCAGAACTTTCTGCCACAGAAATGTGAGGAACATGTGTTTTTTTTGCCAAATTTTGAGGTTTGCAAAGGATTCTGGGAAACAGAACCTGGTCCGAGCCACACCAGTCACCCCATCTTGGATTCCCCTAGGTCTCTAAATTTCAGAAATGCACAGGTTTGGTAGGTTTCCCTAGGTGCCGGCTGAGCTAGAGGCCAAAATCTACAGGTAACACTTTGCAAAAAACACCTCTGTTTTCTTTAAAACATTTGGATGTGTCCACGTTGCGCTTTGGGGCGTTACCTGTCGCGGGCGCTAGGCCTACCCACACAAGTGAGGTATCATTTTTATCGGGAGACTTGGGGGAACGCTGGGTGGAAGGAAATTTGTGGCTCCTCTCAGATTCCAGAACTTTCTGCCACAGAAATGTGAGGAACATGTGTTTTTTTTGCCAAATTATGAGGTTTGCAAAGGATTCTGGGTAACAGAACCTGGTCCGAGCCACACAAGTCACCCCATCTTGGATTCCCCTAGGTCCCTAGTTTTCAGAAATGCACAGGTTTGGTAGGTTTCCCTAGGTGCCGGCTAAGCTAGAGGCCAAAATCTTCAGGTAGGCATTTTGCAAAAAACACCTTTGTTTTCTTTCAAAAATTTGGATGTGTCCACGTTTCGCTTTGGGGCGTTTCCTGTCGCGGGCGCTAGGCCTACCTACACAAGTGAGGTATCATTTTTATCGGGAGACTTGGGGGAACGCTGGGTGGAAGGAAATTTGTGGCTCCTATCAGATTCCAGAACTTTCTGCCACAGAAATGTGAGGAACATGTGTTTTTTTTGCCTAATTTTGAGGTTTGCAAAGGATTCTGGGAAACAGAACCTGGTCCGAGCCACACAAGTCACCCCATCTTGGATTCCCCTAGGTCTCTAAATTTCAGAAATGCACAGGTTTGGTAGGTTTCCCTAGGTGCCGGCTGAGCTATAGGCCAAAATCTACAGGTAGGCATTTTGCAAAAAACACCTCTGTTTTCTTTCAAAAACTTGGATGTGTCCACGTTGCGCTTTGGGGCGTTTCCTGTCGCGGGCGCTAGGTCTTCCCACACAAGTGAGGTATCATTTTTATCGGGAGACTTAGGGGAACGCTGGGGGGGAGGACATTTGTGGCTCCTCTCAGATTCCAGAACTTTCTGCCACAGAAATGTGAGGAACATGTGTTTTTTTTGCCAAATTTTGAGTTTTGCAAAGGATTCTGGGTAACAGAACCTGGTCTAAGCCACACAAGTCACCCCATCTTGGATTCCCCTAGGTCTCTAGTTTTCAGAAATGCACAGGTTTGGTAGGTTTCCCTAGGTGCCGGCTGAGCTAGAGGCCAAAATCTACAGGTAGGCACTTTGCAAAAAACACCTCTGTTTTCTTTCAAAAATTTGGATGTGTTCACGTTGCGCTTTGGGGCGTTTCATGTCGTGGGCGCTAGGCCTAACCACTCAAGTGAGGTATCATTTTTATCGGGAGACTTGGGGGAACGCTGGGTGGAAGGAAATTTGTGGCTCCTCTCAGATTCCAGAACTTTCTGCCACAGAAATGTGAGGAACATGTGTTTTTTTTGCCAAATTTTGAGGTTTGCAAAGGATTCTGGGAAACAGAACCTGGTCCGAGCCACACAAGTCACCCCATCTTGGATTCCCCTAGGTCTCTAGTTTTCAGAAATGCACAGTTTTCGTAGGTTTCCCTAGGTGCCGGCTGAGCTAGAGGCCAAAATCTACAGGTAGGCACTTTGTAAAAAACACCTCTGTTTTCTTTCAAAAATTTGGATGTGTCCACGTTGCGCTTTGGGGCGTTTCCTGTCGCGGGCGCTAGGCCTACCCACACAAGTGAGGTATCATTTTTATCGAGAGACTTGGGGGAATGCTGGGTGGAAGGAAATTTGTGGCTCCTCTCAGATTCCAGAACTTTCTGCCACAGAAATGTGAGGAACATGTGCTTTTTTAGCCAAATTTTGATGTTTGCAAAGGATTCTGGGTAACAGAACCTGGTCCGAGCCACACAAGTTAACCCATCTTGGATTCCACTAGGTCTCTAGTTTTCTGAAATGCAAAGGTTTGGTAGGTTTCCCTAGGTGCCGGCTGAGCTAGAGGCAAAAATCTACAGGTAGGCACTTTGCAAAAAACACCTCTGTTTTCTTTCAAAAATTTGGATGTGTCCACGTTGTGCTTTGGGGTGTTTCCTGTCGCGGGCGCTAGGCCTACCCACACAAGTGAGGTATCATTTTTATAGGGAGACTTGGGGGAACGCTGTGTGGGAGGAAATTTGTGGCTCCTCTCAGATTCCAGAACTTTCTGCCACAGAAATGTGAGGAACATGTGTTCTTTTTGCCAAATTTTGAGTTTTGGAAAGGATTCTGGGTAACAGAACCTGGTCTAAGCCACACAAGTCACCCCATCTTGGATTCCCCTAGGTCTCTAGTTTTCAGAAATGCACAGGTTTGGTAGGTTTCCCTAGGTGCCGGCTGAGCTAGAGGCCAAAATCTACAGGTAGGCACTTTGCAAAAAACACCTCTGTTTTCTTTCAAAAATTTGGATGTGTCCACGTTGCGCTTTGGGGCGTTTCATGTCGTGGGCGCTAGGCCTAACCACTCAAGTGAGGTATCATTTTTATCGGGAGACTTGGGGGAACGCTGGGTGGAAGGAAATTTGTGGCTCCTCTCAGATTCCAGAACTTTCTGCCACAGAAATGTGAGGAACATGTGTTTTTTTTGCCAAATTTTGAGGTTTGCAAAGGATTCTGGGAAACAGAACCTGGTCCGAGCCACACAAGTCACCCCATCTTGGATTCCCCTAGGTCTCTAGTTTTCAGAAATGCACAGTTTTGGTAGGTTTCCCTAGGTGCCGGCTGAGCTAGAGGCCAAAATCTACAGGTAGGCACTTTGTAAAAAACACCTCTGTTTTCTTTCAAAAATTTGGATGTGTCCACGTTGCGCTTTGGGGCGTTTCCTGTCGCGGGCGCTAGGCCTACCCACACAAGTGAGGTATCATTTTTATCGAGAGACTTGGGGGAATGCTGGGTGGAAGGAAATTTGTGGCTCCTCTCAGATTCCAGAACTTTCTGCCACAGAAATGTGAGGAACATGTGCTTTTTTAGCCAAATTTTGATGTTTGCAAAGGATTCTGGGTAACAGAACCTGGTCCGAGCCACACAAGTTAACCCATCTTGGATTCCCCTAGGTCTCTAGTTTTCTGAAATGCAAAGGTTTGGTAGGTTTCCCTAGGTGCCGGCTGAGCTAGAGGCAAAAATCTACAGGTACGCACTTTGCAAAAAACACCTCTGTTTTCTTTCAAAAATTTGGATGTGTCCACGTTGTGCTTTGGGGTGTTTCCTGTCGCGGGCGCTAGGCCTACCCACACAAGTGAGGTATCATTTTTATAGGGAGACTTGCGGGAACGCTGGGTGGGAGGAAATTTGTGGCTCCTCTCAGATTCCAGAACTTTCTGCCACAGAAATGTGAGGAACATGTGTTTTTTTTGCCAAATTTTGAGTTTTGCAAAGGATTCTGGGTAACAGAACCTGGTCTAAGCCACACAAGTCACCCCATCTTGGATTCCCCTAGGTCTCTAGTTTTCAGAAATGCACAGGTTTGGTAGTTTTCCCTAGGTGCCGGCTGAGCTAGAGGCCAAAATCTACAGGTAGGCACTTTGCAAAAAACACCTCTGTTTTCTTTCAAAAATTTGGATGTGTCCACGTTGCGCTTTGGGGCGTTTCATGTCGTGGGCGCTAGGCCTAACCACTCAAGTGAGGTATCATTTTTATCGGGAGACTTGGGGGAACGCTGGGTGGAAGGAAATTTGTGGCTCCTCTCAGATTCCAGAACTTTCTGCCACAGAAATGTGAGGAACATGTGTTTTTTTTGCCAAATTTTGAGGTTTGCAAAGGATTCTGGGAAACAGAACCTGGTCCGAGCCACACCAGTCACCCCATCTTGGATTCCCCTAGGTCTCTAAATTTCAGAAATGCACAGGTTTGGTAGGTTTCCCTAGGTGCCGGCTGAGCTAGAGGCCAAAATCTACAGGTAACACTTTGCAAAAAACACCTCTGTTTTCTTTAAAACATTTGGATGTGTCCACGTTGCGCTTTGGGGCGTTACCTGTCGCGGGCGCTAGGCCTACCCACACAAGTGAGGTATCATTTTTATCGGGAGACTTGGGGGAACGCTGGGTGGAAGGAAATTTGTGGCTCCTCTCAGATTCCAGAACTTTCTGCCACAGAAATGTGAGGAACATGTGTTTTTTTTGCCAAATTATGAGGTTTGCAAAGGATTCTGGGTAACAGAACCTGGTCCGAGCCACACAAGTCACCACATCTTGGATTCCCCTAGGTCCCTAGTTTTCAGAAATGCACAGGTTTGGTAGGTTTCCCTAGGTGCCGGCTAAGCTAGAGGCCAAAATCTACAGGTAGGCACTTTGCAAAAAACACCTCTGTTTTCTTTAAAACATTTGGATGTGTCCACGTTGCGCTTTGGGGTGTTACCTGTCGCGGGCGCTAGGCCTACCCACACAAGTGAGGTATCATTTTTATCGGGAGACTTGGGGGAACGCTGGGTGGAAGGAAATTTGTGGCTCCTCTCAGATTCCAGAACTTTCTGCCACAGAAATGTGAGGAACATGTGTTTTTTTTGCCAAATTATGAGGTTTGCAAAGGATTCTGGGTAACAGAACCTGGTCCGAGCCACACAAGTCACCCCATCTTGGATTCCCCTAGGTCTCTAGTTTTCAGAAATGCACAGGTTTGGTAGGTTTCCCTAGGTGCCGGCTGAGCTAGAGGCCAAAATCTACAGGTAGGCACTTTGCAAAAAACACCTCTGTTTTCTTTCAAAAATTTGGATGTGTCCACGTTGCGCTTTGGGGCGTTTCATGTCGTGGGCGCTAGGCCTAACCACTCAAGTGAGGTATCATTTTTATCGGGAGACTTGGGGGAACGCTGGGTGGAAGGAAATTTGTGGCTCCTCTCAGATTCCAGAACTTTCTGCCACAGAAATGTGAGGAACATGTGTTTTTTTTGCCAAATTTTGAGGTTTGCAAAGGATTCTGGGAAACAGAACCTGGTCCGAGCCACACCAGTCACCCCATCTTGGATTCCCCTAGGTCTCTAAATTTCAGAAATGCACAGGTTTGGTAGGTTTCCCTAGGTGCCGGCTGAGCTAGAGGCCAAAATCTACAGGTAACACTTTGCAAAAAACACCTCTGTTTTCTTTAAAACATTTGGATGTGTCCACGTTGCGCTTTGGGGCGTTACCTGTCGCGGGCGCTAGGCCTACCCACACAAGTGAGGTATCATTTTTATCGGGAGACTTGGGGGAACGCTGGGTGGAAGGAAATTTGTGGCTCCTCTCAGATTCCAGAACTTTCTGCCACAGAAATGTGAGGAACATGTGTTTTTTTTGCCAAATTATGAGGTTTGCAAAGGATTCTGGGTAACAGAACCTGGTCCGAGCCACACAAGTCACCCAATCTTGGATTCCCCTAGGTCCCTAGTTTTCAGAAATGCACAGGTTTGGTAGGTTTCCCTAGGTGCCGGCTAAGCTAGAGGCCAAAATCTACAGGTAGGCACTTTGCAAAAAACACCTTTGTTTTCTTTCAAAAATTTGGATGTGTCCACGTTTCGCTTTGGGGCGTTTCCTGTCGCGGGCGCTAGGCCTACCTACACAAGTGAGGTATCATTTTTATCGGGAGACTTGGGGGAACGCTGGGTGGAAGGAAATTTGTGGCTCCTATCAGATTCCAGAACTTTCTGCCACAGAAATGTGAGGAACATGTGTTTTTTTTGCCAAATTTTGAGGTTTGCAAAGGATTCTGGGAAACAGAACCTGGTCCGAGCCACACAAGTCACCCCATCTTGGATTCCCCTAGGTCTCTAAATTTCAGAAATGCACAGGTTTGGTAGGTTTCCCTAGGTGCCGGCTGAGCTATAGGCCAAAATCTACAGGTAGGCATTTTGCAAAAAACACCTCTGTTTTCTTTCAAAAACTTGGATGTGTCCACGTTGCGCTTTGGGGCGTTTCCTGTCGCGGGCGCTAGGTCTTCCCACACAAGTGAGGTATCATTTTTATCGGGAGACTTAGGGGAACGCTGGGGGGGAGGACATTTGTGGCTCCTCTCAGATTCCAGAACTTTCTGCCACAGAAATGTGAGGAACATGTGTTTTTTTTGCCAAATTTTGAGTTTTGCAAAGGATTCTGGGTAACAGAACCTGGTCTAAGCCACACAAGTCACCCCATCTTGGATTCCCCTAGGTCTCTAGTTTTCAGAAATGCACAGGTTTGGTAGGTTTCCCTAGGTGCCGGCTGAGCTAGAGGCCAAAATCTACAGGTAGGCACTTTGCAAAAAACACCTCTGTTTTCTTTCAAAAATTTGGATGTGTTCACGTTGCGCTTTGGGGCGTTTCATGTCGTGGGCGCTAGGCCTAACCACTCAAGTGAGGTATCATTTTTATCGGGAGACTTGGGGGAACGCTGGGTGGAAGGAAATTTGTGGCTCCTCTCAGATTCCAGAACTTTCTGCCACAGAAATGTGAGGAACATGTGTTTTTTTTGCCAAATTTTGAGGTTTGCAAAGGATTCTGGGAAACAGAACCTGGTCCGAGCCACACAAGTCACCCCATCTTGGATTCCCCTAGGTCTCTAGTTTTCAGAAATGCACAGTTTTCGTAGGTTTCCCTAGGTGCCGGCTGAGCTAGAGGCCAAAATCTACAGGTAGGCACTTTGTAAAAAACACCTCTGTTTTCTTTCAAAAATTTGGATGTGTCCACGTTGCGCTTTGGGGCGTTTCCTGTCGCGGGCGCTAGGCCTACCCACACAAGTGAGGTATCATTTTTATCGAGAGACTTGGGGGAATGCTGGGTGGAAGGAAATTTGTGGCTCCTCTCAGATTCCAGAACTTTCTGCCACAGAAATGTGAGGAACATGTGCTTTTTTAGCCAAATTTTGATGTTTGCAAAGGATTCTGGGTAACAGAACCTGGTCCGAGCCACACAAGTTAACCCATCTTGGATTCCCCTAGGTCTCTAGTTTTCTGAAATGCAAAGGTTTGGTAGGTTTCCCTAGGTGCCGGCTGAGCTAGAGGCAAAAATCTACAGGTAGGCACTTTGCAAAAAACACCTCTGTTTTCTTTCAAAAATTTGGATGTGTCCACGTTGTGCTTTGGGGTGTTTCCTGTCGCGGGCGCTAGGCCTACCCACACAAGTGAGGTATCATTTTTATAGGGAGACTTGGGGGAACGCTGGGTGGGAGGAAATTTGTGGCTCCTCTCAGATTCCAGAACTTTCTGCCACAGAAATGTGAGGAACATGTGTTTTTTTTGCCAAATTTTGAGTTTTGGAAAGGATTCTGGGTAACAGAACCTGGTCTAAGCCACACAAGTCACCCCATCTTGGATTCCCCTAGGTCTCTAGTTTTCAGAAATGCACAGGTTTGGTAGGTTTCCCTAGGTGCCGGCTGAGCTAGAGGCCAAAATCTACAGGTAGGCACTTTGTAAAAAACACCTCTGTTTTCTTTCAAAAATTTGGATGTGTCCACGTTGCGCTTTGGGGCGTTTCCTGTCGCGGGCGCTAGGCCTACCCACACAAGTGAGGTATCATTTTTATCGAGAGACTTGGGGGAATGCTGGGTGGAAGGAAATTTGTGGCTCCTCTCAGATTCCAGAACTTTCTGCCACAGAAATGTGAGGAACATGTGCTTTTTTAGCCAAATTTTGATGTTTGCAAAGGATTCTGGGTAACAGAACCTGGTCCGAGCCACACAAGTTAACCCATCTTGGATTCCCCTAGGTCTCTAGTTTTCTGAAATGCAAAGGTTTCGTAGGTTTCCCTAGGTGCCGGCTGAGCTAGAGGCAAAAATCTACAGGTAGGCACTTTGCAAAAAACACCTCTGTTTTCTTTCAAAAATTTGGATGTGTCCACGTTGTGCTTTGGGGTGTTTCCTGTCGCGGGCGCTAGGCCTACCCACACAAGTGAGGTATCATTTTTATAGGGAGACTTGCGGGAACGCTGGGTGGGAGGAAATTTGTGGCTCCTCTCAGATTCCAGAACTTTCTGCCACAGAAATGTGAGGAACATGTGTTTTTTTTGCCAAATTTTGAGTTTTGCAAAGGATTCTGGGTAACAGAACCTGGTCTAAGCCACACAAGTCACCCCATCTTGGATTCCCCTAGGTCTCTAGTTTTCAGAAATGCACAGGTTTGGTAGTTTTCCCTAGGTGCCGGCTGAGCTAGAGGCCAAAATCTACAGGTAGGCACTTTGCAAAAAACACCTTTGTTTTCTTTCAAAAATTTGGATGTGTCCACGTTTCGCTTTGGGGCGTTTCCTGTCGCGGGCGCTAGGCCTACCTACACAAGTGAGG
Organism: Pleurodeles waltl; assembly: GCF_031143425.1. NCBI lineage: Eukaryota > Metazoa > Chordata > Amphibia > Caudata > Salamandridae > Pleurodeles > Pleurodeles waltl. Next base: position 128,063 of record NW_027149823.1, on the reverse strand, counting down.
TATCATTTTTATCGGGAGACTTGGGGGAACGCTGGGTGGAAGGAAATTTGTGGCTCCTCTCAGATTCCAGAACTTTCTGCCACAGAAATGTGAGGAACATGTGTTTTTTTTGCCAAATTTTGAGGTTTGCAAAGGATTCTGGGAAACAGAACCTGGTCCGAGCCACACCAGTCACCCCATCTTGGATTCCCCTAGGTCTCTAAATTTCAGAAATGCACAGGTTTGGTAGGTTTCCCTAGGTGCCGGCTGAGCTAGAGGCCAAAATCTACAGGTAACACTTTGCAAAAAACACCTCTGTTTTCTTTAAAACATTTGGATGTGTCCACGTTGCGCTTTGGGGCGTTACCTGTCGCGGGCGCTAGGCCTACCCACACAAGTGAGGTATCATTTTTATCGGGAGACTTGGGGGAACGCTGGGTGGAAGGAAATTTGTGGCTCCTCTCAGATTCCAGAACTTTCTGCCACAGAAATGTGAGGAACATGTGTTTTTTTTGCCAAATTATGAGGTTTGCAAAGGATTCTGGGTAACAGAACCTGGTCCGAGCCACACAAGTCACCCCATCTTGGATTCCCCTAGGTCCCTAGTTTTCAGAAATGCACAGGTTTGGTAGGTTTCCCTAGGTGCCGGCTAAGCTAGAGGCCAAAATCTACAGGTAGGCACTTTGCAAAAAACACCTTTGTTTTCTTTCAAAAATTTGGATGTGTCCACGTTTCGCTTTGGGGCGTTTCCTGTCGCGGGCGCTAGGCCTACCTACACAAGTGAGGTATCATTTTTATCGGGAGACTTGGGGGAACGCTGGGTGGAAGGAAATTTGTGGCTCCTATCAGATTCCAGAACTTTCTGCCACAGAAATGTGAGGAACATGTGTTTTTTTTGCCAAATTTTGAGGTTTGCAAAGGATTCTGGGTAACAGAACCTGGTCCGAGCCACACAAGTCACCCCATCTTGGATTCCCCTAGGTCTCTAAATTTCAGAAATGCACAGGTTTGGTAGGTTTCCCTAGGTGCCGGCTCAGCTATAGGCCAAAATCTACAGGTAGGCATTTTGCAAAAAACACCTCTGTTTTCTTTCAAAAACTTGGATGTGTCCACGTTGCGCTTTGGGGCGTTTCCTGTCGCGGGCGCTAGGTCTTCCCACACAAGTGAGGTATCATTTTTATCGGGAGACTTAGGGGAACGCTGGGGGGGAGGACATTTGTGGCTCCTCTCAGATTCCAGAACTTTCTGCCACAGAAATGTGAGGAACATGTGTTTTTTTTGCCAAATTTTGAGTTTTGCAAAGGATTCTGGGTAACAGAACCTGGTCTAAGCCACACAAGTCACCCCATCTTGGATTCCCCTAGGTCTCTAGTTTTCAGAAATGCACAGGTTTGGTAGGTTTCCCTAGGTGCCGGCTGAGCTAGAGGCCAAAATCTACAGGTAGGCACTTTGCAAAAAACACCTCTGTTTTCTTTCAAAAATTTGGATGTGTTCACGTTGCGCTTTGGGGCGTTTCATGTCGTGGGCGCTAGGCCTAACCACTCAAGTGAGGTATCATTTTTATCGGGAGACTTGGGGGAACGCTGGGTGGAAGGAAATTTGTGGCTCCTCTCAGATTCCAGAACTTTCTGCCACAGAAATGTGAGGAACATGTGTTTTTTTTTGCCAAATTTTGAGGTTTGCAAAGGATTCTGGGAAACAGAACCTGGTCCGAGCCACACAAGTCACCCCATCTTGGATTCCCCTAGGTCTCTAGTTTTCAGAAATGCACAGTTTTCGTAGGTTTCCCTAGGTGCCGGCTGAGCTAGAGGCCAAAATCTACAGGTAGGCACTTTGTAAAAAACACCTCTGTTTTCTTTCAAAAATTTGGATGTGTCCACGTTGCGCTTTGGGGCGTTTCCTGTCGCGGGCGCTAGGCCTACCCACACAAGTGAGGTATCATTTTTATCGAGAGACTTGGGGGAATGCTGGGTGGAAGGAAATTCGTGGCTCCTCTCAGATTCCAGAACTTTCTGCCACAGAAATGTGAGGAACATGTGCTTTTTTAGCCAAATTTTGATGTTTGCAAAGGATTCTGGGTAACAGAACCTGGTCCGAGCCACACAAGTTAACCCATCTTGGATTCCCCTAGGTCTCTAGTTTTCTGAAATGCAAAGGTTTGGTAGGTTTCCCTAGGTGCCGGCTGAGCTAGAGGCAAAAATCTACAGGTAGGCACTTTGCAAAAAACACCTCTGTTTTCTTTCAAAAATTTGGATGTGTCCACGTTGTGCTTTGGGGTGTTTCCTGTCGCGGGCGCTAGGCCTACCCACACAAGTGAGGTATCATTTTTATAGGGAGACTTGGGGGAACGCTGGGTGGGAGGAAATTTGTGGCTCCTCTCAGATTCCAGAACTTTCTGCCACAGAAATGTGAGGAACATGTGTTTTTTTTGCCAAATTTTGAGTTTTGGAAAGGATTCTGGGTAACAGAACCTGGTCTAAGCCACACAAGTCACCCCATCTTGGATTCCCCTAGGTCTCTAGTTTTCAGAAATGCACAGGTTTGGTAGGTTTCCCTAGGTGCCGGCTGAGCTAGAGGCAAAAATCTACAGGTAGGCACTTTGCAAAAAACACCTCTGTTTTCTTTCAAAAATTTGGATGTGTCCACGTTGTGCTTTGGGGTGTTTCCTGTCGCGGGCGCTAGGCCTACCCACACAAGTGAGGTATCATTTTTATAGGGAGACTTGCGGGAACGCTGGGTGGGAGGAAATTTGTGGCTCCTCTCAGATTCCAGAACTTTCTGCCACAGAAATGTGAGGAACATGTGTTTTTTTTGCCAAATTTTGAGTTTTGCAAAGGATTCTGGGTAACAGAACCTGGTCTAAGCCACACAAGTCACCCCATCTTGGATTCCCCTAGGTCTCTAGTTTTCAGAAATGCACAGGTTTGGTAGTTTTCCCTAGGTGCCGGCTGAGCTAGAGGCCAAAATCTACAGGTAGGCACTTTGCAAAAAACACCTCTGTTTTCTTTCAAAAATTTGGATGTGTCCACGTTGCGCTTTGGGGCATTTCATGTCGTGGGCGCTAGGCCTAACCACTCAAGTGAGGTATCATTTTTATCGGGAGACTTGGGGGAACGCTGGGTGGAAGGAAATTTGTGGCTCCTCTCAGATTCCAGAACTTTCTGCCACAGAAATGTGAGGAACATGTGTTTTTTTTGCCAAATTTTGAGGTTTGCAAAGGATTCTGGGAAACAGAACCTGGTCCGAGCCACACCAGTCACCCCATCTTGGATTCCCCTAGGTCTCTAAATTTCAGAAATGCACAGGTTTGGTAGGTTTCCCTAGGTGCCGGCTGAGCTAGAGGCCAAAATCTACAGGTAACACTTTGCAAAAAACACCTCTGTTTTCTTTAAAACATTTGGATGTGTCCACGTTGCGCTTTGGGGCGTTACCTGTCGCGGGCGCTAGGCCTACCCACACAAGTGAGGTATCATTTTTATCGGGAGACTTGGGGGAACGCTGGGTGGAAGGAAATTTGTGGCTCCTCTCAGATTCCAGAACTTTCTGCCACAGAAATGTGAGGAACATGTGTTTTTTTTGCCAAATTATGAGGTTTGCAAAGGATTCTGGGTAACAGAACCTGGTCCGAGCCACACAAGTCACCCCATCTTGGATTCCCCTAGGTCCCTAGTTTTCAGAAATGCACAGGTTTGGTAGGTTTCCCTAGGTGCCGGCTAAGCTAGAGGCCAAAATCTACAGGTAGGCACTTTGCAAAAAACACCTTTGTTTTCTTTTAAAAATTTGGATGTGTCCACGTTTCGCTTTGGGGCGTTTCCTGTCGCGGGCGCTAGGCCTACCTACACAAGTGAGGTATCATTTTTATCGGGAGACTTGGGGGAACGCTGGGTGGAAGGAAATTTGCGGCTCCTCTCAGATTCCAGAACTTTCTGCCACAGAAATGTGAGGAACATGTGTTTTTTTTGCCAAATTTTGAGGTTTGCAAAGGATTCTGGGAAACAGAACCTGGTCCGAGCCACACCAGTCACCCCATCTTGGATTCCCCTAGGTCTCTAAATTTCAGAAATGCACAGGTTTGGTAGGTTTCCCTAGGTGCCGGCTGAGCTAGAAGCCAAAATCTACAGGTAACACTTTGCAAAAAACACCTCTGTTTTCTTTAAAACATTTGGATGTGTCCACGTTGCGCTTTGGGGCGTTACCTGTCGCGGGCGCTAGGCCTACCCACACAAGTGAGGTATCATTTTTATCGGGAGACTTGGGGGGAACGCTGGGTGGAAGGAAATTTGTGGCTCCTCTCAGATTCCAGAACTTTCTGCCACAGAAATGTGAGGAACATGTGTTTTTTTTGCCAAATTATGAGGTTTGCAAAGGATTCTGGGTAACAGAACCTGGTCCGAGCCACACAAGTCACCCCATCTTGGATTCCCCTAGGTCCCTAGTTTTCAGAAATGCACAGGTTTGGTAGGTTTCCCTAGGTGCCGGCTAAGCTAGAGGCCAAAATCTACAGGTAGGCACTTTGCAAAAAACACCTTTGTTTTCTTTCAAAAATTTGGATGTGTCCACGTTTCGCTTTGGGGCGTTTCCTGTCGCGGGCGCTAGGCCTACCTACACAAGTGAGGTATCATTTTTATCGGGAGACTTGGGGGAACGCTGGGTGGAAGGAAATTTGTGGCTCCTCTCAGATTCCAGAACTTTCTGCCACAGAAATGTGAGGAACATGTGTTTTTTTTGCCAAATTTTGAGGTTTGCAAAGGATTCTGGGTAACAGAACCTGGTCCGAGCCACACAAGTCACCCCATCTTGGATTCCCCTAGGTCTCTAAATTTCAGAAATGCACAGGTTTGGTAGGTTTCCCTAGGTGCCGGCTGAGCTAGAGGCCAAAATCTACAGGTAGGCATTTTGCAAAAAACACCTCTGTTTTCTTTCAAAAACTTGGATGTGTCCACGTTGCGCTTTGGGGCGTTTCCTGTCGCGGGCGCTAGGTCTTCCCACACAAGTGAGGTATCATTTTTATCGGGAGACTTGGGGGAATGCTGGGTGGAAGGAAATTTGTGGCTCCTCTCAGATTCCAGAACTTTCTGCCACAGAAATATGAGGAACATGTGTTTTTTTAGCCAAATTTTGAGGTTTGCAAAGGATCCTGGGTAACAGAACCTGGTCCGAGCCACACAAGTCACCCCATCTTGGATTCCCCTAGGTCTCTAGTTTTCAGAAATGCACAGGTTTGGTAGGTTTCCCTAGGTGCCGGCTAAGCTAGAGGCCAAAATCTACAGGTAGGCACTTTGCAAAAAACACCTTTGTTTTCTTTCAAAAATTTGGATGTGTCCACGTTTCGCTTTGGGGCGTTTCCTGTCGCGGGCGCTAGGCCTACCTACACAAGTGAGGTATCATTTTTATCGGGAGACTTGGGGGAACGCTGGGTGGAAGGAAATTTGTGGCTCCTCTCAGATTCCAGAACTTTCTGCCACAGAAATGTGAGGAACATGTGGTTTTTTTGCCAAATTTTGAGGTTTGCAAAGGATTCTGGGAAACAGAACCTGGTCCGAGCCACACCAGTCACCCCATCTTGGATTCCCCTAGGTCTCTAAATTTCAGAAATGCACAGGTTTGGTAGGTTTCCCTAGGTGCCGGCTGAGCTAGAGGCCAAAATCTACAGGTAACACTTTGCAAAAAACACCTCTGTTTTCTTTAAAACATTTGGATGTGTCCACGTTGCGCTTTGGGGCGTTACCTGTCGCAGCGCGCTAGGCCTACCCACACAAGTGAGGTATCATTTTTATCGGGAGACTTGGGGGAACGCTGGGTGGAAGGAAATTTGTGGCTCCTCTCAGATTCCAGAACTTTCTGCCACAGAAATGTGAGGAACATGTGTTTTTTTTGCCAAATTATGAGGTTTGCAAAGGATTCTGGGTAACAGAACCTGGTCCGAGCCACACAAGTCACCCCATCTTGGATTCCCCTAGGTCCCTAGTTTTCAGAAATGCACAGGTTTGGTAGGTTTCCCTAGGTGCCGGCTAAGCTAGAGGCCAAAATCTACAGGTAGGCACTTTGCAAAAAACACCTTTGTTTTCTTTCAAAAATTTGGATGTGTCCACGTTTCGCTTTGGGGCGTTTCCTGTCGCGGGCGCTAGGCCTACCTACACAAGTGAGGTATCATTTTTATCGGGAGACTTGGGGGAACGCTGGGTGGAAGGAAATTTGTGGCTCCTATCAGATTCCAGAACTTTCTGCCACAGAAATGTGAGGAACATGTGTTTTTTTTTGCCAAATTTTGAGGTTTGCAAAGGATTCTGGGTAACAGAACCTGGTCCGAGCCACACAAGTCACCCCATCTTGGATTCCCCTAGGTCTCTAAATTTCAGAAATGCACAGGTTTGGTAGGTTTCCCTAGGTGCCGGCTGAGCTAGAGGCCAAAATCTACAGGTAGGCATTTTGCAAAAAACACCTCTGTTTTCTTTCAAAAACTTGGATGTGTCCACGTTGCGCTTTGGGGCGTTTCCTGTCGCGGGCGCTTGGTCTTCCCACACAAGTGAGGTATCATTTTTATCGGGAGACTTAGGGGAACGCTGGGGGGGAGGACATTTGTGGCTCCTCTCAGATTCCAGAACTTTCTGCCACAGAAATATGAGGAACATGTGTTTTTTTTGCCAAATTTTGAGTTTTGCAAAGGATTCTGGGTAACAGAACCTGGTCTAAGCCACACAAGTCACCCCATCTTGGATTCCCCTAGGTCTCTAGTTTTCAGAAATGCACAGGTTTGGTAGGTTTCCCTAGGTGCCGGCTGAGCTAGAGGCCAAAATCTACAGGTAGGCACTTTGCAAAAAACACCTCTGTTTTCTTTCAAAAATTTGGATGTGTTCACGTTGCGCTTTGGGGCGTTTCATGTCGTGGGCGCTAGGCCTAACCACTCAAGTGAGGTATCATTTTTATCGGGAGACTTGGGGGAACGCTGGGTGGAAGGAAATTTGTGGCTCCTCTCAGATTCCAGAACTTTCTGCCACAGAAATGTGAGGAACATGTGTTTTTTTTGCCAAATTTTGAGGTTTGCAAAGGATTCTGGGAAACAGAACCTGGTCCGAGCCACACAAGTCACCCCATCTTGGATTCCCCTAGGTCTCTAGTTTTCAGAAATGCACAGTTTTCGTAGGTTTCCCTAGGTGCCGGCTGAGCTAGAGGCCAAAATCTACAGGTAGGCACTTTGTAAAAAACACCTCTGTTTTCTTTCAAAAATTTGGATGTGTCCACGTTGCGCTTTGGGGCGTTTCCTGTCGCGGGCGCTAGGCCTACCCACACAAGTGAGGTATCATTTTTATCGAGAGACTTGGGGGAATGCTGGGTGGAAGGAAATTCGTGGCTCCTCTCAGATTCCAGAACTTTCTGCCACAGAAATGTGAGGAACATGTGCTTTTTTAGCCAAATTTTGATGTTTGCAAAGGATTCTGGGTAACAGAACCTGGTCCGAGCCACACAAGTTAACCCATCTTGGATTCCCCTAGGTCTCTAGTTTTCTGAAATGCAAAGGTTTGGTAGGTTTCCCTAGGTGCCGGCTGAGCTAGAGGCAAAAATCTACAGGTAGGCACTTTGCAAAAAACACCTCTGTTTTCTTTCAAAAATTTGGATGTGTCCACGTTGTGCTTTGGGGTGTTTCCTGTCGCGGGCGCTAGGCCTACCCACACAAGTGAGGTATCATTTTTATAGGGAGACTTGGGGGAACGCTGGGTGGGAGGAAATTTGTGGCTCCTCTCAGATTCCAGAACTTTCTGCCACAGAAATGTGAGGAACATGTGTTTTTTTTGCCAAATTTTGAGTTTTGGAAAGGATTCTGGGTAACAGAACCTGGTCTAAGCCACACAAGTCACCCCATCTTGGATTCCCCTAGGTCTCTAGTTTTCAGAAATGCACAGGTTTGGTAGGTTTCCCTAGGTGCCGGCTGAGCTAGAGGCAAAAATCTACAGGTAGGCACTTTGCAAAAAACACCTCTGTTTTCTTTCAAAAATTTGGATGTGTCCACGTTGTGCTTTGGGGTGTTTCCTGTCGCGGGCGCTAGGCCTACCCACACAAGTGAGGTATCATTTTTATAGGGAGACTTGCGGGAACGCTGGGTGGGAGGAAATTTGTGGCTCCTCTCAGATTCCAGAACTTTCTGCCACAGAAATGTGAGGAACATGTGTTTTTTTTGCCAAATTTTGAGTTTTGCAAAGGATTCTGGGTAACAGAACCTGGTCTAAGCCACACAAGTCACCCCATCTTGGATTCCCCTAGGTCTCTAGTTTTCAGAAATGCACAGGTTTGGTAGTTTTCCCTAGGTGCCGGCTGAGCTAGAGGCCAAAATCTACAGGTAGGCACTTTGCAAAAAACACCTCTGTTTTCTTTCAAAAATTTGGATGTGTCCACGTTGCGCTTTGGGGCATTTCATGTCGTGGGCGCTAGGCCTAACCACTCAAGTGAGGTATCATTTTTATCGGGAGACTTGGGGGAACGCTGGGTGGAAGGAAATTTGTGGCTCCTCTCAGATTCCAGAACTTTCTGCCACAGAAATGTGAGGAACATGTGTTTTTTTTGCCAAATTTTGAGGTTTGCAAAGGATTCTGGGAAACAGAACCTGGTCCGAGCCACACCAGTCACCCCATCTTGGATTCCCCTAGGTCTCTAAATTTCAGAAATGCACAGGTTTGGTAGGTTTCCCTAGGTGCCGGCTGAGCTAGAGGCCAAAATCTACAGGTAACACTTTGCAAAAAACACCTCTGTTTTCTTTAAAACATTTGGATGTGTCCACGTTGCGCTTTGGGGCGTTACCTGTCGCGGGCGCTAGGCCTACCCACACAAGTGAGGTATCATTTTTATCGGGAGACTTGGGGGAACGCTGGGTGGAAGGAAATTTGTGGCTCCTCTCAGATTCCAGAACTTTCTGCCACAGAAATGTGAGGAACATGTGTTTTTTTTGCCAAATTATGAGGTTTGCAAAGGATTCTGGGTAACAGAACCTGGTCCGAGCCACACAAGTCACCCCATCTTGGATTCCCCTAGGTCCCTAGTTTTCAGAAATGCACAGGTTTGGTAGGTTTCCCTAGGTGCCGGCTAAGCTAGAGGCCAAAATCTACAGGTAGGCACTTTGCAAAAAACACCTTTGTTTTCTTTTAAAAATTTGGATGTGTCCACGTTTCGCTTTGGGGCGTTTCCTGTCGCGGGCGCTAGGCCTACCTACACAAGTGAGGTATCATTTTTATCGGGAGACTTGGGGGAACGCTGGGTGGAAGGAAATTTGCGGCTCCTCTCAGATTCCAGAACTTTCTGCCACAGAAATGTGAGGAACATGTGTTTTTTTTGCCAAATTTTGAGGTTTGCAAAGGATTCTGGGAAACAGAACCTGGTCCGAGCCACACCAGTCACCCCATCTTGGATTCCCCTAGGTCTCTAAATTTCAGAAATGCACAGGTTTGGTAGGTTTCCCTAGGTGCCGGCTGAGCTAGAAGCCAAAATCTACAGGTAACACTTTGCAAAAAACACCTCTGTTTTCTTTAAAACATTTGGATGTGTCCACGTTGCGCTTTGGGGCGTTACCTGTCGCGGGCGCTAGGCCTACCCACACAAGTGAGGTATCATTTTTATCGGGAGACTTGGGGGAACGCTGGGTGGAAGGAAATTTGTGGCTCCTCTCAGATTCCAGAACTTTCTGCCACAGAAATGTGAGGAACATGTGTTTTTTTTGCCAAATTATGAGGTTTGCAAAGGATTCTGGGTAACAGAACCTGGTCCGAGCCACACAAGTCACCCCATCTTGGATTCCCCTAGGTCCCTAGTTTTCAGAAATGCACAGGTTTGGTAGGTTTCCCTAGGTGCCGGCTAAGCTAGAGGCCAAAATCTACAGGTAGGCACTTTGCAAAAAACACCTTTGTTTTCTTTCAAAAATTTGGATGTGTCCACGTTTCGCTTTGGGGCGTTTCCTGTCGCGGGCGCTAGGCCTACCTACACAAGTGAGGTATCATTTTTATCGGGAGACTTGGGGGAACGCTGGGTGGAAGGAAATTTGTGGCTCCTCTCAGATTCCAGAACTTTCTGCCACAGAAATGTGAGGAACATGTGTTTTTTTTGCCAAATTTTGAGGTTTGCAAAGGATTCTGGGTAACAGAACCTGGTCCGAGCCACACAAGTCACCCCATCTTGGATTCCCCTAGGTCTCTAAATTTCAGAAATGCACAGGTTTGGTAGGTTTCCCTAGGTGCCGGCTGAGCTAGAGGCCAAAATCTACAGGTAGGCATTTTGCAAAAAACACCTCTGTTTTCTTTCAAAAACTTGGATGTGTCCACGTTGCGCTTTGGGGCGTTTCCTGTCGCGGGCGCTAGGTCTTCCCACACAAGTGAGGTATCATTTTTATCGGGAGACTTGGGGGAATGCTGGGTGGAAGGAAATTTGTGGCTCCTCTCAGATTCCAGAACTTTCTGCCACAGAAATATGAGGAACATGTGTTTTTTTAGCCAAATTTTGAGGTTTGCAAAGGATCCTGGGTAACAGAACCTGGTCCGAGCCACACAAGTCACCCCATCTTGGATTCCCCTAGGTCTCTAGTTTTCAGAAATGCACAGGTTTGGTAGGTTTCCCTAGGTGCCGGCTAAGCTAGAGGCCAAAATCTACAGGTAGGCACTTTGCAAAAAACACCTTTGTTTTCTTTCAAAAATTTGGATGTGTCCACGTTTCGCTTTGGGGCGTTTCCTGTCGCGGGCGCTAGGCCTACCTACACAAGTGAGGTATCATTTTTATCGGGAGACTTGGGGGAACGCTGGGTGGAAGGAAATTTGTGGCTCCTCTCAGATTCCAGAACTTTCTGCCACAGAAATGTGAGGAACATGTGGTTTTTTTGCCAAATTTTGAGGTTTGCAAAGGATTCTGGGAAACAGAACCTGGTCCGAGCCACACCAGTCACCCCATCTTGGATTCCCCTAGGTCTCTAAATTTCAGAAATGCACAGGTTTGGTAGGTTTCCCTAGGTGCCGGCTGAGCTAGAGGCCAAAATCTACAGGTAACACTTTGCAAAAAACACCTCTGTTTTCTTTAAAACATTTGGATGTGTCCACGTTGCGCTTTGGGGCGTTACCTGTCGCAGCGCGCTAGGCCTACCCACACAAGTGAGGTATCATTTTTATCGGGAGACTTGGGGGAACGCTGGGTGGAAGGAAATTTGTGGCTCCTCTCAGATTCCAGAACTTTCTGCCACAGAAATGTGAGGAACATGTGTTTTTTTTGCCAAATTATGAGGTTTGCAAAGGATTCTGGGTAACAGAACCTGGTCCGAGCCACACAAGTCACCCCATCTTGGATTCCCCTAGGTCCCTAGTTTTCAGAAATGCACAGGTTTGGTAGGTTTCCCTAGGTGCCGGCTAAGCTAGAGGCCAAAATCTACAGGTAGGCACTTTGCAAAAAACACCTTTGTTTTCTTTCAAAAATTTGGATGTGTCCACGTTTCGCTTTGGGGCGTTTCCTGTCGCGGGCGCTAGGCCTACCTACACAAGTGAGGTATCATTTTTATCGGGAGACTTGGGGGAACGCTGGGTGGAAGGAAATTTGTGGCTCCTATCAGATTCCAGAACTTTCTGCCACAGAAATGTGAGGAACATGTGTTTTTTTTGCCAAATTTTGAGGTTTGCAAAGGATTCTGGGTAACAGAACCTGGTCCGAGCCACACAAGTCACCCCATCTTGGATTCCCCTAGGTCTCTAAATTTCAGAAATGCACAGGTTTGGTAGGTTTCCCTAGGTGCCGGCTGAGCTAGAGGCCAAAATCTACAGGTAGGCATTTTGCAAAAAACACCTCTGTTTTCTTTCAAAAACTTGGATGTGTCCACGTTGCGCTTTGGGGCGTTTCCTGTCGCGGGCGCTTGGTCTTCCCACACAAGTGAGGTATCATTTTTATCGGGAGACTTGGGGGAATGCTGGGTGGAAGGAAATTTGTGGCTCCTCTCAGATTCCAGAACTTTCTGCCACAGAAATATGAGGAACATGTGTTTTTTTAGCCAAATTTTGAGGTTTGCAAAGGATTCTGGGTAACAGAACCTGGTCCGAGCCACACAAGTCACCCCATCTTGGATTCCCCTAGGTCTCTAAATTTCAGAAATTCACAGATTTGGTAGGTTTCCCTAGGTGCCGGCTGAGCTAGAGGCCAAAATCTACAGGTAACACTTTGCAAAAAACACCTCTGTTTTCTTTCAAAAATTTGGATGTGTCCAAGTTGCGCTTTGGGGCGTTTCCTGTCGCGGGCGCTAGGCCTACCCACACAAGTGAGGTATCATTTTTATCGGGAGACTTGGGGGAATGCTGGGTGGAAGGAAATTTGTGGCTCCTCTCAGATTCCAGAACTTTCTGCCACAGAAATGTGAGGAACATATGCTTTTTTAGCCAAATTTTGAGATTTGCAAAGGATTCTGGGTAACAGAACCTGGTCCGAGCCACACAAGTCACCCCATCTTGGATTCCCCTAGGTCTCTAGTTTTCAGAAATGCACAGGTTTGGTAGGTTTCCCTAGGTGCCGGATGAGCTAGAGGCCAAAATCTACAGGTAGGCACTTTGCAAAAAACACCTCTGTTTTCTTTAAAAAATTTGGATGTGTCCACGTTGCGGTTTGGGGCGTTTCCTGTCGCGGGTGCTAGGCCTACCCACACAAGTGAGGTATCATTTTTATCGGGAGACTTGGGGGAATGCTGGGTGGAAGAAAATTTGTGGCTCCTCTCAGATTCCAGAACTTTCTGCACAGAAATATGAGGAACATGTGTTTTTTTAGCCAAATTTTGAGGTTTGCAAAGGATTCTGGGTAACAGAACCTGGTCCGAGCCACACAAGTCACCCCATCTTGGATTCCCCTAGGTCTCTAGTTTTCAGAAATGCACAGGTTTGGTAGTTTTCCCTAGGTGCCGGCTGAGGTAGAGGCCAAAATCTACAGGTAGGCACTTTGCAAAAAACACCTCTGTTTTCTTTCAAAAAATTGGATGTGTCCACGTTTCGCTTTGGGGCGCTTCCTGTCGCGGGCGCTAGGCCTACCCACACAAGTGAGGTATCATTTTTATCGGGAGACTTGGGGGAACGCTGGGTGGAAGGAAATTTGTGGCTCCTCTCAGATTCTAGAACTTTCTGCCACAGAAATATGAGGAACATGTGTTTTTTTAGCCAAATTTTGAGGTTTGCAAAGGATTCTGTGTAACAGAACCTGGTCCGAGCCACACAAGTCACCCCATCTTGGATTCCCCTAGGTCTCTAGTTTTCAGAAATGCACAGGTTTGGTAGGTTTCCATAGGTGCCGGCTGAGCTAGAGGCCAAAATCTACAGGTAGGCACTTTGCAAAAAACACCTCTGTTTTCTTTCAAAAATGTGGATGTGTCCACGTTGCGCTGTGGGGCATTCCCTATCGCAGGCGCTAGGCCTACCCACACAAGTGAGGTATCATTTTTATCGGGAGACTTGGGGGAACGCTGGGTAGAAGGAAATTTGTGGCTCCTCTCAGAATCCAGAACGTTCTGCCACAAAAATGTGAGGAACATGTGTTTTTTTAGCCAAATTTTGAGGTTTGCAAAGGATTCTGGGTAACAGAACCTGGTCCGAGCCACACAAGTCACCCCATCTTGTATTCCCCTAGGTCTCTAGTTTTCAGAAATGCACATGTTTGGTAGGTTTCCCTAGGTGCCGGCTGAGCTAGAGGCCAAAATCTACAGGTAGGCACTTTGCAAAAAACACCTCTGTTTTCTTTCAAAAATGTGGATGTGTCCACGTTGTGCTTTGGGGTGTTTCCTGTCGCGGGCGCTAGGCCTACCCACACAAGTGAGGTATCATTTTTATAGGGAGACTTGGGGGAACGCTGGGTGGGAGGAAATTTGTGGCTCCTCTCAGATTCCAGAACTTTCTGCCACAGAAATGTGAGGAACATGTGTTTTTTTTGCCAAATTTTGAGTTTTGCCAAGGATTCTGGGTAACAGAACCTGGTCTAAGCCACACAAGTCACCCCATCTTGGATTCCCCTAGGTCTCTAGTTTTCAGAAATGCACAGGTTTGGTAGGTTTCCCTAGGTGCCGGCTGAGCTAGAGGCCAAAATCTACAGGTAGGCACTTTGCAAAAAACACCTCTGTTTTCTTTCAAAAATTTGGATGTGTCCATGTTGCGCTTTGGGGCGTTTCATGTCGTGGGCGCTAGGCCTAACCACTCAAGTGAGGTATCATTTTTATCGGGAGACTTGGGGGAACGCTGGGTGGAAGGAAATTTGTGGCTCCTCTCAGATTCCAGAACTTTCTGCCACAGAAATGTGAGGAACATGTGTTTTTTTTGCCAAATTTTGAGGTTTGCAAAGGATTCTGGGAAACAGAACCTGGTCCGAGCCACACAAGTCACCCCATCTTGGATTCCCCTAGGTCTCTAGTTTTCAGAAATGCACAGTTTTGGTAGGTTTCCCTAGGTGCCGGCTGAGCTAAACGCCAAAATCTACAGGTAGGCACTTTGTAAAAAACACCTCTGTTTTCTTTCAAAAATTTGGATGTGTCCACGTTGCGCTTTGGGGCGTTTCCTGTCGCGGGCGCTAGGCCTACCCACACAAGTGAGGTATCATTTTTATCGAGAGACTTGGGGGAATGCTGGGTGGAAGGAAATTTGTGGATCCTCTCAGATTCCAGAACTTTCTGCCACAGAAATGTGAGGAACATGTGCTTTTTTAGCCAAATTTTGATGTTTGCAAAGGATTCTGGGTAACAGAACCTGGTCCGAGCCACACAAGTTAACCCATCTTGGATTCCCCTAGGTCTCTAGTTTTCTGAAATGCAAAGGTTTGGTAGGTTTCCCTAGGTGCCGGCTGAGCTAGAGGCAAAAATCTACAGGTAGGCACTTTGCAAAAAACACCTCTGTTTTCTTTCAAAAATGTGGATGTGTCCACGTTGTGCTTTGGGGTGTTTCCTGTCGCGGGCGCTAGGCCTACCCACACAAGTGAGGTATCATTTTTATAGGGAGACTTGGGGGAACGCTGGGTGTGAGGAAATTTGTGGCTCCTCTCAGATTCCAGAACTTTCTGCCACAGAAATGTGAGGAACATGTGTTTTTTTTGCCAAATTTTGAGTTTTGCAAAGGATTCTGGGTAACAGAACCTGGTCTAAGCCACACAAGTCACCCCATCTTGGATTCCCCTAGGTCTCTAGTTTTCAGGAATGCACAGGTTTGGTAGGTTTCCCTAGGTGCCGGCTGAGCTAGAGGCCAAAATCTACAGGTAGGCACTTTGCAAAAAATACCTCTGTTTTCTTTCAAAAATTTGGATGTGTCCACGTTGCGCTTTGGGGCGTTTCATGTCGTGGGCGCTAGGCCTAACCACTCAAGTGAGGTATCATTTTTATCGGGAGACTTGGGGGAACGCTGGGTGGAAGGAAATTTGTGGCTCCTCTCAGATTCCAGAACTTTCTGCCACAGAAATGTGAGGAACATGTGTTTTTTTTGCCAAATTTTGAGGTTTGCAAAGGATTCTGGGTAACAGAACCTGGTCCGAGCCACACAAGTCACCCCATCTTGGATTCCCCTAGGTCTCTAGTTTTCAGAAATGCACAGTTTTGGTAGGTTTCCCTAGGTGCCGGCTGAGCTAGAGGCCAAAATCTACAGGTAGGCACTTTGCAAAAAACACCTCTGTTTTCTTTCAAAAATTTGGATGTGTCCACGTTGCGCTTTGGGGCGTTTCATGTCGTGGGCGCTAGGCCTAACCACTCAAGTGAGGTATCATTTTTATCGGGAGACTTGGGGGAACGCTGGGTGGAAGGAAATTTGTGGCTCCTCTCAGATTCCAGAACTTTCTGCCACAGAAATGTGAGGAACATGTGTTTTTTTTGCCAAATTTTGAGGTTTGCAAAGGATTCTGGGAAACAGAACCTGGTCCGAGCCACACAAGTCACCCCATCTTGGATTCCCCTAGGTCTCTAGTTTTCAGAAATGCACAGTTTTGGTAGGTTTCCCTAGGTGCCGGCTGAGCTAGAGGCCAAAATCTACAGGTAGGCACTTTGTAAAAAACACCTCTGTTTTCTTTCAAAAATGTGGATGTGTCCACGTTGCGCTTTGGGGCGTTTCCTGTCGCGGGCGCTAGGCCTACCCACACAAGTGAGGTATCATTTTTATCGAGAGACTTGGGGGAATGCTGGGTGGAAGGAAATTTGTGGCTCCTCTCAGATTCCAGAACTTTCTGCCACAGAAATGTGAGGAACATGTGCTTTTTTAGCCAAATTTTGATGTTTGCAAAGGATTCTGGGTAACAGAACCTGGTCCGAACCACACAAGTTAACCCATCTTGGATTCCCCTAGGTCTCTAGTTTTCTGAAATGCAAAGGTTTGGTAGGTTTCCCTAGGTGCCGGCTGAGCTAGAGGCAAAAATCTACAGGTAGGCACTTTGCAAAAAACACCTCTGTTTTCTTTCAAAAATTTGGATGTGTCCACGTTGTGCTTTGGGGTGTTTCCTGTCGCGGGCGCTAGGCCTACCCACACAAGTGAGGTATCATTTTTATAGGGAGACTTGCGGGAACGCTGGGTGGGAGGAAATTTGTGGCTCCTCTCAGATTCCAGAACTTTCTGCCACAGAAATGTGAGGAACATGTGGTTTTTTTGCCAAATTTTGAGTTTTGCAAAGGATTCTGGGTAACAGAACCTGGTCTAAGCCACACAAGTCACCCCATCTTGGATTCCCCTAGGTCTCTAGTTTTCAGAAATGCACAGGTTTGGTAGGTTTCCCTAGGTGCCGGCTGAGCTAGAGGCCAAAATCTACAGGTAGGCACTTTGCAAAAAACACCTCTGTTTTCTTTCAAAAATTTGGATGTGTCCACGTTGCGCTTTGGGGCGTTTCATGTCGTGGGCGCTAGGCCTAACCACTCAAGTGAGGTATCATTTTTATCGGGAGACTTGGGGGAACGCTGGGTGGAAGGAAATTTGTGGCTCCTCTCAGATTCCAGAACTTTCTGCCACAGAAATGTGAGGAACATGTGTTTTTTTTGCCAAATTTTGAGGTTTGCAAAGGATTCTGGGAAACAGAACCTGGTCCGAGCCACACCAGTCACCCCATCTTGGATTCCCCTAGGTCTCTAAATTTCAGAAATGCACAGGTTTGGTAGGTTTCCCTAGGTGCCGGCTGAGCTAGAGGCCAAAATCTACAGGTAACACTTTGCAAAAAACACCTCTGTTTTCTTTAAAACATTTGGATGTGTCCACGTTGCGCTTTGAGGCGTTACCTTTCGCGGGCGCTAGGCCTACCCACACAAGTGAGGTATCATTTTTATCAGGAGACTTGGGGGAACGCTGGGTGGAAGGAAATTTGTGGCTCCTCTCAGATTCCAGAACTTTCTGCCACAGAAATGTGAGGAACATGTGTTTTTTTTGCCAAATTATGAGGTTTGCAAAGGATTCTGGGTAACAGAACCTGGTCCGAGCCACACAAGTCACCCCATCTTGGATTCCCCTAGGTCCCTAGTTTTCAGAAATGCACAGGTTTGGTAAGTTTCCCTAGGTGCCGGCTAAGCTAGAGGCCAAAATCTACAGGTAGGCACTTTGCAAAAAACACCTTTGTTTTCTTTCAAAAATTTGGATGTGTCCACGTTTCGCTTTGGGGCGTTTCCTGTCGCGGGCGCTAGGCCTACCTACACAAGTGAGGTATCATTTTTATCGGGAGACTTGGGGGAACGCTGGGTGGAAGGAAATTTGTGGCTCCTATCAGATTCCAGAACTTTCTGCCACAGAAATGTGAGGAACATGTGTTTTTTTTGCCAAATTTTGAGGTTTGCAAAGGATTCTGGGTAACAGAACCTGGTCCGAGCCACACAAGTCACCCCATCTTGGATTCCCCTAGGTCTCTAAATTTCAGAAATGCACAGGTTTGGTAGGTTTCCCTAGGTGCCGGCTGAGCTAGAGGCCAAAATCTACAGGTAGGCATTTTGCAAAAAACACCTCTGTTTTCTTTCAAAAACTTGGATGTGTCCACGTTGCGCTTTGGGGCGTTTCCTGTCGCGGGCGCTAGGTCTTCCCACACAAGTGAGGTATCATTTTTATCGGGAGACTTGGGGGAATGCTGGGTGGAAGGAAATTTGTGGCTCCTCTCAGATTCCAGAACTTTCTGCCACAGAAATATGAGGAACATGTGTTTTTTTAGCCAAATTTTGAGTTTTGCAAAGGATTCTGGGTAACAGAACCTGGTCTAAGCCACACAAGTCACCCCATCTTGGATTCCCCTAGGTCTCTAGTTTTCAGGAATGCACAGGTTTGGTAGGTTTCCCTAGGTGCCGGCTGAGCTAGAGGCCAAAATCTACAGGTAGGCACTTTGCAAAAAATACCTCTGTTTTCTTTCAAAAATTTGGATGTGTCCACGTTGCGCTTTGGGGCGTTTCATGTCGTGGGCGCTAGGCCTAACCACTCAAGTGAGGTATCATTTTTATCGGGAGACTTGGGGGAACGCTGGGTGGAAGGAAATTTGTGGCTCCTCTCAGATTCCAGAACTTTCTGCCACAGAAATGTGAGGAACATGTGTTTTTTTTGCCAAATTTTGAGGTTTGCAAAGGATTCTGGGTAACAGAACCTGGTCCGAGCCACACAAGTCACCCCATCTTGGATTCCCCTAGGTCTCTAGTTTTCAGAAATGCACAGTTTTGGTAGGTTTCCCTAGGTGCCGGCTGAGCTAGAGGCCAAAATCTACAGGTAGGCACTTTGCAAAAAACACCTCTGTTTTCTTTCAAAAATTTGGATGTGTCCACGTTGCGCTTTGGGGCGTTTCATGTCGTGGGCGCTAGGCCTAACCACTCAAGTGAGGTATCATTTTTATCGGGAGACTTGGGGGAACGCTGGGTGGAAGGAAATTTGTGGCTCCTCTCAGATTCCAGAACTTTCTGCCACAGAAATGTGAGGAACATGTGTTTTTTTTGCCAAATTTTGAGGTTTGCAAAGGATTCTGGGAAACAGAACCTGGTCCGAGCCACACAAGTCACCCCATCTTGGATTCCCCTAGGTCTCTAGTTTTCAGAAATGCACAGTTTTGGTAGGTTTCCCTAGGTGCCGGCTGAGCTAGAGGCCAAAATCTACAGGTAGGCACTTTGTAAAAAACACCTCTGTTTTCTTTCAAAAATTTGGATGTGTCCACGTTGCGCTTTGGGGCGTTTCCTGTCGCGGGCGCTAGGCCTACCCACACAAGTGAGGTATCATTTTTATCGAGAGACTTGGGGGAATGCTGGGTGGAAGGAAATTTGTGGCTCCTCTCAGATTCCAGAACTTTCTGCCACAGAAATGTGAGGAACATGTGCTTTTTTAGCCAAATTTTGATGTTTGCAAAGGATTCTGGGTAACAGAACCTGGTCCGAGGCACACAAGTTAACCCATCTTGGATTCCCCTAGGTCTCTAGTTTTCTGAAATGCAAAGGTTTGGTAGGTTTCCCTAGGTGCCGGCTGAGCTAGAGGCAAAAATCTACAGGTAGGCACTTTGCAAAAAACACCTCTGTTTTCTTTCAAAAATTTGGATGTGTCCACGTTGTGCTTTGGGGTGTTTCCTGTCGCGGGCGCTAGGCCTACCCACACAAGTGAGGTATCATTTTTATAGGGAGACTTGCGGGAACGCTGGGTGGGAGGAAATTTGTGGCTCCTCTCAGATTCCAGAACTTTCTGCCACAGAAATGTGAGGAACATGTGTTTTTTTTGCCAAATTTTGAGTTTTGCAAAGGATTCTGGGTAACAGAACCTGGTCTAAGCCACACAAGTCACCCCATCTTGGATTCCCCTAGGTCTCTAGTTTTCAGAAATGCACAGGTTTGGTAGGTTTCCCTAGGTGCCGGCTGAGCTAGAGGCCAAAATCTACAGGTAGGCACTTTGCAAAAAACACCTCTGTTTTCTTTCAAAAATTTGGATGTGTCCACGTTGCGCTTTGGGGCGTTTCATGTCGTGGGCGCTAGGCCTAACCACTCAAGTGAGGTATCATTTTTATCGGGAGACTTGGGGGAACGCTGGGTGGAAGGAAATTTGTGGCTCCTCTCAGATTCCAGAACTTTCTGCCACAGAAATGTGAGGAACATGTGTTTTTTTTGCCAAATTTTGAGGTTTGCAAAGGATTCTGGGAAACAGAACCTGGTCCGAGCCACACCAGTCACCCCATCTTGGATTCCCCTAGGTCTCTAAATTTCAGAAATGCACAGGTTTGGTAGGTTTCCCTAGGTGCCGGCTGAGCTAGAGGCCAAAATCTACAGGTAACACTTTGCAAAAAACACCTCTGTTTTCTTTAAAACATTTGGATGTGTCCACGTTGCGCTTTGGGGCGGTACCTTTCGCGGGCGCTAGGCCTACCCACACAAGTGAGGTATCATTTTTATCGGGAGACTTGGGGGAACGCTGGGTGGAAGGAAATTTGTGGCTCCTCTCAGATTCCAGAACTTTCTGCCACAGAAATATGAGGAACATGTGTTTTTTTAGCCAAATTATGAGGTTTGCAAAGGATTCTGGGTAACAGAACCTGGTCCGAGCCACACAAGTCACCCCATCTTGGATTCCCCTAGGTCCCTAGTTTTCAGAAATGCACAGGTTTGGTAGGTTTCCCTAGGTGCCGGCTGAGCTAGAGGCCAAAATCTACAGGTAACACTTTGCAAAAAACACCTCTGTTTTCTTTCAAAAATTTGGATGTGTCCACGTTGCGCTTTGGGGCGTTTCCTGTCGCGGGCGCTAGGCCTACCCACACAAGTGAGGTATCATTTTTATCGGGAGACTTGGGGGAACGCTGGGTGGAAGGAAATTTGTGGCTCCTATCAGATTCCAGAACTTTCTGCCACAGAAATGTGAGGAACATGTGTTTTTTTTGCCAAATTTTGAGGTTTGCAAAGGATTCTGGGTAACAGAACCTGGTCCGAGCCACACAAGTCACCCCATCTTGGATTCCCCTAGGTCTCTAAATTTCAGAAATGCACAGGTTTGGTAGGTTTCCCTAGGTGCCGGCTGAGCTAGAGGCCAAAATCTACAGGTAGGCATTTTGCAAAAAACACCTCTGTTTTCTTTCAAAAACTTGGATGTGTCCACGTTGCGCTTTGGGGCGTTTCCTGTCGCGGGCGCTAGGTCTTCCCACACAAGTGAGGTATCATTTTTATCGGGAGACTTGGGGGAATGCTGGGTGGAAGGAAATTTGTGGCTCCTCTCAGATTCCAGAACTTTCTGCCACAGAAATATGAGGAACATGTGTTTTTTTAGCCAAATTTTGAGGTTTGCAAAGGATTCTGGGTAACAGAACCTGGTCTAAGCCACACAAGTCACCCCATCTTGGATTCCCCTAGGTCTCTAGTTTTCAGAAATGCACAGGTTTGGTAGGTTTCCCTAGGTGCCGGCTGAGCTAGAGGCCAAAATCTACAGGTAGGCACTTTGCAAAAAACACCTCTGTTTTCTTTCAAAAATGTGGATGTGTCCACGTTGCGCTTTGGGGCGTTTCATGTCGTGGGCGCTAGGCCTAACCACTCAAGTGAGGTATCATTTTTATCGGGAGACTTGGGGGAACGCTGGGTGGAAGGAAATTTGTGGCTCCTCTCAGATTCCAGAACTTTCTGCCACAGAAATGTGAGGAACATGTGTTTTTTTTGCCAAATTTTGAGGTTTGCAAAGGATTCTGGGAAACAGAACCTGGTCCGAGCCACACCAGTCACCCCATCTTGGATTCCCCTAGGTCTCTAAATTTCAGAAATGCACAGGTTTGGTAGGTTTCCCTAGGTGCCGGCTGAGCTAGAGGCCAAAATCTACAGGTAACACTTTGCAAAAAACACCTCTGTTTTCTTTAAAACATTTGGATGTGTCCACGTTGCGCTTTGGGGCGTTACCTTTCGCGGGCGCTAGGCCTACCCACACAAGTGAGGTATCATTTTTATCGGGAGACTTGGGGGAACGCTGGGTGGAAGGAAATTTGTGGCTCCTCTCAGATTCCAGAACTTTCTGCCACAGAAATGTGAGGAACATGTGTTTTTTTTGCCAAATTATGAGGTTTGCAAAGGATTCTGGGTAACAGAACCTGGTCCGAGCCACACAAGTCACCCCATCTTGGATTCCCCTAGGTCCCTAGTTTTCAGAAATGCACAGGTTTGGTAAGTTTCCCTAGGTGCCGGCTAAGCTAGATGCCAAAATCTACAGGTAGGCACTTTGCAAAAAACACCTTTGTTTTCTTTCAAAAATTTGGATGTGTCGACGTTTCGCTTTGGGGCGTTTCCTGTCGCGGGCGCTAGGCCTACCTACACAAGTGAGGTATCATTTTTATCGGGAGACTTGGGGGAACGCTGGGTGGAAGGAAATTTGTGGCTCCTATCAGATTCCAGAACTTTCTGCCACAGAAATGTGAGGAACATGTGTTTTTTTTGCCAAATTTTGAGGTTTGCAAAGGATTCTGGGTAACAGAACCTGGTCCGAGCCACACAAGTCACCCCATCTTGGATTCCCCTAGGTCTCTAAATTTCAGAAATGCACAGGTTTGGTAGGTTTCCCTAGGTGCCGGATGAGCTAGAGGCCAAAATCTACAGGTAGGCATTTTGCAAAAAACACCTCTGTTTTCTTTCAAAAACTTGGATGTGTCCACGTTGCGCTTTGGGGCGTTTCCTGTCGCGGGCGCTAGGTCTTCCCACACAAGTGAGGTATCATTTTTATCGGGAGACTTGGGGGAATGCTGGGTGGAAGGAAATTTGTGGCTCCTCTCAGATTCCAGAACTTTCTGCCACAGAAATATGAGGAACATGTGTTTTTTTAGCCAAATTTTGAGGTTTGCAAAGGATTCTGGGTAACAGAACCTGGTCCGAGCCACACAAGTCACCCCATCTTGGATTCCCCTAGGTCTCTAAATTTCAGAAATGCACAGGTTTGGTAGGTTTCCCTAGGTGCCGGCTGAGCTAGAGGCCAAAATCTACAGGTAACACTTTGCAAAAAACACCTCTGTTTTCTTTCAAAAATTTGGATGTGTCCACGTTGCGCTTTGGGGCGTTTCCTGTCGCGGGCGCTAGGCCTACCCACACAAGTGAGGTATCATTTTTATCGGGAGACTTGGGGGAATGCTGGGTGAAAGGAAATTTGTGGCTCCTCTCAGATTCCAGAACTTTCTGCCACAGAAATGTGAGGAACATATGCTTTTTTAGCCAAATTTTGAGGTTTGCAAAGGATTCTGGGTAACAGAACCTGGTCCGAGCCACACAAGTCACCCCATCTTGGATTCCCCTAGGTCTCTAGTTTTCAGAAATGCACAGGTTTGGTAGGTTTCCCTAGGTGCCGGCTGAGCTAGAGGCCAAAATCTACAGGTAGGCACTTTGCAAAAAACACCTCTGTTTTCTTTCAAAAACTTGGATGTGTCCACGTTGCGCTTTGGGGCGTTTCCTGTCGCGGGCGCTAGGTCTTCCCACACAAGTGAGGTATCATTTTTATCGGGAGACTTGGGGGAATGCTGGGTGGAAGGAAATTTGTGGCTCCTCTCAGATTCCAGAACTTTCTGCCACAGAAATATGAGGAACATGTGTTTTTTTAGCCAAATTTTGAGGTTTGCAAAGGATTCTGGGTAACAGAACCTGGTCCGAGCCACACAAGTCACCCCATCTTGGATTCCCCTAGGTCTCTAAATTTCAGAAATGCACAGGTTTGGTAGGTTTCCCTAGGTGCCGGCTGAGCTAGAGGCCAAAATCTACAGGTAGGCATTTTGCAAAAAACACCTCTGTTTTCTTTCAAAAACTTGGATGTGTCCACGTTGCGCTTTGGGGCGTTTCCTGTCGCGGGCGCTAGGTCTTCCCACACAAGTGAGGTATCATTTTTATCGGGAGACTTGGGGGAATGCTGGGTGGAAGGAAATTTGTGGCTCCTCTCAGATTCCAGAACTTTCTGCCACAGAAATATGAGGAACATGTGTTTTTTTAGCCAAATTTTGAGGTTTGCAAAGGATTCTGGGTAACAGAACCTGGTCTAAGCCACACAAGTCACCCCATCTTGGATTCCCCTAGGTCTCTAGTTTTCAGAAATGCACAGGTTTGGTAGGTTTCCCTAGGTGCCGGCTGAGCTAGAGGCCAAAATCTACAGGTAGGCACTTTGCAAAAAACACCTCTGTTTTCTTTCAAAAATTTGGATGTGTCCACGTTGCGCTTTGGGGCGTTTCATGTCGTGGGCGCTAGGCCTAACCACTCAAGTGAGGTATCATTTTTATCGGGAGACTTGGGGGAACGCTGGGTGGAAGGAAATTTGTGGCTCCTCTCAGATTCCAGAACTTTCTGCCACAGAAATGTGAGGAACATGTGTTTTTTTTGCCAAATTTTGAGGTTTGCAAAGGATTCTGGGAAACAGAACCTGGTCCGAGCCACACCAGTCACCCCAACCTGGATTCCCCTAGGTCTCTAAATTTCAGAAATGCACAGGTTTGGTAGGTTTCCCTAGGTGCCGGCTGAGCTAGAGGCCAAAATCTACAGGTAACACTTTGCAAAAAACACCTCTGTTTTCTTTAAAACATTTGGATGTGTCCACGTTGCGCTTTGGGGCGTTACCTTTCGCGGGCGCTAGGCCTACCCACACAAGTGAGGTATCATTTTTATCGGGAGACTTGGGGGAACGCTGGGTGGAAGGAAATTTGTGGCTCCTCTCAGATTCCAGAACTTTCTGCCACAGAAATGTGAGGAACATGTGTTTTTTTTGCCAAATTATGAGGTTTGCAAAGGATTCTGGGTAACAGAACCTGGTCCGAGCCACACAAGTCACCCCATCTTGGATTCCCCTAGGTCCCTAGTTTTCAGAAATGCACAGGTTTGGTAAGTTTCCCTAGGTGCCGGCTAAGCTAGATGCCAAAATCTACAGGTAGGCACTTTGCAAAAAACACCTTTGTTTTCTTTCAAAAATTTGGATGTGTCGACGTTTCGCTTTGGGGCGTTTCCTGTCGCGGGCGCTAGGCCTACCTACACAAGTGAGGTATCATTTTTATCGGGAGACTTGGGGGAACGCTGGGTGGAAGGAAATTTGTGGCTCCTATCAGATTCCAGAACTTTCTGCCACAGAAATGTGAGGAACATGTGTTTTTTTTGCCAAATTTTGAGGTTTGCAAAGGATTCTGGGTAACAGAACCTGGTCCGAGCCACACAAGTCACCCCATCTTGGATTCCCCTAGGTCTCTAAATTTCAGAAATGCACAGGTTTGGTAGGTTTCCCTAGGTGCCGGCTGAGCTAGAGGCCAAAATCTACAGGTAGGCATTTTGCAAAAAACACCTCTGTTTTCTTTCAAAAACTTGGATGTGTCCACGTTGCGCTTTGGGGCGTTTCCTGTCGCGGGCGCTAGGTCTTCCCACACAAGTGAGGTATCATTTTTATCGGGAGACTTGGGGGAATGCTGGGTGGAAGGAAATTTGTGGCTCCTCTCAGATTCCAGAACTTTCTGCCACAGAAATATGAGGAACATGTGTTTTTTTAGCCAAATTTTGAGGTTTGCAAAGGATTCTGGGTAACAGAACCTGGTCCGAGCCACACAAGTCACCCCATCTTGGATTCCCCTAGGTCTCTAAATTTCAGAAATGCACAGGTTTGGTAGGTTTCCCTAGGTGCCGGCTGAGCTAGAGGCCAAAATCTACAGGTAACACTTTGCAAAAAACACCTCTGTTTTCTTTCAAAAATTTGGATGTGTCCACGTTGCGCTTTGGGGCGTTTCCTGTCGCGGGCGCTAGGCCTACCCACACAAGTGAGGTATCATTTTTATCGGGAGACTTGGGGGAATGCTGGGTGAAAGGAAATTTGTGGCTCCTCTCAGATTCCAGAACTTTCTGCCACAGAAATGTGAGGAACATATGCTTTTTTAGCCAAATTTTGAGGTTTGCAAAGGATTCTGGGTAACAGAACCTGGTCCGAGCCACACAAGTCACCCCATCTTGGATTCCCCTAGGTCTCTAGTTTTCAGAAATGCACAGGTTTGGTAGGTTTCCCTAGGTGCCGGATGAGCTAGAGGCCAAAATCTACAGGTAGGCACTTTGCAAAAAACACCTCTGTTTTCTTTAAAAAATTTGGATGTGTCCACGTTGCGGTTTGGGGCGTTTCCTGTCGCGGGCGCTAGGCCTACCCACACAAGTGAGGTATCATTTTTATCGGGAGACTTGGGGGAATGCTGGGTGGAAGAAAATTTGTGGCTCCTCTCAGATTCCAGAACTTTCTGCACAGAAATATGAGGAACATGTGTTTTTTTAGCCAAATTTTGAGGTTTGCAAAGGATTCTGGGTAACAGAACCTGGTCCGAGCCACACAAGTCACCCCATCTTGGATTCCCCTAGGTCTCTAGTTTTCAGAAATGCACAGGTTTGGTAGTTTTCCCTAGGTGCCGGCTGAGGTAGAGGCCAAAATCTACAGGTAGGCACTTTGCAAAAAACACCTATGTTTTCTTTCAAAAAATTGGATGTGTCCACGTTGCGCTTTGGGGCGCTTCCTGTCGCGGGCGCTAGGCCTACCCACACAAGTGAGGTATCATTTTTATCGGGAAACTTGGGGGAACGCTGGGTGGAAGGAAATTTGTGGCTCCTCTCAGATTCCAGAACTTTCTGCCACAGAAATGTGAGGAACATGTGTTTTTTTAGCCAAATTTTGAGGTTTGCAAAGGATTCTGTGTAACAGAACCTGGTCCGAGCCACACAAGTCACCCCATCTTGGATTCCCCTAGGTCTCTAGTTTTCAGAAATGCACAGGTTTGGTAGGTTTCCATAGGTGCCGGCTGAGCTAGAGGCCAAAATCTACAGGTAGGCACTTTGCAAAAAACACCTCTGTTTTCTTTCAAAAATGTGGATGTGTCCACGTTGCACTGTGGGGCATTCCCTATCGCAGGCGCTAGGCCTACCCACACAAGTGAGGTATCATTTTTATCGGGAGACTTGGGGGAACGCTGGGTAGAAGGAAATTTGTGGCTCCTCTCAGAATCCAGAACTTTCTGCCACAAAAATGTGAGGAACATGTGTTTTTTTAGCCAAATTTTGAGGTTTGCAATGGATTCTGGGTAACAGAACCTGGTCCGAGCCACACAAGTCACCCCATCTTGTATTCCCCTAGGTCTCTAGTTTTCAGAAATGCACATGTTTGGTAGGTTTCCCTAGGTGCCGGCTGAGCTAGAGGCCAAAATCTACAGGTAGGCACTTTGCAAAAAACACCTCTGTTTTCTTTCAAAAATTTGGATGTGTCCACGTTGTGCTTTGGGGTGTTTCCTGTCGCGGGCGCTAGGCCTACCCACACAAGTGAGGTATCATTTTTATAGGGAGACTTGGGGGAACGCTGGGTGGGAGGAAATTTGTGGCTCCTCTCAGATTCCAGAACTTTCTGCCACAGAAATGTGAGGAACATGTGTTTTTTTTGCCAAATTTTGAGTTTTGCAAAGGATTCTGGGTAACAGAACCTGGTCTAAGCCACACAAGTCACCCCATCTTGGATTCCCCTAGGTCTCTAGTTTTCAGAAATGCACAGATTTGGTAGGTTTCCCTAGGTGCCGGCTGAGCTAGAGGCCAAAATCTACAGGTAGGAACTTTGCAAAAAACACCTCTGTTTTCTTTCAAAAATTTGGATGTGTCCACATTGCGCTTTGGGGCGTTTCATGTCGTGGGCGCTAGGCCTAACCACTCAAGTGAGGTATCATTTTTATCGGGAGACTTGGGGGAACGCTGGGTGGAAGGAAATTTGTGGCTCCTCTCAGATTCCAGAACTTTCTGCCACAGAAATGTGAGGAACATGTGTTTTTTTTGCCAAATTTTGAGGTTTGCAAAGGATTCTGGGAAACAGAACCTGGTCCGAGCCACACAAGTCACCCCATCTTGGATTCCCCTAGGTCTCTAGTTTTCAGAAATGCACAGTTTTGGTAGGTTTCCCTAGGTGCCGGCTGAGCTAGAGGCCAAAATCTACAGGTAGGCACTTTGTAAAAAACACCTCTGTTTTCTTTCAAAAATTTGGATGTGTCCACGTTGCGCTTTGGGGCGTTTCCTGTCGCGGGCGCTAGGCCTACCCACACAAGTGAGGTATCATTTTTATCGAGAGACTTGGGGGAATGCTGGGTGGAAGGAAATTTGTGGCTCCTCTCAGATTCCAGAACTTTCTGCCACAGAAATGTGAGGAACATGTGCTTTTTTAGCCAAATTTTGATGTTTGCAAAGGATTCTGGGTAACAGAACCTGGTCCGAGCCACACAAGTTAACCCATCTTGGATTCCCCTAGGTCTCTAGTTTTCTGAAATGCAAAGGTTTGGTAGGTTTCCCTAGGTGCCGGCTGAGCTAGAGGCAAAAATCTACAGGTAGGCACTTTGCAAAAAACACCTCTGTTTTCTTTCAAAAATTTGGATGTGTCCACGTTGTGCTTTGGGGTGTTTCCTGTCGCGGGCGCTAGGCCTACCCACACAAGTGAGGTATCATTTTTATAGGGAGACTTGGGGGAACGCTGGGTGGGAGGAAATTTGTGGCTCCTCTCAGATTCCAGAACTTTCTGCCACAGAAATGTGAGGAACATGTGTTTTTTTTGCCAAATTTTGAGTTTTGCAAAGGATTCTGGGTAACAGAACCTGGTCTAAGCCACACAAGTCACCCCATCTTGGATTCCCCTAGGTCTCTAGTTTTCAGGAATGCACAGGTTTGGTAGGTTTCCCTAGGTGCCGGCTGAGCTAGAGGCCAAAATCTACAGGTAGGCACTTTGCAAAAAACACCTCTGTTTTCTTTCAAAAATTTGGATGTGTCCACGTTGCGCTTTGGGGCGTTTCATGTCGTGGGCGCTAGGCCTAACCACTCAAGTGAGGTATCATTTTTATCGGGAGACTTGGGGGAACGCTGGGTGGAAGGAAATTTGTGGCTCCTCTCAGATTCCAGAACTTTCTGCCACAGAAATGTGAGGAACATGTGTTTTTTTTGCCAAATTTTGAGGTTTGCAAAGGATTCTGGGAAACAGAACCTGGTCCGAGCCACACAAGTCACCCCATCTTGGATTCCCCTAGGTCTCTAGTTTTCAGAAATGCACAGTTTTGGTAGGTTTCCCTAGGTGCCGGCTGAGCTAGAGGCCAAAATCTACAGGTAGGCACTTTGTAAAAAAAACACCTCTGTTTTCTTTCAAAAATTTGGATGTGTCCACGTTGCGCTTTGGGGCGTTTCCTGTCGCGGGCGCTAGGCCTACCCACACAAGTGAGGTATCATTTTTATCGAGAGACTTGGGGGAATGCTGGGTGGAAGGAAATTTGTGGCTCCTCTCAGATTCCAGAACTTTCTGCCACAGAAATGTGAGGAACATGTGCTTTTTTAGCCAAATTTTGATGTTTGCAAAGGATTCTGGGTAACAGAACCTGGTCCGAGGCACACAAGTTAACCCATCTTGGATTCCCCTAGGTCTCTAGTTTTCTGAAATGCAAAGGTTTGGTAGGTTTCCCTAGGTGCCGGCTGAGCTAGAGGCAAAAATCTACAGGTAGGCACTTTGCAAAAAACACCTCTGTTTTCTTTCAAAAATTTGGATGTGTCCACGTTGTGCTTTGGGGTGTTTCCTGTCGCGGGCGCTAGGCCTACCCACACAAGTGAGGTATCATTTTTATAGGGAGACTTGGGGGAACGCTGGGTGGGAGGAAATTTGTGGCTCCTGTCAGATTCCAGAACTTTCTGCCACAGAAATGTGAGGAACATGTATTTTTTTTGCCAAATTTTGAGTTTTGCAAAGGATTCTGGGTAACAGACCCTGGTCTAAGCCACACAAGTCACCCCATCTTGGATTCCCCTAGGTCTCTAGTTTTCAGAAATGCACAGGTTTGGTAGGTTTCCCTAGGTGCCGGCTGAGCTAGAGGCCAAAATCTACAGGTAGGCACTTTGCAAAAAACACCTCTGTTTTCTTTCAAAAATTTGGATGTGTCCACGTTGCGCTTTGGGGCGTTTCATGTCGTGGGCGCTAGGCCTAACCACTCAAGTGAGGTATCATTTTTATCGGGAGACTTGGGGGAACGCTGGGTGGAAGGAAATTTGTGGCTCCTCTCAGATTCCAGTACTTTCTGCCACAGAAATGTGAGGAACATGTGTTTTTTTTGCCAAATTTTGAGGTTTGCAAAGGATTCTGGGAAACAGAACCTGGTCCGAGCCACACAAGTCACCCCATCTTGGATTCCCCTAGGTCCCTAGTTTTCAGAAATGCACAGGTTTGGTAGGTTTCCCTAGGTGCCGGCTAAGCTAGAGGCCAAAATCTACAGGTAGGCACTTTGCAAAAAACACCTCTGTTTACTTTCAAAAATTTGGATGTGTCCACGTTTCGCTTTGGGGCGTTTCCTGTCGCGGGCGCTAGGCCTACCTACACAAGTGAGGTATCATTTTTATCGGGAGACTTGGGGGAACGCTGGGTGGAAGGAAATTTGTGGCTCATATCAGATTCCAGAACTTTCTGCCACAGAAATGTGAGGAACATGTGTTTTTTTTGCCAAATTTTGAGGTTTGCAAAGGATTCTGGGTAACAGAACCTGGTCCGAGCCACACAAGTCACCCCATCTTGGATTCCCCTAGGTCTCTAGTTTTCAGAAATGCACAGTTTTGGTAGGTTTCCCTAGGTGCCGGCTGAGCTAGAGGCCAAAATCTACAGGTAGGCACTTTGTAAAAAACACCTCTGTTTTCTTTCAAAAATTTGGATGTGTCCACGTTGCGCTTTGGGGCGTTTCCTGTCGCGGGCGCTAGGCCTACCCACACAAGTGAGGTATCATTTTTATCGAGAGACTTGGGGGAATGCTGGGTGGAAGGAAATTTGTGGCTCCTCTCAGATTCCAGAACTTTCTGCCACAGAAATGTGAGGAACATGTGCTTTTTTAGCCAAATTTTGATGTTTGCAAAGGATTCTGGGTAACAGAACCTGGTCCGAGCCACACAAGTTAACCCATCTTGGATTCCCCTAGGTCTCTAGTTTTCTGAAATGCAAAGGTTTGGTAGGTTTCCCTAGGTGCCGGCTGAGCTAGAGGCAAAAATCTACAGGTAGGCACTTTGCAAAAAACACCTCTGTTTTCTTTCAAAAATTTGGATGTGTCCACGTTGTGCTTTGGGGTGTTTCCTGTCGCGGGCGCTAGGCCTACCCACACAAGTGAGGTATCATTTTTATAGGGAGACTTGGGGGAACGCTGGGTGGGAGGAAATTTGTGGCTCCTCTCAGATTCCAGAACTTTCTGCCACAGAAATGTGAGGAACATGTGTTTTTTTTGCCAAATTTTGAGGTTTGCAAAGGATTCTGGGAAACAGAACCTGGTCCGAGCCACACAAGTCACCCCATCTTGGATTCCCCTAGGTCTCTAGTTTTCAGAAATGCACAGTTTTGGTAGGTTTCCCTAGGTGCCGGCTGAGCTAGAGGCCAAAATCTACAGGTAGGAACTTTGTAAAAAAAACACCTCTGTTTTCTTTCAAAAATTTGGATGTGTCCACGTTGCGCTTTGGGGCGTTTCCTGTCGCGGGCGCTAGGCCTACCCACACAAGTGAGGTATCATTTTTATCGAGAGACTTGGGGGAATGCTGGGTGGAAGGAAATTTGTGGCTCCTCTCAGATTCCAGAACTTTCTGCCACAGAAATGTGAGGAACATGTGCTTTTTTAGCCAAATTTTGATGTTTGCAAAGGATTCTGGGTAACAGAACCTGGTCCGAGGCACACAAGTTAACCCATCTTGGATTCCCCTAGGTCTCTAGTTTTCTGAAATGCAAAGGTTTGGTAGGTTTCCCTAGGTGCCGGCTGAGCTAGAGGCAAAAATCTACAGGTAGGCACTTTGCAAAAAACACCTCTGTTTTCTTTCAAAAATTTGGATGTGTCCACGTTGTGCTTTGGGGTGTTTCCTGTCGCGGGCGCTAGGCC
Organism: Pleurodeles waltl; assembly: GCF_031143425.1. Taxonomy (NCBI): domain Eukaryota; kingdom Metazoa; phylum Chordata; class Amphibia; order Caudata; family Salamandridae; genus Pleurodeles; species Pleurodeles waltl. The sequence goes on along the minus strand of NW_027149823.1, from coordinate 96,299 downwards.
TACCCACACAAGTGAGGTATCATTTTTATCGGGAGACTTGGGGGAATGCTGGGTGGAAGGAAATTTGTGGCTCCTCTCAGATTCCAGAACTTTCTGCCACAGAAATGTGAGGAACATGTGCTTTTTTAGCCACATTTTGATGTCTGAAAGGATTCTGGGTAACAGAACCTGGTCCGAGCCACACAAGTCACTCCAACTTGGATTCCCCTAGGTCTCTAGTTTTCAGAAATGCACAGGTTTGGTATGTTTCCCTAGGTGCCGGCTGAGCTAGAGGCCAAAATCTACAGGAAGGCACTTTGCAAAAAACACCTCTGTTTTCTTTCAAAAATTTGGATGTGTCCACGTTGCGCTTTGGGGCGTTTCCTGTCGCGGGCGCTAGGCCTACCCACACAAGTGAGGTATCATTTTTATAAGGAGACTTGGGGGAATGCTGGGTGGAAGGAAATTTGTGGCTCCTCTCAGATTCCAGAACTTTCTGCCATAGAAATGTGAGGAACTTGTGCTTTTTTAGCCAAATTTTGAGGTTTGCAAAGGATTCTGGGTAACAGAACCTGGTCCGAGCCACACAAGTCACCCCATCTTAGATTCCACTAGGTCTCTAGTTTTCAGAAATGCACAGGTTTGGTAGGTTTCCCTAGGTGCCGGATGAGCTAGAGGCCAAAATCTACAGGTAGGCACTTTGCAAAAAACACCTCTGTTTTCTTTCAAAAATTTGGATGTGTCCACGTTGCGCTTTGGGGCGTTTCCTGTCGCGGGCGCTAGGCCTACCCACACAAGTGAGGTTTCATTTTTATCGGGAGACTTGGGGGAATGCTGAGTGGAAGAAAAGTTGTGGCTCCTCTCAGATTCCAGAACTTTCTGCCACAGAAATATGAGGAACATGTGTTTTTTTAGCCACATTTTGAGGTTTGAAAGGATTCTGGGTAACAGAACCTGGTCCGAGCCACACAAGTCACTCCATCTTGGATTCCCCTAGGTCTCTAGTTTTCTGAAATGCAAAGGTTTGGTAGGTTTCCCTAGGTGCCGGCTGAGCTAGAGGCCAAAATCTACAGGTAGGCACTTTGCAAAAAACACCTCTGTTTTCTTTCAAAAACTTGGATGTGTCCACGTTGCGCTTTGGGGCGTTTCCTGTCGCGGGCGCTAGGCCTACCGACACAAGTGAGGTATCATTTTTATCGGGAGACTTGGGGGAATGCTGGGTGGAAGGAAATTTGTGGCTCCTTTCAGATTCCAGAACTTTCTGCCACAGAAATGTGAGGAACATGTGCTTTTTTAGCCACATTTTGAGGTTTGAAAGGATTCTGGGTAACAGAACCTGGTCCGAGCCACACAAGTCACTCCATCTTGGATTCCCCTAGGTCTCTAGTTTTCAGAAATGCACAGGTTTGGTAGGTTTCCCTAGTTGCCGGCTGAGCTAGAGGCCAAAATCTACAGGTAACACTTTGCAAAAAACACCTCTGTTTTCTTTAAAACATTTGGATGTGTCCACGTTACGCTTTGGGGCGTTACCTGTCGTGGGCGCTAGGCCTACCCACACAAGTGAGGTATCATTTTTATCGGGAGACTTGGGGGAACGCTGGGTGGAAGGAAATTTGTGGCTCCTCTCAGATTTCAGAACTTTCTGCCACAGAAATGTGAGGAACATGTGTTTTTTTGGCCAAATTATGAGGTTTGCAAAGGATTCTGGGTAACAGAACCTGGTCCGAGCCACACAAGTCACCCCATCTTGGATTCCCCTAGGTCTCTAGTTTTCAGAAATGCACAGGTTTGGTAGGTTTCCCTAGGTGCCGGCTAAGCTAGAGGCCAAAATCTACAAGTAGGCACTTTGCAAAAAACACCTTTGTTTTTTTTCAAAAATTTGGATGTGTCCACGTTTCGCTTTGGGGCGTTTCCTGTCGCGGGCGCTAGGCCTACCTACACAAGTGAGGTATCATTTTTATCGGGAGACTTGGGGGAACGCTGGTTGGAAGGAAATTTGTGGATCCTATCAGATTCCAGAACTTTCTGCCACAGAAATGTGAGGAACATGTGTTTTTTTTGCCAAATTTTGAGGTTTGCAAAGGATTCTGGTTAACAGAACCTGGTCCGAGCCACACAAGTCACCCCATCTTGGATTCCCCTAGGTCTCTAAATTTCAGAAATGCACAGGTTTGGTAGGTTTCCCTAGGTGCAGGCTAAGCTAGAGGCCAAAATCTACAGGTAGGCACTTTGCAAAAAACAACTTTGTTTTCTTTCAAAAATTTGGATGTGTCCTCGTTGCGCTTTGGGGCGTTTCCTGTCGCGGGCGCTAGGCCTACCCACACAAGTGAGGTATCATTTTTATCGGGAGACTTGGGGGAACGCTGGGTGGAAGGAAATTTGTGGCTCCTCTCAGATTCCAGAACTTTCTGCCACAGAAATGTGAGGAACATGTGTTTTTTTTGCCAAACATTGAGTTTTGCAAAGGATTCTGGGTAACAGAACCTGGTCGAAGCCACATAAGTCACCCCATCTTGGATTCCCCTAGGTCTCTAGTTTTCAGAAATGCACAGGTTTGGTAGGTTTCCCCAGGTGCCGGCTGAGCTAGAGGCCAAAATCTACAGGTAGGCACTTTGCAAAAAACACCTTTGTTTTCTTTCAAAAATTTGGATGTGTCCACGTTTCGCTTTGGGGCGTTTCCTGTCGCGGGCGCTAGGCCTACCTACACAAGTGAGGTATCATTGTTATCGGGAGACTTGGGGGCACGCTGGGTGGAAGGAAATTTGTGGCTCCTATCAGATTCCAGAACTTTCTGCCACAGAAATGTGAGGGACATGTGTTTTTTTTGCCAAATTTTGAGGTTTGCAAAGGATTCTGGGAAACAGAACCTGGTCCGAGCCACATAAGTCACCCCATCTTGGATTCCCCTAGGTCTCTAGTTTTCAGAAATGCACAGGTTTGGTAGGTTTCCCTAGGTGCCGGCTGAGCTAGAGGCCAAAATCTACAGGTAGGCACTTTGTAAAAAACACCTCTGTTTTCTTTCAAAAATTTGGATGTGTCCACGTTGCGCTTTGGGGGTTTCCTGTCGCGGGCGCTAGGCCTACCCACACAAGTGAGGTATCATTTTTATCGAGAGACTTGGGGGAATGCTGGGTGGAAGGAAATTTGTGGCTCCTCTCAGATTCCAGAACTTTCTGCCACAGAAATGTGAGGAACATGTGCTTTTATTAGCCAAATTTTGAGGTTTGCAAAGGATTCTGGGTAACAGAACCTGGTCCGAGCCACACAAGTTAACCCATCTTGGATTCCCCTAGGTCTCTAGTTTTCTGAAATGCCCAGGTTTGGTAGGTTTCCCTAGGTGCCGGCTGAGCTAGAGGCCAAAATCTACAGGTAGACACTTTGCAAAAAACACCTCTGTTTTCTTTCAAAAACTTGGATGTGTCCACGTTGCGCTTTGGGGCGTTTCCTGTCGCGGGCGCTAGGCCTACCCACACAAGTGAGGTATCATTTTTATCGGGAGACTTGGGGGAATGCTGGGTGGAAGGAAATTTGTGGCTCCTCTCAGATTCCAGAACTTTCTGCCACAGAAATATGAGGAACATGTGTTTTTTTAGCCAAATTTTGAGGTTTGAAAGGATTCTGGGTAACAGAACCTTGTCCGAGCCACACAAGTCACCCCATCTTGGATTCCCCTAGGTCTCTAGTTTTCAGAAATGCACAGGTTTGGTAGGTTTCCCTAGTTGCCGGCTGAGCTAGAGGCCAAAATCTACAGGTAGCACTATGCAAAAAACACCTCTGTTTTCTTTAAAAAATTTGGATGTGTCCACGTTGCGCTTTGGGGCGTTACCTGTCGCGGGCGCTAGGCCTACCCATACAAGTGAGGTATCATTTTTATCGGGAGACTTGGGGGAACGCTGGGTGGAAGGAAATTTGTGGCTCCTGTCAGATTCCAGAACTTTCTGCCACAGACATGTGAGGAACATGTGTTTTTTTTGCCACATTATGAGGTTTGCAAAGGATTCTGGGTAACAGAACCTGGTCCGAGCCACACAAGTCACTCCATCTTGGATTCCCCTAGGTCTCTAGTTTTCAGAAATGCACAGGTTTGGTAGGTTTCCCTAGTTGCCGGCTGAGCTAGAGGCCAAAATCTACAGGTAACACTTTGCAAAAAACACCTCTGTTTTCTTTAAAACATTTGGATGTGTCCACGTTGCGCTTTGGGGCGTTTCCTGTCGCGGGCGCTAGGCCTACCCACACAAGTGAGGTATCATTTTTATCGAGAGACTTGGGGGAACGCCGGGTGGAAGGAAATTTGTGGCTCCTCTCAGATTCCAGAACTTTCTGCCACAGAAATGTGAGGAACATGTGTTTTTTTTGCCAAATTATGAGTTTTGCAAAGGATTCTGGGTAACAGAACCTGGTCCGAGCCACACAAGTCACACCATCTTGGATTCCCCTAGGTCTCTAGTTTTCAGAAATGCACATGTTTGGTAGGTTTCCCTAGGTGCCGGCTGAGCTAGAGGCCAAAATCTACAGGTAGGCACTTTGTAAAAAACACCTCTGTTTTCTTTCAAAAATTTGGATGTGTCCACGTTGCGCTTTGGGGGTTTCCTGTCGCGGGCGCTAGGCCTACCCAAACAAGTGAGGTATCATTTTTATCGAGAGACTTGGGGGAATGCTGGGTGGAAGGAAATTTTTGGCTCCTCTCAGATTCCAGAACTTTCTGCCACAGAAATGTGAGGAACATGTGCTTTTATTAGCCAAATTTTGAGGTTTGCAAAGGATTCTGGGTAACAGAACCTGGTCCGAGCCACACAAGTTAACCCATCTTGGATTCCCCTAGGTCTCTAGTTTTCTGAAATGCCCAGGTTTGGTAGGTTTCCCTAGGTGCCGGCTGAGCTAGAGGCCAAAATCTACAGGTAGACACTTTGCAAAAAACACCTCTGTTTTCTTTCAAAAACTTGGATGTGTCCACGTTGCGCTTTGGGGCGTTTCCTGTCGCGGGCGCTAGGCCTACCCACACAAGTGAGGTATCATTTTTATCGGGAGACTTGGGGGAATGCTGGGTGGAAGGAAATTTGTGGCTCCTCTCAGATTCCAGAACTTTCTGCCACAGAAATATGAGGAACATGTGTTTTTTTAGCCAAATTTTGAGGTTTGAAAGGATTCTGGGTAACAGAACCTTGTCCGAGCCACACAAGTCACCCCATCTTGGATTCCCCTAGGTCTCTAGTTTTCAGAAATGCACAGGTTTGGTAGGTTTCCCTAGTTGCCGGCTGAGCTAGAGGCCAAAATCTACAGGTAGCACTATGCAAAAAACACCTCTGTTTTCTTTAAAAAATTTGGATGTGTCCACGTTGCGCTTTGGGGCGTTACCTGTCGCGGGCGCTAGGCCTACCCATACAAGTGAGGTATCATTTTTATCGGGAGACTTGGGGGAACGCTGGGTGGAAGGAAATTTGTGGCTCCTGTCAGATTCCAGAACTTTCTGCCACAGACATGTGAGGAACATGTGTTTTTTTTGCCACATTATGAGGTTTGCAAAGGATTCTGGGTAACAGAACCTGGTCCGAGCCACACAAGTCACTCCATCTTGGATTCCCCTAGGTCTCTAGTTTTCAGAAATGCACAGGTTTGGTAGGTTTCCCTAGTTGACGGCTGAGCTAGAGGCCAAAATCTACAGGTAACACTTTGCAAAAAACACCTCTGTTTTCTTTAAAACATTTGGATGTGTTCACGTTGCGCTTTGGGGCGTTTCCTGTCGCGGGCGCTAGGCCTACCCACACAAGTGAGGTATCATTTTTATCGAGAGACTTGGGGGAACGCCGGGTGGAAGGGAATTTGTGGCTCCTCTCAGATTCCAGAACTTTCTGCCACAGAAATGTGAGGAACATGTGTTTTTTTTGCCAAATTATGAGTTTTGCAAAGGATTCTGGGTAACAGAACCTGGTCCGAGCCACACAAGTCACCCCATCTTGGATTCCCCTAGGACTCTAGTTTTCAGAAATGCACAGGTTTGGTAGGTTTCCCTAGGTGCCGGCTAAGCAAGAGGCCAAAATCTACAGGTAGGCACTTTGCAAAAAACACCTTTGTTTTCTTTCAAAAATTTGGATGTGTCCACGTTTCGCTTTGGGGCGTTTCCTGTCGCGGGCGCTAGGCCTACCTACACAAGTGAGGTATCATTTTTATCGGGAGACTTGGGGGAACGCTGGGTGGAAGGAAATTTGTGGCTCCTATCAGATTCCAGAACCTTCTGCCACAGAAATGTGAGGAACATGTGTTTTTTTTGCCAAATTTTGAGGTTTGCAAAGGATTCTGGTTAACAGAACCTGGTCCGAGCCACACAAGTCACCCCATCTTGGATTCCCCTAGGTCTCTAAATTTCAGAAATGCACAGGTTTGGTAGGTTTCCCTAGGTGCAGGCTAAGCTAGAGGCCAAAATCTACAGGTAGGCACTTTGCAAAAAACACCTTTGTTTTCTTTCAAAAATTTGGATGTGTCCTCGTTGCGCTTTGGGGCGTTTCCTGTCGCGGGCGCTAGGCCTACCCACACAAGTGAGGTATCATTTTTATCGGGAGACTTGGGGGAACGCTGGGTGGAAGGAAATTTGTGGCTCCTCTCAGATTCCAGAACTTTCTGCCACAGAAATGTGAGGAACATGTGTTTTTTTGGCAAAATTTTGAGGTTTGTAAAGGATTTTGGGAAACAGAACCTGGTCCGAGCCACACAGGTCACCCCATCTTGGATTCCCCTAGGTCTCTAGTTTTCAGAAATGCACAGGTTTGGTAGGTTTCCCTAGGTGCCGGCTGAGCTAGAGGCCAAAATCTACAGGTAGGCACTTTGCAAAAAACACCTCTGTTTTCTTTCAAAAATTTGGATGTGTCCATGTTGCGCTTTGGGGCGTTTCCTGTCGTGGGCGCTAGGCCTACCCACACAAGTGACGTATCATTTTTATTGGGAGACTTGGGGGAACGCTGGGTGGGAGGAAATTCGTGGCTCCTCTCAGATTCCAGAACTTTATGCCACATAAATGTGAGGAACATGTGTTTTTTTAGCCAAATTTTGAGGTTTGCAAAGGATTCTGGGTAACAGAACCTGGTCCGAGCCACACAGGTCACCCCATCTTGGATTCCCCTAGTTCTCTAGTTTTCAGAAATGCACAGGTTTGGTAGGTTTCCCTAGGTGCCGGCTAAGCAAAAGGCCAAAATCGACAGGTAACACTTTGCAAAAAACACCTCTGTTTTCTTTAAAACATTTGGATGTGTCCACGTTCCGCTTTGGGGCGTTACCTGTCGCGGGCGCTAGGCCTACCCACACAAGTGAGGTATCATTTTTATCGGGAGACTTGGGGGAACGCTGGGTGGAAGGAAATTTGTGGCTCCTCTCAGATTCCAGAACTTTCTGCCACAGAAATGTGAGGAACATGTGTTTTTTTTGCCAAATTATGAGGTTTGCAAAGGATTCTGGGTAACAGAACCTGGTCCGAGCCACACAAGTCACCCCATCTTGGATTCCCCTAGGTCTCTAGTTTTCAGAAATGCACAGGTTTGGTAGGCTTCCCTAGGTGCCGGCTGAGCTAGAGGCCAAAATCTACAGGTAGGCACTTTGCAAAAAACACCTCTGTTTTCTTTCAAAAATTTGGATGTGTCCACGTTGCGCTTTGGGCCGCTTCCTGTCGCGGGCGCTAGGCCTACCCACACAAGTGAGGTATCATTTTTATCGGGAGACTTGGGGGAATGCTGGTTGGAAGGAAATTTGTGGCTCCTATCAGATTCCAGAACTTTATGCCACATAAATGTGAGGAACATGTGTTTTTTTAGCCAAATTTTGAGGTTTGCAAAGGATTCTGGGTAACAGAACCTTGTCCGAGCCACACAAGTCACCCCATCTTGGATTCCCCTAGGTCTCTAGTTTTCAGAAATGCACAGGTTTGGTAGGTTTCCCTAGGTGCCGGCTGAGCTAGAGGCCAAAATCTACAGGTAGGACTATGCAAAAAACACCTCTGTTTTCTTTAAAAAATTTGGATGTGTCCACGTTGCGCTGTGGGGCGTTTCCTGTCGCGGGCGCTAGGCCTACCCACACAAGTGAGGTATCATTTTTATCGGGAGACTTGGGGGAACGCTGGGTGGAAGGAAACTTGTGGCTCCTCTAAGATTCCAGAACTTTCTGCCACAGAAATGTGATGAACATGTGATTTTTTAGCCAAATTTTGAGGTTTGCAAAGGATTCTGGGTAACAGAACCTGGTCCGAGCCACACAAGTCACCCCATCTTGGATTCCCCTAGGTCTCTAGTTTTCAGAAATTCACAGGTTTGGTAGGTTTCCCTAGGTGCCGGCTGAGCTAAAGGCCAAAATCTACAGGTTGGCACTTTGCAAAAAACATCTCTGTTTTCTTTCAAATTTTGGATGTGTCCATGTTGCGCTTTAGGGCGTTTCCTGTTGTGGGCGCTAGGCCTACCCACACAAGTGAGGTATCATTTTTATCGGGAGACTTGGGGGAACGCTGGGTGGAAGGAAACTTGTGGCTCCTCTCAGATTCCAGAACTTTATGCCACATAAATGTGAGGAACATGTGTTTTTTTAGCCAAATTTTGAGGTTTGCAAAGGATTCTGGGTAACAGAACCTGGTCCGAGCCACACAAGTCACCCCATCTTGGATTCCCTTAGGTCTCTAGTTTTCAGAAATGCACAGGTTTGGTAGGTTTCCCTGGGTGCCGGCTAAGAAAGAGGCCAAAATCTACAGGTAACACTTTGCAAAAAACACCTCTGTTTTCTTTAAAACATTTGGATGTGTCCACGTTGCGCTTTGGGGCGTTTCCTGTCGCGGGCGCTAGGCCTACCCACACAAGTGAGGTATCATTTTTATCGGGAGACTTGGGGGAACGCCGGGTGGAAGGAAATTTGTGGCTCCTCTCAGATTCCAGAACTTTCTGCCACAGAAATGTGAGGAACATGTGTTTTTTTTGCCAAATTATGAGTTTTGCAAAGGATTCTGGGTAACAGAACCTGGTCCGAGCCACACAAGTCACCCCATCTTGGATTCCCCTAGGTCTCTAGTTTTCAGAAATGCACAGGTTTGGTAGGTTTCCCTAGGTGCCGGCTAAGCAAGAGGCCAAAATCTACAGGTAGGCACTTTGCAAAAAACACCTTTGTTTTCTTTCAAAAATTTGGATGTGTCCACGTTTCGCTTTGGGGCGTTTCCTGTCGCGGGCGCTAGGCCTACCTACACAAGTGAGGTATCATTTTTATCGGGAGACTTGGGGGAATGCTGGGTGGAAGGAAATTTGTGGCTCCTATCAGATTCCAGAACTTTCTGCCACAGAAATGTGAGGAACATGTGTTTTTTTGGCCAAATTTTGAGGTTTGCAAAGGATTCTGGGTAACAGAACCTGGTCCGAGCCACACAAGTCACCCCATCTTGGATTCCCCTAGGCCTCTAAATTTCAGAAATGCACAGGTTTGGTAGGTTTCCCTAGGTGCAGGCTAAGCTAGAGGCCAAAATCTACAAGTAGGCACTTTGCAAAAAACACCTTTGTTTTCTTTCAAAAATTTGGATGTGTCCTCGTTACGCTTTGGGGCGTTTCCTGTCGTGGGCGCTAGGCCTACCCACACAAGTGGGTATCATTTTTATCGGGAGACTTGGGGGAACGCTGGGTGGAAGGAAATTTGTGGCTCCTCTCAGATTCCAGAACTTTCTGCCACAGAAATGTGAGGAACATGTGTTTTTTTTGCCAAATTTTGAGGTTTGTAAAGGATTCTGGGAAACAGACCCTGGTCCGAGCCACACAGGTCACCCCATCTTGGATTCCCCTAGGTCTCTAGTTTTCAGAAATGCACAGGTTTGGTAGGTTTCCCTAGGTGCCGGCTGAGCTAGAGGCCAAAATCTACAGGTAACACTTTGCAAAAAACACCTCTGTTTTCTTTAAAACATTTGGATGTGTCCACATTGCGGTTTGGGGCGTTTCCTGTCGCGGGCGCTAGGCCTACTCACACAAGTGAGGTATCATTTTTATCGGGAGTCTTGGGGGAACGCTGGGTGGAAGGAAATTTATGGCTCCTCTCAGATTCCAGAACTTTATGCCACAGAAATGTGAGGAACATGTGTTTTTTTAGCCAAATTTTGAGGTTTGCAAAGGATTCTGGGTAACAGAACCTGGTCCGAGCCTCACAAGTCACCCTATCTTGGATTCCCCTAGGTCTCTAGTTTTCAGAAATGCACAGGTTTGGTAGGTTTCCCTAGGTGCCGGCTGAGCTAAAGGCCAAAATCTACAGGTTGGCACTTTGCAAAAAACACCTCTGATTCCTTTCAAAAATTTGGATGGGTCCATGTTGCGCTTTGGGGCGCTTCCTGTCACGGGCGCTAGGCCTACCCACACAAGTGAGGTATCATTTTTATAGGGAGACTTGGGGGAATGCTGGTTGGAAGGAAATTTGTGGCTCCTATCAGATTCCAGAACTTTCTGCCACAGAAATATGAGGAACATGTGTTTTTTTAGCCAAATTTTGAGGTTTGCAAAGGATTCTGGGTAACAGAACCTGGTCCGAGCCACACAAGTGACCCCATCTTGGATTCCCCTAGGTCTCTAGTTTTCAGAAATGCACAGGTTTGGTAGTTTTCCCTAGGTGCCGGCTGAGCTAGAGGCCAAAATCTACAGGTAGGCACTTTGCAAAAAACACCTCTGTTTTCTTTCAAAATTTTGGATGTGTCCACGTTGCGCTTTGGGGCGCTTCCTGTCGCGTGCGCTAGGCCTACCCACACAAGTGAGGTATCATTTTTATCGGGAGACTTGGGGGAATGCTGGTTGGAAGGAAATTTGTGGCTCCTAACAGATTCCAGAACTTTCTGCCACAGAAATATGAGTAACATGTGTTTCTTTAGCCAAATTTTGAGGTTTGCAAATGATTCTGGGTAACAGAACCTTGTCCGAGCCACACAAGTCACCCCATCTTGGATTCCCCTAGGTCTCTAGTTTTCAGAAATGCACAGGTTTGGTAGGTTTCCCTAGGTGCCGGCTGAGCTAGAGGCCAAAATCTACAGGTAGGCACTTTGCAAAAAACACCTCTGATTTCTTGAAAAAATTTGGATGGGTCCATGTTGCGCTTTGGGGCGTTTCCTGTCACGGGCGCTAGGCCTACCCACTCAAGTGAGGTATCATTTTTTATTGGGAGACTTGGGGGAATGCTGGTTTGAAAGGAAATTTGTGGCTCCTACTTTCTGCCACAGAAATATGAGGAACATGTGTTTTTTTAGCCAAATTTTGAGGTTTGCAAAGGATTCTGGGTAACAGAACCTTGTCCGAGCCACACAAGTCACCCCATCTTGGATTCCCCTAGGTCTCTAGTTTTCAGAAATGCACAGGTTTGGTTGGTTTCCGTAGGTGCCAGCTGAGCTAGAGGCCAAAATCTACAGGTAGCACTATGCAAAAAACACCTCTGTTTTCTTTAAAAAATTTGGATGTGTCCATGTTGCGCTTTGGGGCGTTTCCTGTCGCGGGCGCTAGGCCTACTCACACAAGTGAGGTATCATTTTTATCGGGAGACTTGGGGGAACGCTGGGTGGAAGGAAATTTGTGGCTCCTCTCAGATTCCAGAACTTTCTGCCACAGAAATGTGAGGAACATGTGTTTTTTTAGCCAAATTTTGAGGTTTGCAAAGGATTCTGGGTAACAGAACCTGCTCCGAGCCACACAAGTCACCCCATCTTGGATTCCCCTAGGTCTCTAGTTTTCAGAAATGCACAGGTTTGGTAGGTTTCCCTAGGTGCCGGCTGAGCTAAAGGCCAAAATCTACAGGTTGGCACTTTGCAAAAAACGCCTCTGTTTTCTTTCAAAAATTTGGATGTGTCCATGTTGCGCTTTGGGGCGTTTCCTGTCGTGGGCGCTAGGCCTACCCACACAAGTGAGGTATCATTTTTATCGGGAGACTTGGGGGAACGCTGGGTGGGAGGAAATTTGTGGTTCCTCTCAGATTCCAGAACTTTATGCCACATAAATGTGAGGAACATGTGTTTTTTTAGGCAAATTTTGAGGTTTGCAAAGGATTCTGGGAAACAGAACCTGGTCCGAGCCACACAAGTCACCCCATCTTGGATTCTCCTAGGTCTCTAGTTTTCAGAAATGCACAGGTTTGGTAGGTTTCCCTAGGTGCCGGCTGAGCTAGAGGCCAAAATCTACAGATAGGCACTTTGCAAAAACACCTCTGTTTTCTTTCAAAAATGTGGATGTGTCCACGTTGTGCTTTCGGGTGTTTCATGTCGCGGGCGCTAGGCCTACCCACACAAGTGAGGTATCATTTTTATAGAGAGACTTGGGGGAACGCTGGGTGGAAGGAAATTTGTGGCTCCTCTCAGATTCCAGAACTTTCTGCCACAGAAATGTGAGGAACATGTGTTTTTTTTGCCAAATTTTGAGGTTTGTAAAGGATTCTGGGAAACAGAACCTGGTCCGAGCCACACAGGTCACCCCATCTTGGATTCCCCTAGGTCTCTAGTTTTCAGAAATGCACAGGTTTGGTAAGTTTCCCTAGGTGCCGGCTGAGCTAGAGGCCAAAATCTACAGCTAGGCACTTTGCAAAAAACACCTCTGTTTTCTTTCAAAAATTTGGATTTGTCCACGTTGTGCTTTCGGGTGTTTCATGTCGCGGGCGCTAGGCCTACCCACACAAGTGAGGTATCATTTTTATAGGGAGACTTGGGGGAACGCTGGGTGGCTGGAAATTTGTGGCTCCTCTCAGATTCCAGAACTTTCTGCCACAGAAATGTGAGGAACATGTGTTTTTTTTGCCAAATTTTGAGTATTGCAAAGGATTCTGGGTAACAGAACCTGGTCCGAGCCACACAAGTCACACCATCTTGGATTCCCCTAGGTCTCTAGTTTTCAGAAATGCACAGGTTTGGTAGGTTTCCCTAGGTGCCGGCTGAGCTAGAGGCCACAATCTACAGGTAGGCACTTTGCAAAAAACACCTTTGTTTTCTTTCAAAAATTTGGATGTGTCCACGTTGCGCTTTTTGGGCGTTTCCTGTCGCGGGCGCTAGGCCTACCCACACAAGTGAGGTATCATTTTTATCGGGAGACTTGGGGGAACGCTGGGTGGAAGGAAATTTGTGGCTCCTCTCAGATTCCAGAACTTTCTGCCACAGAAATGTGAGGAACATGTGCTTTTTTAGACACATTTTGAGGTTTGAAAGGATTCTGGGTAACAGAACCTGGTCCGAGCCACACAAGTCACTCCATCTTGGATTCCCCTAGGTCTCTAGTTTTCAGAAATGCACAGGTTTGGTAGGTTTCCCTAGTTGCCGGCTAAGCTAGAGGCCAAAATCTACAGGTAACACTTTGCAAAAAACACCTCTGTTTAATTTAAAACATTTGGATGTGTCCTCGTTGCGCTTTGGGGCGTTACCTGTCGCGGGCGCTAGGCCTACCTACACAAGTGAGATATCATTTTTATCGGGAGACTTGGGGGAACGCTGGGTGGAAGGAAATTTGTGGCTCCTATCAGATTCCAGAACTTTCTGCCACAGAAATGTGAGGAACATGTGTTTTTTGTGCCAAATTTTGAGGTTTGCAAAGGATTCTGGGTAACAGAACCTGGTCCGAGCCACACAAGTCACCCCATCTTGGATTCCCCTAGGTCTCTAAATTTCAGAAATGCACAGGTTTGGTAGGTTTCCCTAGGTGCAGGCTAAGCTAGAGGCCAAAATCTACAGGTAGGCACTTTGCAAAAAACACCTTTGTTTTCTTTCAAAAATTTGGATGTGTCCTCGTTGCGCTTTGGGGCGTTTCCTGTCGCGGGCGCTAGGCCTACCCACACAAGTGAGGTATCATTTTTATCGGGAGACTTGGGGGAACGCTGGGTGGAAGGAAATTTGTGGCTCCTCTCAGATTCCAGAACTTTCTGCCACAGAAATGTGAGGAACATGTGTTTTTTTTGCCAAATTTTGAGGTTTGTAAAGGATTCTGGGAAACAGAACCTGGTCCGAGCCACACAGGTCACCCCATCTTGGATTCCCCTAGGTCTCTAGTTTTCAGAAATGCACAGGTTTGGTAGGTTTCCCTAGGTGCCGGCTGAGCTAAAGGCCAAAATCTACAGGTAGGCACTTTGCAAAAAACACCTCTGTTTTCTTTCAAAAATTTGGATGTGTTCACGTTGCGCTTTGGGGCGTTTCCTGTCGCGGGCGCTAGGCCTACCCACACAAGTGAGGTATCATTTTTATCGGGAGACTTGGGGGAATGCTGGGTGGAAGGAAATTTGTGGCTCCTCTCAGATTCCAGAACTTTCTGCCACAGAAATGTGAGGAACATGTGCTTTTTTAGCCAAATTTTGAGGTTTGTAAAGGATTCTGGGTAACAGAACCTGGTCCGAGCCACACAAGTCACCCCATCTTGGATTCCCCTAAGTCTCTAGTTTTCAGAAATGCACAGGTTTTGTAGGTTTCCCTAGGTGCCGGATGAGCTAGAGGCCAAAATCTACAAGTAGGCACTTTGCAAAAAACACCTCTGTTTTCTTTCAAAAATTTGGATGTGTCCACGTTGCGCTTTGGGGCGTTTCCTGTCGCGGGCGCTAGGCCTACCCACACAAGTGAGGTATCATTTTTATCGGGAGATTTGGGGGAATGCTGGGTGGAAGAACATTTGTGGCTCCTCTCAGATTCCAGAACTTTCTGCCACAGAAATATGAGGAACATGTGTTTTTTTAGCCAAATTTTGAGGTTTGCAAAGGATTCTGGGTAACAGAACCTGGTCCGAGCCACACAAGTCACCCCATCTTGGATTCCCCTAGGTCTCTAGTTTTCAGAAATGCACAGGTTTGGTAGGTTTCCCTAGGTGCCGGCTGAGCTAAAGGCCAAAATCTACAGGTTGGCCCTTTGCAAAAAAACACCTCTGTTTTCTTTCAAAAATTTGGATGTGTCCATGTTGCGCTTTGGGGCGTTTCCTGTCGTGGGCGCTAGGCCTACCAACACAAGTGAGGTATAATTTTTATCGGGAGACTTGGGGGAATGCTGGTTGGAAGGAAATTTGTGGCTCCTATCAGATTCCAGAACTTTCTGCCACAGAAATATGAGGAACATGTGTTTTTTTAGCCAAATTTTGAGGTTTGCAAAGGATTCTGGGTAACGGAACCTGGTCCGAGCCACACAAGTCACCCCATCTTGGATTCCCCTAGGTCTCTAGTTTTCAGAAATGCACAGGTTTGGTAGTTTTCCCTAGGTTCCGGCTGAGCTAGAGGCCAAAATCTACAGGTAGGCACTTTGCAAAAAACACCTCTGTTTTCTTTCAAAATTTTGGATGTGTCCACGTTGCGCTTTGGGGCGCTTCCTGTCGCGTGCGCTAGGCCTACCCACACAAGTGAGGTATCATTTTTATCGGGAGACTTGGGGGAATGCTGGTTGGAAGGAAATTTGTGGCTCCTAACAGATTCCAGAACTTTCTGCCACAGAAATATGAGTAACATGTGTTTCTTTAGCCAAATTTTGAGGTTTGCAAATGATTCTGGGTAACAGAACCTTGTCCGAGCCACACAAGTCACCCCATCTTGGATTCCCCTAGGTCTCTAGTTTTCAGAAATGCACAGGTTTGGTAGGTTTCCCTAGGTGCCGGCTGAGCTAGAGGCCAAAATCTACAGGTAGGCACTTTGCAAAAAACACCTCTGATTTCTTAAAAAAAATTGGATGGGTCCATGTTGCGCTTTGGGGCGCTTCCTGTCACGGGCGCTAGGCCTACCCACTCAAGTGAGGTATCATTTTTTATCGGGAGACTTGGGGGAATGCTGGTTTGAAAGGAAATTTGTGGCTCCTACTTTCTGCCACAGAAATATGAGGAACATGTGTTTTTTTAGCCAAATTTTGAGGTTTGCAAAGGATTCTGGGTAACAGAACCTGGTCCGAGCCACACAAGTCACCCCATCTTGGATTCCCCTAGGTCTCTAGTTTTCAGAAATGCACAGGTTTGGTAGTTTTCCCTAGGTGCCGGCTGAGCTAGAGGCCAAAATCTACAGGTAGGCACTTTGCAAAAAACACCTCTGTTTTCTTTCAAAAATTTGGATGTGTCCACGTTGCGCTTTGGGGCGCTTCCTGTCGCGGGCGCTAGGCCTACCCACACAAGTGAGGTATCATTTTTATCGGCAGACTTGGGGGAATGCTGGTTGGAAGGAAATTTGTGGCTCCTACCAGATTCCTGAACTTTCTGCCACAGAAATATGAGGAACATGTGTTTCTTTAGCCAAATTTTGAGGTTTGTAAAGGATTCTGGGTAACAGAACCTTGTCCGAGCCACACAAGTCACCCCATCTTGGATTCCCCTAGGTCTCTAGTTTTCAGAAATGCACAGGTTTGGTAGGTTTCCCTAGGTGCCGGCTGAGCTAGAGGCCAAAATCTACAGATAGCACTATGCAAAAAACACCTCTGTATTCTTTAAAAAATTTGGATGTGTCCATGTTGCGCTTTGGGGCGTTTCCTGTCGTGGGCGCTATGCCGACCCACACAAGTGAGGTATCATTTTTATCGGGAGACTTGGGGGAACACTGGGTGGAAGGAAATTTGTGGCTCCTCTCAGATTCCAGAACTTTCTGCCACAGAAATGTGAGGAACATGTGTTTTTTTAGCCAAATTTTGAGGTTTGCAAAGGATTCTGGTTTACAGAACCTGGTCCGAGCCACACAAGTCACCCCATCTTGGATTCCCCTAGGTCTCTAGTTTTCAGAAATGCACAGGTTTGGTAGGTTTCCCTAGGTGCTGGCTGAGCTAAAGGCCAAAATCTACAGGTTGGCCCTTTGCAAAAAAACACCTCTGTTTTCTTTAAAAAATTTGGATGTGTCCATGTTGCGCTTTGGGGCGTTTCCTGTCGTGGGCGCTAGGCCTACCCACACAAGTGAGGTATAATTTTTATCGGGAGACTTGGGGGAATGCTGGTTGGAAGGAAATTTGTGGCTCCTATCAGATTCCAGAACTGTCTGCCACAGAAATAGGAGGAACATGTGTTTTTTTAGCCAAATTTTGAGGTTTGCAAAAGATTCTGGGTAACGGAACCTGGTCCGAGCCACACAGGTCACCCCATCTTGGATTCCCCTAGGTCTCTAGTTTTCAGAAATGCACAGGTTTGGTAGTTTTCCCTAGGTGCCGGCTGAGCTAGAGGCCAAAATCTACAGGTAGGCACTTTGCAAAAAACACCACTGTTTTCTTTCAAAATTTTGGATGTGTCCACGTTGCGCTTTGGGGCGCTTCCTGTCGCGTGTGCTAGGCCTACCCACACAAGTGAGGTATCATTTTTATCGGGAGACTTGGGGGAATGCTGGTTGGAAGGAAATTTGTGGCTCCTAACAGATTCCAGAACTTTCTGCCACAGAAATATGAGTAACATGTGTTTCTTTAGCCAAATTTTGAGGTTTGCAAATGATTCTGGGTAACAGAACCTTGTCCGAGCCACACAAGTCACCCCATCTTGGATTCCCCTAGGTCTCTAGTTTTCAGAAATGCACAGGTTTGGTAGGTTTCCCTAGGTGCCGGCTGAGCTAGAGGCCAAAATCTACAGGTAGGCAAATTGCAAAAAACACCTCTGATTTCTTTAAAAAATTTGGATGGGTCCATGTTGCGCTTTGGGGCGCTTCCTGTCGCGGGCGCTAGGCCTACCCACTCAAGTGATGTATCATTTTTTATCGGGAGACTTGGGGGAATGCTGGTTTGAAAGGAAATTTGTGGCTCCTACTTTCTGCCACAGAAATATGAGGAACATGTGTTTTTTTAGCCAAATTTTGAGGTTTGCAAAGGATTCTGGGTAACAGAACCTTGTCCGAGCCACACAAGTCACCCCATCTTGGATTCCCCTAGGTCTCTAGTTTTCAGAAATGCACAGGTTTGGTTGGTTTACCTAGGTGCCGGCTGAGCTAGATGCCAAAATCTACAGGTAGCACTATGCAAAAAACACCTCTGTTTTCTTTAAAAAATTTGGATGTGTCCATGTTGCGCTTTGGGGCGTTTCCTGTCGCGGGCGCTAGGCCTACTCACACAAGTGAGGTATCATTTTTATCGGGAGACTTGGGGGAACGCTGGGTGGAAGGAAATTTGTGGCTCCTCTCAGATTCCAGAACTTTCTGCCACAGAAATGTGAGGAACATGTGTTTTTTTAGCCAAATTTTGAGGTTTGCAAAGGATTCTGGGTAACAGAACCTGCTCCGAGCCACACAAGTCACCCCATCTTGGATTCCCCTAGGTCTCTAGTTTTCAGAAATGCACAGGTTTGGCAGGTTTCCCTAGGTGCCGGCTGAGCTAAAGGCCAAAATCTACAGGTTGGCACTTTGCAAAAAACGCCTCTGTTTTCTTTCAAAAATTTGGATGTGTCCATGTTGCGCTTTGGGGCGTTTCCTGTCGTGGGCGCTAGGCCTACCCACACAATTGAGGTATCATTTTTATCGGGAGACTTGGGGGAACGCTGGGTGGGAGGAAATTTGTGGTTCCTCTCAGATTCCAGAACTTTATGCCACATAAATGTGAGGAACATGTGTTTTTTTAGCCAAATTTTGAGGTCTGCAAAGGATTCTGGGTAACAGAACCTGGTCCGAGCCACACAAGTCACCCCATCTTGGATTCCCCTAGGTCTCTAGTTTTCAGAAATGCACAGGTTTGGTAGGTTTCCCTAGGTGCCGACTGAGCTAAAGACAAAAATCTACAGGTAGGCACTTTGCAAAAAACACCTCTGTTTTCTTTAAAAAATTTGGAAGTGTCGACGTTGCGCTTTGGGGCACTTCCTATCGCGGGCGCTAGGCCTACCCACACAAGTGAGGTATCATTTTTATCGGGAGACTTGGGGGAATGCTGGGTGGAAGGAAACTTGTGGCTCCTCTCAGATTCCAGAACTTTCTGCCACAGAAATGTGAGGAACATGTGTTTTTTTAGCCAAATTTTGAGGTTTGCAAAGGATTCTGGGTAACAGAACCTGGTCCGAGCCATACAAGTCACCCCATCTTGGATTCCCCTAGGTCTCTAGTTTTCAGAAATGCACAGGTTTGGTAGGTTTCCCTAGGTGCCGCCTGAGCTAGAGGCCAAAATCTACAGCTAGGCACTTTGCAAAAACACCTCTGTTTTCTTTCAAAAATGTGGATGTGTCCACGTTGTGCTTTTGGGTGTTTCATGTCGCGGGCGCTAGGCCTACCCACACAAGTGAGGTATCATTTTTATAGGGAGACTTGGGGGAACGCTGGGTGGCAGGAAATTTGTGGCTCCTCTCAGATTCCAGAACTTTCTGCCACAGAAATGTGAGGAACATGTGTTTTTTTTGCCAAATTTTGAGTTTTGCAAAGGATTCTGGGTAACAGAACCTGGTCCGAGCCACACAAGTCAACCCATCTTGGATTCCCCTAGGTCTCTAGTTTTCAGAAATGCACAGGTTTGGTAGGTTTCCCTAGGTGCCGGCTGAGCTAGAGGCCAAAATCTACAGGTAGGCACTTTGCAAAAAACACCTTTGTTTTCTTTCAAAAATTTGGATGTGTCCACATTGCGCTTTTTGGGCGTTTCCTGTTGCGGGCGCTAGGCCTACCCACACAAGTGAGGTATCATTTTTATCGGGAGACTTGGGGGAACACTGGGTGGAAGGAAATTTGTGGCTCCTCTCAGATTCCAGAACTTTCTGCCACAGAAATGTGAGGAACATGTGTTTTTTTATCCAAATTTTGAGGTTTGTAAAGGATTCTGGGAAACAGAACCTGGTCCGAGCCACACAGGTCACCCCATCTTGGATTCCCCTAGGTCTCTAGTTTTCAGAAATGCACAGGTTTGGTATGTTTCCCTAGGTGCCGGCTGAGCTAGAGGCCAAAATCTACAGCTAGGCACTTTGCAAAAAACACCTCTGTTTTCTTTCAAAAATTTGGATTTGTCCACCTTGTGCTTTCGGGTGTTTCATGTCGCGGGCGCTAGGCCTACCCACACAAGTGAGGTATCATTTTTATAGGGAGACTTGGGGGAACGCTGGGTGGAAGGAAATTTGTGGCTCCTCTCAGATTCCAGAACTTTCTGCCACAGAAATGTGAGGAACATGTGCTTTTTTAGCCACATTTTGAGGTTTGAAAGGATTCTGGGTAACAGAACCTGGTCCGAGCCACACAAGTCACTCCATCTTGGATTCCCCTAGGTCTCTAGTTTTCAGAAATGCACAGGTTTGGTAGGTTTCCCTAGATGCCGGCTGAGCTAGAGGCCAAAATCTACAGGTAACACTTTGCAAAAAACACCTCTGTTTAATTTAAAACATTTGGATGTGTCCTCGTTGCGCTTTGGGGCGTTACCTGTCGCGGGCGCTAGGCCTACCCACACAAGTGAGGTATCATTTTTATCGGGAGACTTGGGGGAACGCTGGGTGGAAGGAAATTTGTGGCTCCTCTCAGATTCCAGAACTTTCTGCCACAGAAATGTGAGGAACATGTGTTTTTTTTGCCAAATTATGAGGTTTGCAAAGGATTCTGGGTAACAGAACCTGGTCCGAGCCACACAAGTCACCCCATCTTGGATTCCCCTAGGTCTCTAGTTTTCAGAAATGCACAGGTTTGGTAGGTTTCCCTAGGTGTCGGCTAAGCAAGAGGCCAAAATCTACAGGTAGGCACTTTGCAAAAAACACCTTTGTTTTCTTTCAAAAATTTGGATGTGTCCACGTTTCGCTTTGGGGCGTTTCCTGTCGCGGGCGCTAGGCCTACCTACACAAGTGAGGTATCATTTTTATCGGGAGACTTGGGGGAACGCTGGGTTGAAGGAAATTTGTGGCTCCTCTCAGATTCCAGAACTTTCTGTCACAGAAATGTGAGGAACATGTGTTTTTTTTGCCAAATTTTGAGGTTTGCAAAGGATTCTGTGTAACAGAACCTGGTCCGAGCCACACAAGTCACCCCATCTTGGATTCCCCTAGGTCTCTAAATTTCAGAAATGCACAGGTTTGGTAGGTTTCCCTAGGTGCAGGCTAAGCTAGAGGCCAAAATCTACAGGTAGGCACTTTGCAAAAAACACCTTTGTTTTCTTTCAAAAATTTGGATGTGTCCTCGTTGCGCTTTGGGTTGTTTCCTGTCGCGGGCGCTAGGCCTACCCACACAAGTGAGGTATCATATTTATCGGGAGACTTGGGGGAACGCTGGGTGGAAGGAAATTTGTGGCTCCTCTCAGATTCCAGAACTTTCTGCCACAGAAATGTGAGGAACATGTGTTTTTTTTGCCAAATTTTGAGGTTTGTAAAGGATTCTGGGAAACAGAACCTGGTCCGAGCCACACAGGTCACCCCATCTTGGATTCCCCTAGGTCTCTAGTTTTCAGAAATGCACAGGTTTGGTAGGTTTCCCTAGGTGCCGGCTGAGCTAAACGCCAAAATCTACAGGTAGGCACTTTGCAAAAAACACCTCTGTTTTCTTTCAAAAATTTGGATGTGTCCACGTTGCGCTTTGGGGCGTATCCTGTCGCGGGCGCTAGGCCTACCCACACAAGTGAGGTATCATTTTTATCGGGAGACTTGGGGGAATGCTGGGTGGAAGGAAATTTGTGGCTCCTCTCAGATTCCAGAACTTTCTGCCACAGAAATGTGAGGAACATGTGCTTTTTTAGCCAAATTTTGAGGTTTGCAAAGGATTCTGGGTAACAGAACCTGGTCCGAGCCACACAAGTCACCCCATCTTGGATTCCCCTAAGTCTCTAGTTTTCAGAAATGCACAGGTTTTGTAGGTTTCCCTAGGTGCCGGATGAGCTAGAGGCCAAAATCTACAAGTAGGCACTTTGCAAAAAACACCTCTGTTTTCTTTCAAAAATTTGGATGTGTCCACGTTGCGCTTTGGGGCGTTTCCTGTCGCGGGCGCTAGGCCTACCCACACAAGTGAGGTATCATTTTTATCGGGAGACTTGGGGGAATGCTGGGTGGAAGAACATTTGTGGCTCCTCTCAGATTCCAGAACTTTCTGCCACAGAAATATGAGGAACATGTGTTTTTTTAGCCAAATTTTGAGGTTTGCAAAGGATTCTGGGTAACAGAACCTGGTCCGAGCCACACAAGTTACCCCATCTTGGATTCCCCTAGGTCTCTAGTTTTCAGAAATGCACAGGTTTGGTAGTTTTCCCTAGGTGCCGGCTGAGCTAGAGGCCAAAATCTACAGGTAGGCACTTTGCAAAAAACACCTCTGTTTTCTTTCAAAAATTTGGATGTGTCCACGTTGCGCTTTGGGGCGCTTCCTGTCGCGGGCGCTAGGCCTACCCACACAAGTGAGGTATCATTTTTATCGGCAGACTTGGGGGAATGCTGGTTGGAATGAAATTTGTGGCTCCTATCAGATTCCAGAACTTTCTGCCACAGAAATATGAGGAACATGTGTTTCTTTAGCCAAATTTTGAGGTTTGTAAAGGATTCTGGGTAACAGAACCTTGTCCGAGCCACACAAGTCACCCCATCTTGGATTCCCCTAGGTCTCTAGTTTTCAGAAATGCACAGGTTTGGTTGGTTTCCCTAGGTGCCGGCTGAGCTAGAGGCCAAAATCTACAGGTAGCACTATGCAAAAAACACCTCTGTATTCTTTAAAAAATTTGGATGTGTCCACGTTGCGCTTTGGGGCGTTTCCTGTCGTGGGCGCTAGGCCTACCCACACAAGTGAGGTATCATTTTTATCGGGAGACTTGGGGGAACGCTGGGTGGGAGGAAATTTGTGGCTCCTCTCAGATTCCAGAACTTTATGCCACATAAATGTGAGGAACATGTGTTTTTTTAGCCAAATTTTGAGGTTTGCAAAGGATTCTGGGTAACAGAACATGGTCCGAGCCACACAAGTCACCCCATCTTGGATTCCCCTAGGTCTCTAGTTTTCAGAAATGCACAGGTTTGGTAGGTTTCCCTAGGTGCCGGCTGAGCTAAAGGCCAAAATCTACAGGTTGGCCCTTTGCAAAAAACACCTGTTTTCTTTCAAAAATTTGGATGTGTCCATGTTGCGCTTTGGGGCGTTTCCTGTCGTGGGCGCTAGGCCTACCCACACAAGTGAGGTATCATTTTTATCGGGAGACTTGGGGGAACGCTGGGTGGGAGGAAATTTGTGGCTCCTCTCAGATTCCAGAACTTTATGCCACATAAATGTGAGGAACATGTGTTTTTTTAGCCAAATTTTGAGGTTTGCAAAGGATTCTGGGTAACAGAACCTGGTCCGAGCCACACAAGTCACCCCATCTTGGATTTCCCTAGGTCTCTAGTTTTCAGAAATGCACAGGTTTGGTAGGTTTCCCTAGGTGCCGACTGAGCTAAAGACCAAAATCTACAGGTAGGCACTTTGCAAAAAACACCTCTGTTTTCTTTAAAAAATTTGGAAGTGTCCACGTTGCGCTTTGGGGCATTTCCTATCGCGGGCGCTAGGCCTACCCACACAAGTGAGGTATCATTTTTATCGGGAGACTTGGGGGAATGCTGGGTGGAAGGAAACTTGTGGCTCCTCTCAGATTCCAGAACTTTCTGCCACAGAAATGTGAGGAACATGTGTTTTTTTAGCCAAATTTGAGGTTTGCAAAGGATTCTGGGTAACAGAACCTGGTCCGAGCCACACAAGTCACCCCATCTTGGATTCCCCTAGGTCTCTAGTTTTCAGAAATGCACAGGTTTGGTAGGTTTCCCTAGGTGCCGGCTGAGCTAGAGGCCAAAATCTACAGCTAGGCACTTTGCAAAAAACACCTCTGTTTTCTTTCAAAAATTTGGATGTGTCCACGTTGCGCTTTGGGGCGTTTCCTGTCGCGGGCGCTAGGCCTACCCACACAAGTGAGGTATCATTTTTATCGGGAGACTTGGGGGAATGCTGGGTGGAAGAAAATTTGTGGCTCCTCTCAGATTCCTGAACTTTCTGCCACAGAAATATGAGGAACATGTGTTTTTTTAGCCAAATTTTTAGGTTTGCAAAGGATTCTGGGTAACAGAACCTGGTCCGATCCACACAAGTCACCCCATCTTGGATTCCTCTAGGTCTCTAGTTTTCAGAAATGCACAGGTTTGGTAGTTTTCCCTAGGTGCCGACTGAGCTAGAGGTCAAAATCTACAGGTAGGCACTTTGCAAAAAACACCTCTGATTTCTTTCAAAAATTTGGATGGGTCCATGTTGCTCTTTGGGGCGCTTCCTGTCGCGGGCGCTAGGCCTACCCACACAAGTGAGGTATCATTTGTATCGGGAGACTTGGGGGAATGCTGGTTGGAAGGAAATTTGTGGCTCCTATCAGATTCCAGAACTTTCTGCCACAGAAATATGAGGAACATGTGTTTTTTTAGCCAAATTTTGAGGTTTGCAAAGGATTCTGGGTAACAGAACATGGTCCGAGCCACACAAGTCACCCCATCTTGGATTCCCCTAGGTCTCTAGTTTTCAGAAATGCACAGGTTTGGTAGGTTTCCCTAGGTGCCGGCTGAGCTAAAGGCCAAAATCTACAGGTTGGCCCTTTGCAAAAAACACCTGTTTTCTTTCAAAAATTTGGATGTGTCCATGTTGCGCTTTGGGGCGTTTCCTGTCGTGGGCGCTAGGCCTACCCACACAAGTGAGGTATCATTTTTATCGGGAGACTTGGGGGAACGCTGGGTGGGAGGAAATTTGTGGCTCCTCTCAGATTCCAGAACTTTATGCCACATAAATGTGAGGAACATGTGTTTTTTTAGCCAAATTTTGAGGTTTGCAAAGGATTCTGGGTAACAGAACCTGGTCCGAGCCACACAAGTCACCCCATCTTGGATTTCCCTAGGTCTCTAGTTTTCAGAAATGCACAGGTTTGGTAGGTTTCCCTAGGTGCCGACTGAGCTAAAGACCAAAATCTACAGGTAGGCACTTTGCAAAAAACACCTCTGTTTTCTTTAAAAAATTTGGAAGTGTCCACGTTGCGCTTTGGGGCATTTCCTATCGCGGGCGCTAGGCCTACCCACACAAGTGAGGTATCATTTTTATCGGGAGACTTGGGGGAATGCTGGGTGGAAGGAAACTTGTGGCTCCTCTCAGATTCCAGAACTTTCTGCCACAGAAATGTGAGGAACATGTGTTTTTTTAGCCAAATTTGAGGTTTGCAAAGGATTCTGGGTAACAGAACCTGGTCCGAGCCACACAAGTCACCCCATCTTGGATTCCCCTAGGTCTCTAGTTTTCAGAAATGCACAGGTTTGGTAGGTTTCCCTAGGTGCCGGCTGAGCTAGAGGCCAAAATCTACAGCTAGGCACTTTGCAAAAAACACCTCTGTTTTCTTTCAAAAATTTGGATGTGTCCACGTTGCGCTTTGGGGCGTTTCCTGTCGCGGGCGCTAGGCCTACCCACACAAGTGAGGTATCATTTTTATCGGGAGACTTGGGGGAATGCTGGGTGGAAGAAAATTTGTGGCTCCTCTCAGATTCCTGAACTTTCTGCCACAGAAATATGAGGAACATGTGTTTTTTTAGCCAAATTTTTAGGTTTGCAAAGGATTCTGGGTAACAGAACCTGGTCCGATCCACACAAGTCACCCCCATCTTGGATTCCCATAGGTCTCTAGTTTTCAGATATGCACAGGTTTGGTAGGTTTCCCTAGGTGCCGGCTGAGCTAGAGGCCAAAATCTACAGGTAGCACTATGCAAAAAACACCTCTGTTTTCTTTAAAAAATTTGGATGTGTCCACGTTGCGGTTTGGGGCGTTTCCTGTCGCGTGCGCTAGGCCTACTCACACAAGTGAGGTATCATTTTTATCGGGAGACTTGGGGGAACGCTGGGTGGAAGGAAATTTGTGGCTCCTCTCAGATTCCAGAACTTTCTGCCACAGAAATGTGAGGAACATGTGTTTTTTTAGCCAAATTTTGAGGTTTGCATAGGATTCTGGGTAACAGAACCTGCTCCGAGTCACACAAGTCACCCCATCTTGGATTCCCCTAGGTCTCTAGTTTTCAGAAATGCACAGGTTTGGTAGGTTTCCCTAGGTGCCGGCTGAGCTAAAGGCCAAAATCTACAGGTTGGCACTTTGCAAAAAACACCTCTGATTCCTTTCAAAAATTTGGATGGGTCCATGTTGTGCTTTGGGGCGCTTCCTGTCGCGGGCGCTAGGCCTACCCACACAAGTGAGGTATCATTTTTATCGGGAGACTTGAGGGAATGCTGGTTGGAAGGAAATTTGTGGCTCCTCTCAGATTACAGAACTTTCTGCCACAGAAATATGAGGAACATGTGTTTTTTTAGCCAAATTTTGAGGTTTGCAAAGGATTCTGGGTAACAGAACCTGGTCCGAGCCACACAAGTCACCCCATCTTGGATTCCCCTAGGTCTCTAGTTTTCAGAAATGCACAGGATTGGTAGTTTTCCCTAGGTGCCGGCTGAGCTAGAGGCCAAAATCTACAGGTAGGCACTTTGCAAAAAACACCTCTGTTTTCTTTTAAAAATTTGGATGTGTCCACGTTGCGCTTTGGGGCTCTTCCTGTTGTGGGCGCTAGGCCTACCCACACAAGTGAGGTATCATTTTTATCGGGAGACTTGGGGGAATGCTGGTTGGAAGGAAATTTGTGGCTCCTATCAGATTCCAGAACTTTCTGCCACAGAAATATGAGGAACATGTGTTTCTTTAGCCAAATTTTGAGGTTTGCAAAGGATTCTGGGTAACAGAACCTTGTCCGAGCCACACAAGTCACCCCATCTTGGATTCCCCTAGGTCTCTAGTTTTCAGAAATGCACAGGTTTGGTAGGTTTCCCTAGGTGCCGGCTGAGCTAGAGGCCAAAATCTACAGGTAGCACTATGCAAAAAACACCTCTGTTTTCTTTAAAAAATTTGGATGGGTCCATGTTGCGCTTTGGGGCGTTTCCTGTCGCGGGCGCTAGGCCTACCCACTCAAGTGAGGTATCATTTTTTATCGGGAGACTTGGGGGAATGCTGGTTTGAAAGGAAATTTGTGGCTCCTACTTTCTGCCACAGAAATATGAGGAACATGTGTTTTTTTAGCCAAATTTTGAGGTTTGCAAAGGATTCTGGGTAACAGAACCTTGTCCGAGCCACACAAGTCACCCCATCTTGGATTCCCCTAGGTCTCTAGTTTTCAGAAATGCACAGGTTTGGTTGGTTTCCGTAGGTGCCAGCTGAGCTAGAGGCCAAAATCTACAGGTAGCACTATGCAAAAAACACCTCTGTTTTCTTTAAAAAATTTGGATGTGTCCATGTTGCGCTTTGGGGCGTTTCCTGTCGCGGGCGCTAGGCCTACTCACACAAGTGAGGTATCATTTTTATCGGGAGACTTGGGGGAACGCTGGGTGGAAGGAAATTTGTGGCTCCTCTCAGATTCCAGAACTTTCTGCCACAGAAATGTGAGGAACATGTGTTTTTTTAGCCAAATTTTGAGGTTTGCAAAGGATTCTGGGTAACAGAACCTGCTCCGAGCCACACAAGTCACCCCATCTTGGATTCCCCTAGGTCTCTAGTTTTCAGAAATGCACAGGTTTGGTAGGTTTCCCTAGGTGCCGGCTGAGCTAAAGGCCAAAATCTACAGGTTGGCACTTTGCAAAAAACGCCTCTGTTTTCTTTCAAAAATTTGGATGTGTCCATGTTGCGCTTTGGGGCGTTTCCTGTCGTGGGCGCTAGGCCTACCCACACAAGTGAGGTATCATTTTTATCGGGAGACTTGGGGGAACGCTGGGTGGGAGGAAATTTGTGGTTCCTCTCAGATTCCAGAACTTTCTGCCACAGAAATGTGAGGAACATGTGTTTTTTTTGCCAAATTTTGAGGTTTGTAAAGGATTCTGGGAAACAGAACCTGGTCCGAGCCACACAGGTCACCCCATCTTGGATTCCCCTAGGTCTCTAGTTTTCAGAAATGCACAGGTTTGGTAAGTTTCCCTAGGTGCCGGCTGAGCTAGAGGCCAAAATCTACAGCTAGGCACTTTGCAAAAAACACCTCTGTTTTCTTTCAAAAATTTGGATTTGTCCACGTTGTGCTTTCGGGTGTTTCATGTCGCGGGCGCTAGGCCTACCCACACAAGTGAGGTATCATTTTTATAGGGAGACTTGGGGGAACGCTGGGTGGCTGGAAATTTGTGGCTCCTCTCAGATTCCAGAACTTTCTGCCACAGAAATGTGAGGAACATGTGTTTTTTTTGCCAAATTTTGAGTATTGCAAAGGATTCTGGGTAACAGAACCTGGTCCGAGCCACACAAGTCACACCATCTTGGATTCCCCTAGGTCTCTAGTTTTCAGAAATGCACAGGTTTGGTAGGTTTCCCTAGGTGCCGGCTGAGCTAGAGGCCACAATCTACAGGTAGGCACTTTGCAAAAAACACCTTTGTTTTCTTTCAAAAATTTGGATGTGTCCACGTTGCGCTTTTTGGGCGTTTCCTGTCGCGGGCGCTAGGCCTACCCACACAAGTGAGGTATCATTTTTATCGGGAGACTTGGGGGAACGCTGGGTGGAAGGAAATTTGTGGCTCCTCTCAGATTCCAGAACTTTCTGCCACAGAAATGTGAGGAACATGTGCTTTTTTAGACACATTTTGAGGTTTGAAAGGATTCTGGGTAACAGAACCTGGTCCGAGCCACACAAGTCACTCCATCTTGGATTCCCCTAGGTCTCTAGTTTTCAGAAATGCACAGGTTTGGTAGGTTTCCCTAGTTGCCGGCTAAGCTAGAGGCCAAAATCTACAGGTAACACTTTGCAAAAAACACCTCTGTTTAATTTAAAACATTTGGATGTGTCCTCGTTGCGCTTTGGGGCGTTACCTGTCGCGGGCGCTAGGCCTACCTACACAAGTGAGATATCATTTTTATCGGGAGACTTGGGGGAACGCTGGGTGGAAGGAAATTTGTGGCTCCTATCAGATTCCAGAACTTTCTGCCACAGAAATGTGAGGAACATGTGTTTTTTGTGCCAAATTTTGAGGTTTGCAAAGGATTCTGGGTAACAGAACCTGGTCCGAGCCACACAAGTCACCCCATCTTGGATTCCCCTAGGTCTCTAAATTTCAGAAATGCACAGGTTTGGTAGGTTTCCCTAGGTGCAGGCTAAGCTAGAGGCCAAAATCTACAGGTAGGCACTTTGCAAAAAACACCTTTGTTTTCTTTCAAAAATTTGGATGTGTCCTCGTTGCGCTTTGGGGCGTTTCCTGTCGCGGGCGCTAGGCCTACCCACACAAGTGAGGTATCATTTTTATCGGGAGACTTGGGGGAACGCTGGGTGGAAGGAAATTTGTGGCTTCTCTCAGATTCCAGAACTTTCTGCCACAGAAATGTGAGGAACATGTGTTTTTTTTGCCAAATTTTGAGGTTTGTAAAGGATTCTGGGAAACAGAACCTGGTCCGAGCCACACAGGTCACCCCATCTTGGATTCCCCTAGGTCTCTAGTTTTCAGAAATGCACAGGTTTGGTAGGTTTCCCTAGGTGCCGGCTGAGCTAAAGGCCAAAATCTACAGGTAGGCACTTTGCAAAAAACACCTCTGTTTTCTTTCAAAAATTTGGATGTGTTCACGTTGCGCTTTGGGGCGTTTCCTGTCGCGGGCGCTAGGCCTACCCACACAAGTGAGGTATCATTTTTATCGGGAGACTTGGGGGAATGCTGGGTGGAAGGAAATTTGTGGCTCCTCTCAGATTCCAGAACTT
The DNA here is from genome assembly GCF_031143425.1 of Pleurodeles waltl. Classification (NCBI taxonomy): domain Eukaryota; kingdom Metazoa; phylum Chordata; class Amphibia; order Caudata; family Salamandridae; genus Pleurodeles; species Pleurodeles waltl. Next base: position 66,791 of record NW_027149823.1, on the reverse strand, counting down.
TCTGCCACAGAAATGTGAGGAACATGTGCTTTTTTAGCCAAATTTTGAGGTTTGTAAAGGATTCTGGGTAACAGAACCTGGTCCGAGCCACACAAGTCACCCCATCTTGGATTCCCCTAAGTCTCTAGTTTTCAGAAATGCACAGGTTTTGTAGGTTTCCCTAGGTGCCGGATGAGCTAGAGGCCAAAATCTACAAGTAGGCACTTTGCAAAAAACACCTCTGTTTTCTTTCAAAAATTTGGATGTGTCCACGTTGCGCTTTGGGGCGTTTCCTGTCGCGGGCGCTAGGCCTACCCACACAAGTGAGGTATCATTTTTATCGGGAGATTTGGGGGAATGCTGGGTGGAAGAACATTTGTGGCTCCTCTCAGATTCCAGAACTTTCTGCCACAGAAATATGAGGAACATGTGTTTTTTTAGCCAAATTTTGAGGTTTGCAAAGGATTCTGGGTAACAGAACCTGGTCCGAGCCACACAAGTCACCCCATCTTGGATTCCCCTAGGTCTCTAGTTTTCAGGAATGCACAGGTTTGGTAGTTTTCCCTAGGTGCCGGCTGAGCTAGAGGCCAAAATCTACAGGTAGGCACTTTGCAAAAAACACCTCTGTTTTCTTTCAAAAATTTGGATGTGTCCACGTTGCGCTTTGGGGCGCTTCCTGTCGCGGGCGCTAGGCCTACCCACACAAGTGAGGTATCATTTTTTTCGGCAGACTTGGGGGAATGCTGGTTGGAAGGAAATTTGTGGCTCCTATCAGATTCCAGAACTTTCTGCCACAGAAATAAGAGGAACATGTGTTTCTTTAGCCAAATTTTGAGGTTTGTAAAGGATTCTGGGTAACAGAACCTTGTCCGAGCCACACAAGTCACCCCATCTTGGATTCCCCTAGGTCTCTAGTTTTCAGAAATGCACAGGTTTGGTAGGTTTCCCTAGGTGCCGGCTGAGCTAGAGGCCAAAATCTACAGGTAGCACTATGCAAAAAACACCTCTGTATTCTTAAAAAAATTTGGATGTGTCCACATTGTGCTTTGGGGCGTTTCCTGTCGTGGGCGCTAGGCCGACCCACACAAGTGAGGTATCATTTTTATCGGGAGACTTGGGGGAACGCTGGGTGGAAGGAAATTTGTGGCTCCTCTCAGATTCCAGAACTTTCTGCCACAGAAATGTGAGGAACATGTGTTTTTTTAGCCAAATTTTGAGGTTTGCAAAGGATTCTGGGTAACAGAACCTGGTCCGAGCCACACAAGTAACCCCATCTTGGATTCCCCTAGGTCTCTAGTTTTCAGAAATGCACAGGTTTGGTAGGTTTCCCTAGGTGCCGGCTGAGCTAAAGGCCAAAATCTACAGGTTGGCCCTTTGCAAAAAAACACCTCTGTTTTCTTTCAAAAATTTGGATGTGTCCATGTTGCGCTTTGGGGCGTTTCCTGTCGTGGGCGCTAGGCCTACCAACACAAGTGAGGTATAATTTTTATCGGGAGACTTGGGGGAATGCTGGTTGGAAGGAAATTTGTGGCTCCTATCAGATTCCAGAACTTTCTGCCACAGAAATATGAGGAACATGTGTTTTTTTAGCCAAATTTTGAGGTTTGCAAAGGATTCTGGGTAACGGAACTTGATCCGAGCCACACAAGTCACCCCATCTTGGATTCCCCTAGGTCTCTAGTTTTCAGAAATGCACAGGATTGGTAGTTTTCCCTAGGTGCCGGCTGAGCTAGAGGCCAAAATCTACAGGTAGGCACTTTGCAAAAAACACCACTGTTTTCTTTCAAAATTTTGGATGTGTCCACGTTGCGCTTTGGGGCGCTTCCTGTCGCGTGCGCTAGGCCTACCCACACAAGTGAGGTATCATTTTTATCGGGAGACTTGGGGGAATGCTGGTTGGAAGGAAATTTGTGGCTCCTAACAGATTCCAGAACTTTCTGCCACAGAAATATGAGTAACATGTGTTTCTTTAGCCAAATTTTGAGGTTTGCAAATGATTCTGGGTAACAGAACCTTGTCCGAGCCACACAAGTCACCCCATCTTGGATTCCCCTAGGTCTCTAGTTTTCAGAAATGCACAGGTTTGGTAGGTTTCCCTAGGTGCCGGCTGAGCTAGAGGCCAAAATCTACAGGTAGGCACTTTGCAAAAAACACCTCTGATTTCTTAAAAAAAATTGGATGGGTCCATGTTGCGCTTTAGGGCGCTTCCTGTCACGGGCGCTAGGCCTACCCACTCAAGTGAGGTATCATTTTTTATCGGGAGACTTGGGGGAATGCTGGTTTGAAAGGAAATTTGTGGCTCCTACTTTCTGCCACAGAAATATGAGGAACATGTGTTTTTTTAGCCAAATTTTGAGGTTTGCAAAGGATTCTGGGTAACAGAACCTGGTCCGAGCCACACAAGTCACCCCATCTTGGATTCCCCTAGGTCTCTAGTTTTCAGAAATGCACAGGTTTGGTAGTTTTCCCTAGGTGCCGGCTGAGCTAGAGGCCAAAATCTACAGGTAGGCACTTTGCAAAAAACACCTCTGTTTTCTTTCAAAAATTTGGATGTGTCCACGTTGCGCTTTGGGGCGCTTCCTGTCGCGGGCGCTAGGCCTACCCACACAAGTGAGGTATCATTTTTATCGGCAGACTTGGGGGAATGCTGGTTGGAAGGAAATTTGTGGCTCCTATCAGATTCCTGAACTTTCTGCCACATAAATATGAGGAACATGTGTTTCTTTAGCCAAATTTTGAGGTTTGTAAAGGATTCTGGGTAACAGAACCTTGTCCGAGCCACACAAGTCACCCCATCTTGGATTCCCCTAGGTCTCTAGTTTTCAGAAATGCACAGGTTTGGTAGGTTTCCCTAGGTGCCGGCTGAGCTAGAGGCCAAAATCTACAGGTAGCACTATGCAAAAAACACCTCTGTATTCTTTAAAAAATTTGGATGTGTCCATGTTGCGCTTTGGGGCGTTTCCTGTCGTGGGCGCTATGCCGACCCACACAAGGGAGGTATCATTTTTATCGGGAGACTTGGGGGAACACTGGGTGGAAGGAAATTTGTGGCTCCTCTCAGATTCCAGAACTTTCTGCCACAGAAATGTGAGGAACATGTGTTTTTTTAGCCAAATTTTGAGGTTTGCAAAGGATTCTGGTTTACAGAACCTGGTCCGAGCCACACAAGTCACCCCATCTTGGATTCCCCTAGGTCTCTAGTTTTCAGAAATGCACAGGTTTGGTAGGTTTCCCTAGGTGCCGGCTGAGCTAAAGGCCAAAATCTACAGGTTGGCCCTTTGCAAAAAAACACCTCTGTTTTCTTTAAAAAATTTGGATGTGTCCATGTTGCGCTTTGGGGCGTTTCCTGTCGTGGGCGCTAGGCCTACCCACACAAGTGAGGTATAATTTTTATCGGGAGACTTGGGGGAATGCTGGTTGGAAGGAAATTTGTGGCTCCTATCAGATTCCAGAACTGTCTGCCACAGAAATAGGAGGAACATGTGTTTTTTTAGCCAAATTTTGAGGTTTGCAAAAGATTCTGGGTAACGGAACCTGGTCCGAGCCACACAGGTCACCCCATCTTGGATTCCCCTAGGTCTCTAGTTTTCAGAAATGCACAGGTTTGGTAGTTTTCCCTAGGTGCCAGCTGAGCTAGAGGCCAAAATCTACAGGTAGGCACTTTGCAAAAAACACCACTGTTTTCTTTCAAAATTTTGGATGTGTCCACGTTGCGCTTTGGGGCGCTTCCTGTCGCGTGTGCTAGGCCTACCCACACAAGTGAGGTATCATTTTTATCGGGAGACTTGGGGGAATGCTGGTTGGAAGGAAATTTGTGGCTCCTAACAGATTCCAGAACTTTTGCCACAGAAATATGAGTAACATGTGTTTCTTTAGCCAAATTTTGAGGTTTGCAAATGATTCTGGGTAACAGAACCTTGTCCGAGCCACACAAGTCACCCCATCTTGGATTCCCCTAGGTCTCTAGTTTTCAGAAATGCACAGGTTTGGTAGGTTTCCCTAGGTGCCGGCTGAGCTAGAGGCCAAAATCTACAGGTAGGCACTTTGCAAAAAACACCTCTGATTTCTTTAAAAAATTTGGATGGGTCCATGTTGCGCTTTGGGGCGCTTCCTGTCGCGGGCGCTAGGCCTACCCACTCAAGTGATGTATCATTTTTTATCGGGAGACTTGGGGGAATGCTGGTTTGAAAGGAAATTTGTGGCTCCTACTTTCTGCCACAGAAATATGAGGAACATGTGTTTTTTTAGCCAAATTATGAGGTTTGCAAAGGATTCTGGGTAACAGAACCTGCTCCGAGCCACACAAGTCACCCCATCTTGGATTCCCCTAGGTCTCTAGTTTTCAGAAATGCACAGGTTTGGCAGGTTTCCCTAGGTGCCGGCTGAGCTAAAGGCCAAAATCTACAGGTTGGCACTTTGCAAAAAACGCCTCTGTTTTCTTTCAAAAATTTGGATGTGTCCATGTTGCGCTTTGGGGCGTTTCCTGTCGTGGGCGCTAGGCCTACCCACACAATTGAGGTATCATTTTTATCGGGAGACTTGGGGGAACGCTGGGTGGGAGGAAATTTGTGGTTCCTCTCAGATTCCAGAACTTTATGCCACATAAATGTGAGGAACATGTGTTTTTTTAGCCAAATTTTGAGGTTTGCAAAGGATTCTGGGTAACAGAACCTGGTCCGAGCCACACAAGTCACCCCATCTTGGATTCCCCTAGGTCTCTAGTTTTCAGAAATGCACAGGTTTGGTAGGTTTCCCTAGGTGCCGACTGAGCTAAAGACAAAAATCTACAGGTAGGCACTTTGCAAAAAACACCTCTGTTTTCTTTAAAAAATTTGGAAGTGTCGACGTTGCGCTTTGGGGAACTTCCTATCGCGGGCGCTAGGCCTACCCACACAAGTGAGGTATCATTTTTATCGGGAGACTTGGGGGAATGCTGGGTGGAAGGAAACTTGTGGCTCCTCTCAGATTCCAGAACTTTCTGCCACAGAAATGTGAGGAACATGTGTTTTTTTAGCCAAATTTTGAGGTTTGCAAAGGATTCTGGGTAACAGAACCTGGTCCGAGCCATACAAGTCACCCCATCTTGGATTCCCCTAGGTCTCTAGTTTTCAGAAATGCACAGGTTTGGTAGGTTTCCCTAGGTGCCGCCTGAGCTAGAGGCCAAAATCTACAGCTAGGCACTTTGCAAAAACACCTCTGTTTTCTTTCAAAAATGTGGATGTGTCCACGTTGTGCTTTCGGGTGTTTCATGTCGCGGGCGCTAGGCCTACCCACACAAGTGAGGTATCATTTTTATAGGGAGACTTGGGGGAACGCTGGGTGGCAGGAAATTTGTGGCTCCTCTCAGATTCCAGAACTTTCTGCCACAGAAATGTGAGGAACATGTGTTTTTTTTGCCAAATTTTGAGTTTTGCAAAGGATTCTGGGTAACAGAACCTGGTCCGAGCCACACAAGTCAACCCATCTTGGATTCCCCTAGGTCTCTAGTTTTCAGAAATGCACAGGTTTGGTAGGTTTCCCTAGGTGCCGGCTGAGCTAGAGGCAAAAATCTACAGGTAGGCACTTTGCAAAAAACACCTTTGTTTTCTTTCAAAAATTTGGATGTGTCCACATTGCGCTTTTTGGGCGTTTCCTGTTGCGGGCGCTAGGCCTACCCACACAAGTGAGGTTTAATTTTTATCGGGAGACTTGGGGGAACACTGGGTGGAAGGAAATTTGTGGCTCCTCTCAGATTCCAGAACTTTCTGCCACAGAAATGTGAGGAACATGTGTTTTTTTTGCCAAATTTTGAGGTTTGTAAAGGATTCTGGGAAACAGAACCTGGTCCGAGCCACACAGGTCACCCCATCTTGGATTCCCCTAGGTCTCTAGTTTTCAGAAATGCACAGGTTTGGTATGTTTCCCTAGGTGCCGGCTGAGCTAGAGGCCAAAATCTACAGCTAGGCACTTTGCAAAAAACACCTCTGTTTTCTTTCAAAAATTTGGATTTGTCCACCTTGTGCTTTCGGGTGTTTCATGTCGCGGGCGCTAGGCCTACCCACACAAGTGAGGTATCATTTTTATAGGGAGACTTGGGGGAACGCTGGGTGGAAGGAAATTTGTGGCTCCTCTCAGATTCCAGAACTTTCTGCCACAGAAATGTGAGGAACATGTGCTTTTTTAGCCACATTTTGAGGTTTGAAAGGATTCTGGGTAACAGAACCTGGTCCGAGCCACACAAGTCACTCCATCTTGGATTCCCCTAGGTCTCTAGTTTTCAGAAATGCACAGGTTTGGTAGGTTTCCCTAGTTGCCGGCTGAGCTAGAGGCCAAAATCTACAGGTAACACTTTGCAAAAAACACCTCTGTTTAATTTAAAACATTTGGATGTGTCCTCGTTGCGCTTTGGGGCGTTACCTGTCGCGGGCGCTAGGCCTACCCACACAAGTGAGGTATCATTTTTATCGGGAGACTTGGGGGAACGCTGGGTGGAAGGAAATTTGTGGCTCCTCTCAGATTCCAGAACTTTCTGCCACAGAAATGTGAGGAACATGTGTTTTTTTGGCCAAATTATGAGGTTTGCAAAGGATTCTGGGTAACAGAACCTGGTCCGAGCCACACAAGTCACCCCATCTTGGATTCCCCTAGGTCTCTAGTTTTCAGAAATGCACAGGTTTGGTAGGTTTCCCTAGGTGTCGGCTAAGCAAGAGGCCAAAATCTACAGGTAGGCACTTTGCAAAAAACACCTTTGTTTTCTTTCAAAAATTTGGATGTGTCCACGTTTCGCTTTGGGGCGTTTCCTGTCGCGGGCGCTAGGCCTACCTACACAAGTGAGGTATCATTTTTATCGGGAGACTTGGGGGAACGCTGGGTTGAAGGAAATTTGTGGCTCCTCTCAGATTCCAGAACTTTCTGTCACAGAAATGTGAGGAACATGTGTTTTTTTTGCCAAATTTTGAGGTTTGCAAAGGATTCTGTGTAACAGAACCTGGTCCGAGCCACACAAGTCACCCCATCTTGGATTCCCCTAGGTCTCTAAATTTCAGAAATGCACAGGTTTGGTAGGTTTCCCTAGGTGCAGGCTAAGCTAGAGGCCAAAATCTACAGGTAGGCACTTTGCAAAAAACACCTTTGTTTTCTTTCAAAAATTTGGATGTGTCCTCGTTGCGCTTTGGGGCGTTTCCTGTCGCGGGCGCTAGGCCTACCCACACAAGTGAGGTATCATATTTATCGGGAGACTTGGGGGAACGCTGGGTGGAAGGAAATTTGTGGCTCCTCTCAGATTCCAGAACTTTCTGCCACAGAAATGTGAGGAACATGTGTTTTTTTTGCCAAATTTTGAGGTTTGTAAAGGATTCTGGGAAACAGAACCTGGTCCGAGCCACACAGGTCACCCCATCTTGGATTCCCCTAGGTCTCTAGTTTTCAGAAATGCACAGGTTTGGTAGGTTTCCCTAGGTGCCGGCTGAGCTAAACGCCAAAATCTACAGGTAGGCACTTTGCAAAAAACACCTCTGTTTTCTTTCAAAAATTTGGATGTGTCCACGTTGCGCTTTGGGGCGTATCCTGTCGCGGGCGCTAGGCCTACCCACACAAGTGAGGTATCATTTTTATCGGGAGACTTGGGGGAATGCTGGGTGGAAGGAAATTTGTGGCTCCTCTCAGATTCCAGAACTTTCTGCCACAGAAATGTGAGGAACATGTGCTTTTTTAGCCAAATTTTGAGGTTTGCAAAGGATTCTGGGTAACAGAACCTGGTCCGAGCCACACAAGTCACCCCATCTTGGATTCCCCTAAGTCTCTAGTTTTCAGAAATGCACAGGTTTTGTAGGTTTCCCTAGGTGCCGGATGAGCTAGAGGCCAAAATCTACAAGTAGGCACTTTGCAAAAAACACCTCTGTTTTCTTTCAAAAATTTGGATGTGTCCACGTTGCGCTTTGGGGCGTTTCCTGTCGCGGGCGCTAGGCCTACCCACACAAGTGAGGTATCATTTTTATCGGGAGACTTGGGGGAATGCTGGGTGGAAGAACATTTGTGGCTCCTCTCAGATTCCAGAACTTTCTGCCACAGAAATATGAGGAACATGTGTTTTTTTAGCCAAATTTTGAGGTTTGCAAAGGATTCTGGGTAACAGAACCTGGTCCGAGCCACACAAGTTACCCCATCTTGGATTCCCCTAGGTCTCTAGTTTTCAGAAATGCACAGGTTTGGTAGTTTTCCCTAGGAGCCGGCTGAGCTAGAGGCCAAAATCTACAGGTAGGCACTTTGCAAAAAACACCTCTGTTTTCTTTCAAAAATTTGGATGTGTCCACGTTGCACTTTGGGGCGCTTCCTGTCGCGGGCGCTAGGCCTACCCACACAAGTGAGGTATCATTTTTATCGGCAGACTTGGGGGAATGCTGGTTGGAATGAAATTTGTGGCTCCTATCAGATTCCAGAACTTTCTGCCACAGAAATATGAGGAACATGTGTTTCTTTAGCCAAATTTTGAGGTTTGTAAAGGATTCTGGGTAACAGAACCTTGTCCGAGCCACACAAGTCACCCCATCTTGGATTCCCCTAGGTCTCTAGTTTTCAGAAATGCACAGGTTTGGTTGGTTTCCCTAGGTGCCGGCTGAGCTAGAGGCCAAAATCTACAGGTAGCACTATGCAAAAAACACCTCTGTATTCTTTAAAAAATGTGGATGTGTCCACGTTGCGCTTTGGGGCGTTTCCTGTCGTGGGCGCTAGGCCTACCCACACAAGTGAGGTATCATTTTTATCGGGAGACTTGGGGGAACGCTGGGTGGGAGGAAATTTGTGGCTCCTCTCAGATTCCAGAACTTTATGCCACATAAATGTGAGGAACATGTGTTTTTTTAGCCAAATTTTGAGGTTTGCAAAGGATTCTGGGTAACAGAACATGGTCCGAGCCACACAAGTCACCCCATCTTGGATTCCCCTAGGTCTCTAGTTTTCAGAAATGCACAGGTTTGGTAGGTTTCCCTAGGTGCCGGCTGAGCTAAAGGCCAAAATCTACAGGTTGGCCCTTTGCAAAAAACACCTGTTTTCTTTCAAAAATTTGGATGTGTCCATGTTGCGCTTTGGGGCGTTTCCTGTCGTGGGCGCTAGGCCTACCCACACAAGTGAGGTATCATTTTTATCGGGAGACTTGGGGGAACGCTGGGTGGGAGGAAATTTGTGGCTCCTCTCAGATTCCAGAACTTTATGCCACATAAATGTGAGGAACATGTGTTTTTTTAGCCAAATTTTGAGGTTTGCAAAGGATTCTGGGTAACAGAACCTGGTCCGAGCCACACAAGTCACCCCATCTTGGATTTCCCTAGGTCTCTAGTTTTCAGAAATGCACAGGTTTGGTAGGTTTCCCTAGGTGCCGACTGAGCTAAAGACCAAAATCTACAGGTAGGCACTTTGCAAAAAACACCTCTGTTTTCTTTAAAAAATTTGGAAGTGTCCACGTTGCGCTTTGGGGCATTTCCTATCGCGGGCGCTAGGCCTACCCACACAAGTGAGGTATCATTTTTATCGGGAGACTTGGGGGAATGCTGGGTGGAAGGAAACTTGTGGCTCCTCTCAGATTCCAGAACTTTCTGCCACAGAAATGTGAGGAACATGTGTTTTTTTAGCCAAATTTGAGGTTTGCAAAGGATTCTGGGTAACAGAACCTGGTCCGAGCCACACAAGTCACCCCATCTTGGATTCCCCTAGGTCTCTAGTTTTCAGAAATGCACAGGTTTGGTAGGTTTCCCTAGGTGCCGGCTGAGCTAGAGGCCAAAATCTACAGCTAGGCACTTTGCAAAAAACACCTCTGTTTTCTTTCAAAAATTTGGATGTGTCCACGTTGCGCTTTGGGGCGTTTCCTGTCGCGGGCGCTAGGCCTACCCACACAAGTGAGGTATCATTTTTATCGGGAGACTTGGGGGAATGCTGGGTGGAAGAAAATTTGTGGCTCCTCTCAGATTCCTGAACTTTCTGCCACAGAAATATGAGGAACATGTGTTTTTTTAGCCAAATTTTTAGGTTTGCAAAGGATTCTGGGTAACAGAACCTGGTCCGATCCACACAAGTCACCCCATCTTGGATTCCTCTAGGTCTCTAGTTTTCAGAAATGCACAGGTTTGGTAGTTTTCCCTAGGTGCCGACTGAGCTAGAGGTCAAAATCTACAGGTAGGCACTTTGCAAAAAACACCTCTGATTTCTTTCAAAAATTTGGATGGGTCCATGTTGCTCTTTGGGGCGCTTCCTGTCGCGGGCGCTAGGCCTACCCACACAAGTGAGGTATCATTTTTATCGGGAGACTTGGGGGAATGCTGGTTGGAAGGAAATTTGTGGCTCCTATCAGATTCCAGAACTTTCTGCCACAGAAATATGAGGAACATGTGTTTTTTTAGCCAAATTTTGAGGTTTGCAAAGGATTCTGGGTAACAGAACCTTGTCCGAGCCACACAAGTCACCCCATCTTGGATTCCCATAGGTCTCTAGTTTTCAGATATGCACAGGTTTGGTAGGTTTCCCTAGGTGCCGGCTGAGCTAGAGGCCAAAATCTACAGGTAGCACTATGCAAAAAAGACCTCTGTTTTCTTTAAAAAATTTGGATGTGTCCACGTTGCGGTTTGGGGCGTTTCCTGTCGCGTGCGCTAGGCCTACTCACACAAGTGAGGTATCATTTTTATCGGGAGACTTGGGGGAACGCTGGGTGGAAGGAAATTTGTGGCTCCTCTCAGATTCCAGAACTTTCTGCCACAGAAATGTGAGGAACATGTGTTTTTTTAGCCAAATTTTGAGGTTTGCATAGGATTCTGGGTAACAGAACCTGCTCCGAGTCACACAAGTCACCCCATCTTGGATTCCCCTAGGTCTCTAGTTTTCAGAAATGCACAGGTTTGGTAGGTTTCCCTAGGTGCCGGCTGAGCTAAAGGCCAAAATCTACAGGTTGGCACTTTGCAAAAAACACCTCTGATTCCTTTCAAAAATTTGGATGGGTCCATGTTGTGCTTTGTGGCGCTTCCTGTCGCGGGCGCTAGGCCTACCCACACAAGTGAGGTATCATTTTTATCGGGAGACTTGGGGGAATGCTGGTTGGAAGGAAATTTGTGGCTCCTCTCAGATTACAGAACTTTCTGCCACAGAAATATGAGGAACATGTGTTTTTTTAGCCAAATTTTGAGGTTTGCAAAGGATTCTGGGTAACAGAACCTGGTCCGAGCCACACAAGTCACCCCATCTTGGATTCCCCTAGGTCTCTAGTTTTCAGAAATGCACAGGATTGGTAGTTTTCCCTAGGTGCCGGCTGAGCTAGAGGCCAAAATCTACAGGTAGGCACTTTGCAAAAAACACCTCTGTTTTCTTTCAAAAATTTGGATGTGTCCACGTTGCGCTTTGGGGCTCTTCCTGTCGTGGGCGCTAGGCCTACCCACACAAGTGAGGTATCATTTTTATCGGGAGACTTGGGGGAATGCTGGTTGGAAGGAAATTTGTGGCTACTATCAGATTCCAGAACTTTCTGCCACAGAAATATGAGGAACATGTGTTTCTTTAGCCAAATTTTGAGGTTTGCAAAGGATTCTGGGTAACAGAACCTTGTCCGAGCTACACAAGTCACCCCATCTTGGATTCCCCTAGGTCTCTAGTTTTCAGAAATGCACAGGTTTGGTAGGTTTCCCTAGGTGCCGGCTGAGCTAGAGGCCAAAATCTACAGGTAGCACTATCCAAAAAACACCTCTGTTTTCTTTAAAAAATTTGGATGTGTCCACGTTGCGCTTTGGGGCGTTTCCTGTCGCGGGCGCTAGGCCTACTCACACAAGTGAGGTATCATTTTTATCGGGAGACTTGGGGGAACGCTGGGTGGGAGGAAATTTGTGGCTCCTCTCAGAGTCCAGAACTTTATGCCACAGAAATGTGAGGAACATGTGTTTTTTTAGCCAAATTTTGAGGTTTGCAAAGGATTCTGGGTAACAGAACCTGGTCCGAGCCACACAAGTCACCCCATCTTGGATTTCCCTAGGTCTCTAGTTTTCAGAAATGCACAGGTTTGGTAGGTTTCCCTAGGTGCCGACTGAGCTAAAGACCAAAATCTACAGGTAGGCACTTTGCAAAAAACACCTCTGTTTTCTTTAAAAAATTTGGAAGTGTCCACGTTGCGCTTTGGGGCATTTCCTATCGCGGGCGCTAGGCCTACCCACACAAGTGAGGTATCATTTTTATCGGGAGACTTGGGGGAATGCTGGGTGGAAGGAAACTTGTGGCTCCTCTCAGATTCCAGAACTTTCTGCCACAGAAATATGAGGAACATGTGTTTTTTTAGCCAAATTTGAGGTTTGCAAAGGATTCTGGGTAACAGAACCTGGTCCGAGCCACACAAGTCACCCCATCTTGGATTCCCCTAGGTCTCTAGTTTTCAGAAATGCACAGGTTTGGTAGGTTTCCCTAGGTGCCGGCTGAGCTAGAGGCCAAAATCTACAGCTAGGCACTTTGCAAAAAACACCTCTGTTTTCTTTAAAAAATTTGGATGTGTCCACGTTGCGCTTTGGGGCGTTTCCTGTCGCGGGCGCTAGGCCTACCCACACAAGTGAGGTATCATTTTTATCGGGAGACTTGGGGGAATGCTGGGTGGAAGAAAATTTGTGGCTCGTCTCAGATTCCTGAACTTTCTGCCACAGAAATATGAGGAACATGTGTTTTTTTAGCCAAATTTTTAGGTTTGCAAAGGATTCTGGGTAACAGAACCTGGTCCGATCCACACAAGTCACCCCATCTTGGATTCCCATAGGTCTCTAGTTTTCAGATATGCACAGGTTTGGTAGGTTTCCCTAGGTGCCGGCTGAGCTAGAGGCCAAAATCTACAGGTAGCACTATGCAAAAAACACCTCTGTTTTCTTTAAAAAATTTGGATGTGTCCACGTTGCGGTTTGGGGCGTTTCCTGTCGCGTGCGCTAGGCCTACTCACACAAGTGAGGTATCATTTTTATCGGGAGACTTGGGGGAACGCTGGGTGGAAGGAAATTTGTGGCTCCTCTCAGATTCCAGAACTTTCTGCCACAGAAATGTGAGGAACATGTGTTTTTTTAGCCAAATGTTGAGGTTTGCATAGGATTCTGGGTAACAGAACCTGCTCCGAGTCACACAAGTCACCCCATCTTGGATTCCCCTAGGTCTCTAGTTTTCAGAAATGCACAGGTTTGGTAGGTTTCCCTAGGTGCCGGCTGAGCTAAAGGCCAAAATCTACAGGTTGGCACTTTGCAAAAAACACCTCTGATTCCTTTCAAAAATTTGGATGGGTCCATGTTGTGCTTTGGGGCGCTTCCTGTCGCGGGCGCTAGGCCTACCCACACAAGTGAGGTATCATTTTTATCGGGAGACTTGAGGGAATGCTGGTTGGAAGGAAATTTGTGGCTCCTCTCAGATTACAGAACTTTCTGCCACAGAAATATGAGGAACATGTGTTTTTTTAGCCAAATTTTGAGGTTTGCAAAGGATTCTGGGTAACAGAACCTGGTCCGAGCCACACAAGTCACCCCATCTTGGATTCCCCTAGGTCTCTAGTTTTCAGAAATGCACAGGATTGGTAGTTTTCCCTAGGTGCCGGCTGAGCTAGAGGCCAAAATCTACAGGTAGGCACTTTGCAAAAAACACCTCTGTTTTCTTTCAAAAATTTGGATGTGTCCACGTTGCGCTTTGGGGCTCTTCCTGTCGTGGGCGCTAGGCCTACCCACACAAGTGAGGTATCATTTTTATCGGGAGACTTGGGGGAATGCTGGTTGGAAGGAAATTTGTGGCTCCTATCAGATTCCAGAACTTTCTGCCACAGAAATATGAGGAATATGTGTTTCTTTAGCCAAATTTTGAGGTTTGCAAAGGATTCTGGGTAACAGAACCTTGTCCGAGCCACACAAGTCACCCCATCTTGGATTCCCCTAGGTCTCTAGTTTTCAGAAATGCACAGGTTTGGTAGGTTTCCCTAGGTGCCGGCTGAGCTAGAGGCCAAAATCTACAGGTAGCACTATGCAAAAAACACCTCTGTTTTCTTTAAAAAATTTGGATGTGTCCACGTTGCGCTTTGGGGCGTTTCCTGTCGCGGGCGCTAGGCCTACTCACACAAGTGAGGTATCATTTTTATCGGGAGACTTGGGGGAACGCTGGGTGGGAGGAAATTTGTGGCTCCTCTCAGAGTCCAGAACTTTATGCCACAGAAATGTGAGGAACATGTGTTTTTTTAGCCAAATTTTGAGGTTTGCAAAGGATTCTGGGTAACAGAACCTGGTCCGAGCCACACAAGTCACCCCATCTTGGATTTCCCTAGGTCTCTAGTTTTCAGAAATGCACAGGTTTGGTAGGTTTCCCTAGGTGCCGACTGAGCTAAAGACCAAAATCTACAGGTAGGCACTTTGCAAAAAACACCTCTGTTTTCTTTAAAAAATTTGGAAGTGTCCACGTTGCGCTTTGGGGCATTTCCTATCGCGGGCGCTAGGCCTACCCACACAAGTGAGGTATCATTTTTATCGGGAGACTTGGGGGAATGCTGGGTGGAAGGAAACTTGTGGCTCCTCTCAGATTCCAGAACTTTCTGCCACAGAAATGTGAGGAACATGTGTTTTTTTAGCCAAATTTGAGGTTTGCAAAGGATTCTGGGTAACAGAACCTGGTCCGAGCCACACAAGTCACCCCATCTTGGATTCCCCTAGGTCTCTAGTTTTCAGAAATGCACAGGTTTGGTAGGTTTCCCTAGGTGCCGGCTGAGCTAGAGGCCAAAATCTACAGCTAGGCACTTTGCAAAAAACACCTCTGTTTTCTTTCAAAAATTTGGATGTGTCCACGTTGCGCTTTGGGGCGTTTCCTGTCGCGGGCGCTAGGCCTACCCACACAAGTGAGGTATCATTTTTATCGGGAGACTTGGGGGAATGCTGGGTGGAAGAAAATTTGTGGCTCCTCTCAGATTCCTGAACTTTCTGCCACAGAAATATGAGGAACATGTGTTTTTTTAGCCAAATTTTTAGGTTTGCAAAGGATTCTGGGTAACAGAACCTGGTCCGATCCACACAAGTCACCCCATCTTGGATTCCTCTAGGTCTCTAGTTTTCAGAAATGCACAGGTTTGGTAGTTTTCCCTAGGTGCCGGCAGAGCTAGAGGCCAAAATCTACAGGTAGGCACTTTGCAAAAAACACCTCTGATTTCTTTCAAAAATTTGGATGGGTCCATGTTGCTCTTTGGGGCGCTTCCTGTCGCGGGCGCTAGGCCTACCCACACAAGTGAGGTATCATTTTTATCGGGAGACTTGGGGGAATGCTGGTTGGAAGGAAATTTGTGGCTCCTATCAGATTCCAGAACTTTCTGCCACAGAAATATGAGGAACATGTGTTTTTTTAGCCAAATTTTGAGGTTTGCAAAGGATTCTGGGTAACAGAACCTTGTCCGAGCCACACAAGTCACCCCATCTTGGATTCCCCTAGGTCTCTAGTTTTCAGAAATGCACAGGTTTGGTAGGTTTCCCTAGGTGCCGGCTGAGCTAGAGGCCAAAATCTACAGGTAGCACTATGCAAAAAACACCTCTGTTTTCTTTAAAAAATTTGGATGTGTCCACGTTGCGCTTTGGGGCGTTTCCTGTTGCGGGCGCTAGGCCTACTCACACAAGTGAGGTATCATTTTTATCGGGAGACTTGCGGGAACGCTGGGTGGGAGGAAATTTGTGGCTCCTCTCAGAGTCCAGAACTTTATGCCACAGAAATGTGAGGAACATGTGTTTTTTTAGCCAAATTTTGAGGTTTGCAAAGGATTCTGGGTAACAGAACCTGATCCGAGCCACACAAGTCACCCCATCTTGGATTCCCCTAGGTCTCTAGTTTTCAGAAATGCACATGTTTGGTAGGTTTCCCTAGGTGCCGACTGAGCTAAAGACCAAAATCTACAGGTAGGCACTTTGCAAAAAACACCTCTGTTTTCTTTAAAAAATTTGGAAGTGTCCACGTTGCGCTTTGGGGCATTTCCTATCGCTGGCGCTAGGCCTACCCACACAAGTGAGGTATCATTTTTATCGGTAGACTTGGGGGAATGCTGGGTGGAAAGAAACTTGTGGCTCCTCTCAGATTCCAGAACTTTCTGCCACAGAAATGTGAGGAACATGTGTTTTTTTAGCCAAATTTTGAGGTTTGCAAAGGATTCTGGGTAACAGAACCTGGTCCGAGCCACACAAGTCACCCCATCTTGGATTCCCCAAGGTCTCTAGTTTTCAGAAATGCACAGGTTTGGTAGGTTTCCCTAGGTGCCGGCTGAGTTAGAGGCCAAAATCTACAGCTAGGCACTTTGCAAAAAACACCTCTGTTTTCTTTCAAAAATTTGGATGTGTCCACGTTGCGCTTTGGGGCTCTTCCTGTCGCGGGCGCTAGGCCTACCCACACAAGTGAGGTATCATTTTTATCGGGAGACTTGGGGGAATGCTGGTTGGAAGGAAATTTGTGGCTCCTATCAGATTCCAGAACTTTCTGCCACAGAAATATGAGGAACATGTGTTTCTTTAGCCAAATTTTGAGGTTTGCAAAGGATTCTGGGTAACAGAACCTTGTCCGAGCCACACAAGTCACCCCATCTTGGATTTCCCTAGGTCTCTAGTTTTCAGAAATGCACAGGTTTGGTAGGTTTCCCTAGGTGCCGGCTGAGCTAGAGGCCAAAATCTACAGGTAGCACTATTCAAAAAACACCTCTGTTTTCTTTAAAAAATTTGGATGTGTCCACGTTGCGCTTTGGGGCGTTTCCTGTTGCGGGCGCTAGGCCTACTCACACAAGTGAGGTATCATTTTTATCGGGAGACTTGGGGGAACGCTGGGTGGGAGGAAATTTGTGGCTCCTCTCAGAGTCCAGAACTTTATGCCACAGAAATATGAGGAACATGTGTTTTTTTAGCCAAATTTTGAGGTTTGCAATGGATTCTGGGTAACAGAACCTGCTCCGAGTCACACAAGTCACCCCATCTTGGATTCCCCTAGGTCTCTAGTTTTCAGAAATGCACAGGTTTGGTAGGTTTCCCTAGGTGCCGGCTGAGCTAGAGGCCAAAATCTACAGGTAGCACTATGCAAAAAACACCTCTGTTTTCTTAAAAAAATTTGGATGTGTCCACGTTGCGCTTTGGGGCGTTTCCTGTCGCGGGCGCTAGGCCTACCCACACAAGTGAGGTATCATTTTTATCGGGAGACTTGGGGGAATGCTGGTTGGAAGGAAATTTGTGGCTCCTCTCAGAGTCCAGAACTTTATGCCACAGAAATGTGAGGAACATGTGTTTTTTTAGCCAAATTTTGAGGTTTGCAAAGGATTCTGGGTAACAGAACCTGGTCCGAGCCACACAAGTCACCCCATCTTGGATTCCCCTAGGTCTCTAGTTTTCAGAAATGCACATGTTTGGTTGGTTTCCCTAGGTGCCGACTGAGCTAAAGACCAAAATCTACAGGTAGCACTATGCAAAAAACACCTCTGTTTTCTTTAAAAAATTTGGATTTGTCCACGTTGCGCTTTGGGGCATTTCCTATCGCGGGCTAGGCCTACCCACACAAGTGAGGTATCATTTTTATCGGGAGACTTGGGGGAATGCTGGGTGGAAGGAAACTTGTGGCTCCTCTCAGATTCCAGAACTTTCTGCCACAGAAATGTGAGGAACATGTGTTTTTTTAGCCAAATTTTGAGGTTTGCAAAGGATTCTGGGTAACAGAACCTGGTCCGAGCCACACAAGTCACCCCATCTTGGATTCCCCAAGGTTTCTAGTTTTCAGAAATGCACAGGTTTGGTAGGTTTCCCTAGGTGCCGGCTGAGTTAGAGGCCAAAATCTACAGCTAGGCACTTTGCAAAAAACACCTCTGTTTTCTTTAAAAAATTTGGATGTGTCCATGTTGCGCTTTGGGGCGCTTCCTGTCACGGGCGCTAGGCCTACCCACACAAGTGAGGTATCATTTTTATCGGGAGACTTGGGGGAATGCTGGTTGGAAGGAAATTTGTGGCTCCTACATTCTGCCACAGAAGTATGAGGAACATGTGTTTTTTAAGCCAAATTTTGAGGTTTGCAAAGGATTCTGGGTAACAGAACCTTGTCCGAGCCACACAAGTCACCCCATCTTGGATTCCCCTAGGTCTCTAGTTTTCAGAAATGCACAGGTTTGGTAGGTTTCCCTAGGTGCCGGCTGAGCTAGAGGCCAAAATCTACAGGTAGCACTATGCAAAAAACACCTCTGTTTTCTTTAAAAAATTTGGATGTGTCCATGTTGCGCTTTGGGGCGTTTCCTGTCGCGGGCGCTAGGCCTACTCACACAAGTGAGGTATCATTTTTATGGGGAGACTTGGGGGAACGCTGGGTGGAAGGAAATTTGTGGTTCCTCTCAGATTCCAGAACTTTCTGCCACAGAAATGTGAGGAACATGTGTTTTTTTAGCCAAATTTTGAGGTTTGCAAAGGATTCTGGGTAACAGAACCTGCTCCGAGCCACACAAGTCACCCCATCTTAGATTCCCCTAGGTCTCTAGTTTTCAGAAATGCACAGGTTTGGTAGGTTTCCCTAGGTGCCGGCTGAGCTAAAGGCCAAAATCTACAGGTTGGCACTTTGCAAAAACGCCTCTGTTTTCTTTCAAAAATTTGGATGTGTCCATGTTGCGCTTTGGGGCGTTTCCTGTCGTGGGCGCTAGGCCTACCCACACAAGTGAGGTATCATTTTTATCGGGAGACTTGGGGGAACGCTGGGTGGGAGGAAATTTGTGGCTCCTCTCAGATTCCAGAACTTTATGCCACATAAATGTGAGGAACATGTGTTTTTTTAGCCAAATTTTGAGGTTTGCAAAGGATTCTGGGTAACAGAACCTGGTCCGAGCCACACAAGTCACCCCATCTTGGATTCCCCTAGGTCTCTAGTTTTCAGAAATGCACAGGTTTGGTAGGTTTCCCTAGGTGCCGACTGAGCTAAAGACCAAAATCTACAGGTAGGCACTTTGCAAAAAACACCTCTGTTTTCTTTAAAAAATTTGGAAGTGTCCACGTTGCGCTTTGGGGCATTTCCTATCGCGGGCGCTAGGCCTACCCACACAAGTGAGGTATCATTTTTATCGGGAGACTTGGGGGAATGCTGGGTGGAAGGAAACTTGTGGCTCCTCTCAGATTCCAGAACTTTCTGCCACAGAAATGTGAGGAACATGTGTTTTTTTAGCCAAATTTGAGGTTTGCAAAGGATTCTGGGTAACAGAACCTGGTCCGAGCCACACAAGTCACCCCATCTTGGATTCCCCTAGGTCTCTAGTTTTCAGAAATGCACAGGTTTGGTAGGTTTCCCTTGGTGCCGGCTGAGCTAGAGGCCAAAATCTACAGCTAGGCACTTTGCAAAAAACACCTCTGTTTTCTTTCAAAAATTTGGATGTGTCCATGTTGCGCTTTGGGGCGTTTCCTGTCGCGGGCGATAGGCCTACCCACACAAGTGAGGTATCATTTTTATCGGGAGACTTGGGGGAATGCTGGGTGGATGAAAATTTGTGGCTCCTCTCAGATTCCTGAACTTTCTGCCACAGAAATATGAGGAACATGTGTTTTTTTAGCCAAATTTTTAGGTTTGCAAAGGAGTCTGGGTAACAGAACCTGGTCCGATCCACACAAGTCACCCCATCTTGGATTCCTCTAGGTCTCTAGTTTTCAGAAATGCACAGGTTTGGTAGTTTTCCCTAGGTGCCGGCTGAGCTAGAGGCCAAAATCTACAGGTAGGCACTTTGCAAAAAACACCTCTGATTTCTTTCAAAAATTTGGATGGGTCCATGTTGCTCTTTGGGGCGCTTCCTGTCGCGGGCGCTAGGCCTACCCACACAAGTGAGGTATCATTTTTATCGGGAGACTTGGGGGAATGCTGGTTGGAAGGAAATTTGTGGCTCCTATCAGATTCCAGAACTTTCTGCCACAGAAATATGAGGAACATGTGTTTTTTTAGCCAAATTTTGAGGTTTGCAAAGGATTCTGGGTAACAGAACCTTGTCCGAGCCACACAAGTTACCCCATCTTGGATTCCCATAGGTCTCTAGTTTTCAGATATGCACAGGTTTGGTAGGTTTCCCTAGGTGCCGGCTGAGCTAGAGGCCAAAATCTACAGGTAGCACTATGCAAAAAACACCTCTGTTTTCTTTAAAAAATTTGGATGTGTCCACGTTGCGGTTTGGGGCGTTTCCTGTCGCGGGCGCTAGGCCTACTCACACAAGTGAGGTATCATTTTTATCGGGAGACTTGGGGGAACGCTGGGTGGAAGGAAATTTGTGGCTCCTCTCAGATTCCAGAACTTTCTGCCACAGAAATTTGAGGAACATGTGTTTTTTTAGCCAAATTTTGAGGTTTGCAAAGGATTCTGGGTAACAGAACCTGCTCCGAGTCACACAAGTCACCCCATCTTGGATTCCCCTAGGTCTCTAGTTTTCAGAAATGCACAGGTTTGGTAGGTTTCCCCAGGTGCCGGCTGAGCTAAAGGCCAAAATCTACAGGTTGGCACTTTGCAAAAAACACCTCTGATTCCTTTCAAAAATTTGGATGGGTCCATGTTGCGCTTTGGGGCGCTTCCTGTCGCGGGCGCTAGGCCTACCCACACAAGTGAGGTATCATTTTTATCGGGAGACTTGGGGGAATGCTGGTTGGAAGGAAATTTGTGGCTCCTATCAGATTCCAGAACTTTCTGCCACAGAAATATGAGGAACATGTGTTTTTTTAGCCAAATTTTGAGGTTTGCAAAGGATTCTGGGTAACAGAACCTGGTCCGAGCCACACAAGTCACCCCATCTTGGATTCCCCTAGGTCTCTAGTTTTCAGAAATGCACAGGATTGGTAGTTTTCCCTAGGTGCCGGCTGAGCTAGAGGCCAAAATCTACAGGTAGGCACTTTGCAAAAAACACCTCTGTTTTCTTTCAAAATTTTGGATGTGTCCACGTTGCGCTTTGGGGCTCTTCCTGTCGCGGGCGCTAGGCCTACCCACACAAGTGAGGTATCATTTTTATCGGGAGACTTGGGGGAATGCTGGTTGGAAGGAAATTTGTGGCTCCTATCAGATTCCAGAACTTTCTGCCACAGAAATATGAGGAACATGTGTTTCTTTAGCCAAATTTTGAGGTTTGCAAAGGATTCTGGGTAACAGAACCTTGTCCGAGCCACACAAGTCACCCCATCGTGGATTCCCCTAGGTCTCTAGTTTTCAGAAATGCACAGGTTTGGTAGGTTTCCCTAGGTGCCGGCTGAGCTAGAGGCCAAAATCTACAGGTAGCACTATGCAATAAACACCTCTGTTTTCTTTAAAAAATTTGGATGTGTCCACGTTGCGCTTTGGGGCGTTTCCTGTTGCGGGCGCTAGGCCTACTCACACAAGTGAGGTATAATTTTTATCGGGAGACTTGGGGGAACGCTGGGTGGGAGGAAATTTGTGGCTCCTCTCAGAGTCCAGAACTTTATGCCACAAAAATGTGAGGAACATGTGTTTTTTTAGCCAAATTTTGAGGTTTGCAAAGGATTCTGGGTAACAGAACCTGGTCCGAGCCACACAAGTCACCCCATCTTGGATTCCCCTAGGTCTCTAGTTTTCAGAAATGCACATGTTTGGTAGGGTTCCCTAGGTGCCGACTGAGCTAAAGACCAAAATCTACAGGTAGCACTATGCAAAAAACACCTCTGTTTTCTTTAAAAAATTTGGAAGTGTCCACGTTGCGCTTTGGGGCATTTCATATCGCGGGCGCTAGGCCTACCCACACAAGTGAGGTATCATTTTTATCGGGAGACTTGGGGGAATGCTGGGTGGAAGAAAATTTGTGGCTCCTCTCAGATTCCAGAACTTTCTGCCACAGAAATATGAGGAACATGTGTTTTTTTAGCCAAATTTTGAGGTTTGCAAAGGATTCTGGGTAACAGAACCTGGTCCGAGCCACACAAGTCACCCCATCTTGGATTCCCCTAGGTCTCTAGTTTTCAGAAATGCACAGGTTTGGTAGTTTTCCCTAGGTGCCGGCTGAGCTAGAGGCCAAAATCTACAGGTAGGCAGTTTGCAAAAAACACCTCTGATTTCTTTAAAAAATTTGGATGGGTCCATGTTGCGCTTTGGGGCGCTTCCTGTCGCGGGCGCTAGGCCTACCCACACAAGTGAGGTATCATTTTTATCGGGAGACTTGGGGGAATGCTGGTTGGAAGGAAATTTGTGGCTCCTACTTTCTGCCACAGAAGTATGAGGAACATGTGTTTTTTAAGCCAAATTTTGAGGTTTGCAAAGGATTCTGGGTAACAGAACCTGGTCCGAGCCACACAAGTCACCCCATCTTGGATTCCCCTAGGTCTCTAGTTTTCAGAAATGCACAGGTTTGGTAGGTTTCCCTAGGTGCCGGCTGAGCTAGAGGCAAAAATCCTTTTGAGAACTTAAACTAGAGAGTTTTCAGAAATGCACAGGTTTGGTAGGTTTCCCTAGGTGCCGGCTGAGCTAAAGGCTCCTCTGCAAAAAACACCTCTGTTTTCTTTATAAAATTTGGAAGTGTCCACGTTGCGCTTTTGGGCATTTCCTATCGCGGGCGCTAGGCCTACCCACACAAGTGAGGTATCATTTTTATCGGGAGACTTGGGGGAATGCTGGGTGGAAGGAAACTTGTGGCTCCTCTCAGATTCCAGAACTTTCTGCCACAGAAATGTGAGGAACATGTGTTTTTTTAGCCAAATTTTGAGGATTGCAAAGGATTCTGGGTAACAGAACCTGGTCCGAGCCACACAAGTCACCCCATCTTGGATTCCCCTAGGTCTCTAGTTTTCAGAAATGCACAGGTTTGGTAGGTTTCCCTAGGTGCCGACTGAGCTAAAGACCAAAATCTACAGGTAGGCACTTTGCAAAAAACACCTCTGTTTTCTTTAAAAAATTTGGAAGTGTCCACGTTGCGCTTTGGGGCATTTCCTATCGCGGGCGCTAGGCCTACCCACACAAGTGAGGTATCATTTTTATCGGGAGACTTGAGGGAATGCTGGGTGGAAGGAAACTTGTGGCTCCTCTCAGATTCCAGAACTTTCTGCCACAGAAATGTGAGGAACATGTGTTTTTTTAGCCAAATTTTGAGGTTTGCAAAGGATTCTGGGTAACAGAACCTGGTCCGAGCCACACAAGTCACCCCATCTTGGATTCCCCTAGGTCTCTAGTTTTCAGAAATGCACAGGTTTGGTAGGTTTCCCTAGGTGCCGGCTGAGCTAGAGGCAAAAATCTACAGCTGGGCACTTTGCAAAAAACACCTCTGTTTTCTTTCAAAAATTTGGATGTGTCCACGTTGCGCTTTTTGGGCGTTTCCTGTCGCGGGCGCTAGGCCTACCCACACAAGTGAGGTATAATTTTTATCGGGAGACTTGGGGGAACGCTGGGTGGAAGGAAATTTGTGGCTCCTCTCAGATTCCAGAACTTTCTGCCACAGAAATGTGAGGAACATGTGTTTTTTTTGCCAAATTTTGAGGTTTGTAAAGGATTCTGGGAAACAGAACCTGGTCCGAGCCACACAGGTCACCCCATCTTGGATTCCCTTAGGTCTCTAGTTTTCAGAAATGCACAGGTTTGGTAGGTTTCCCTAGGTGCCGGCTGAGCTAGAGGCCAAAATCTACAGGTAGGCACTTTGCAAAAAACACCTCTGTTTTCTTTCAAAAATTTGGATGTGTCCACGTTGCGCTTTGGGGCGTTTCCTGTCGCGGGCGCTAGGCCTACCCACAGAAGTGAGGTTTCATTTTTATCGGGAGACTTGAGGGAATGCTGGGTGGAACGAAATTTGTGGCTCCTCTCAGATTCCAGAACATTCTGCCACAGAAATATGAGGAACATGTGCTTTTGTAGCCAAATTTTGAGGTTTGCAAAGGATTCTGGGTAACAGAACCTGGTCCGAGCCACCCAAGTCACCCCATCTTGGATTCCCCTAGGTCTCTAGTTTTCAGAAATGCACAGGTTTGGTAGTTTTC
The DNA here is from genome assembly GCF_031143425.1 of Pleurodeles waltl. Lineage (NCBI taxonomy): Eukaryota > Metazoa > Chordata > Amphibia > Caudata > Salamandridae > Pleurodeles > Pleurodeles waltl. The sequence continues at coordinate 42,888 of NW_027149823.1, read as the reverse complement.
CCTAAGTGCCGGCTGAGCAAGAGGCCAAAATCTACAGGTAGGCACTTTGCAAAAAACACCTCTGATTTCTTTAAAAAATTTGGATGGGTCTATGTTGCGCTTTGGGGCGCTTCCTGTCGCGGGCGCTAGGCCTACCCACACAAGTGAGGTATAATTTTTATTGGGAGACTTGGGGGAATGCTGGTTGGAAGGAAATTTGTGGCTCCTATCAGATTCCAGAACTTTCTGCCACAGAAATATGAGGAACATGTGTTTTTTTAGCCAAATTTTGAGGTTTGCAAAGGATTCTGGGTAACAGAACCTTGTCCGAGCCACACAAGTCACCCCATCTTGGATTCTCCTAGGTCTCTAGTTTTCAGAAATGCACAGGTTTGGTAGGTTTCCCTAGGTGCCGGCTGAGCTAGAGGCCAAAATCTACAGGTAGCACTATGCAAAAAACACCTCTGTTTTCTTTAAAAAATTTGGATGTGTCCACGTTGCGCTTTGGGGGCATTTCCTGTCGCGGGCTCTAGGCCTACTTACACAAGTGAGGTATCATTTTTATCGGGAGACTTGGGGGAACGCTGGGTGGAAGGAAATTTGTGGCTCCTCTCAGATTCCAGAACTTTCTGCCACAGAAATGTGAGGAACATGTGTTTTTTTAGCCAAATTTTGAGGTTTGCAAAGGATTCTGGGTAACAGAACCTGGTCCGAGCCACACAAGTCACCCCATCTTGGATTCCCCTAGGTCTCTAATTTTCAGAAATGCACAGGTTTGGTGGGTTTCCCTAGGTGCAGGCTAAGCTATAGGCCAAAATCTACAGGTAGGCACTTTGCAAAAAACACCTTTGTTTTCTTTCAAAAATTTGGATGTGTCCTCGTTGCGCTTTGGGGCGTTTTCTGTCGCGGGCGCTAGGCCTACCCACACAAGTGAGGTATCATTTTTATCGGGAGACTTGGGGGAATGCTGGGTGGAAGGAAATTTGTTGCTCCTCTCAGATTCCAGAACTTTCTGCCACAGAAATGTGAGGAACATGTGTTTTTTTAGCCAAATTTTGAGGTTTGCATAGGATTCTGGGTAACAGAACCTGGTCCGAGCCACACAAGTCACCCCATCTTGGATTCCCCTAGGTCCCTAGTTTTCAGAAATGCACAGGTTTGGTAGGTTTCCCTAGGTGCTGGCTGAGCTAAAGGCCAAAATCTACAGGTTGGCACTTTGCAAAAAACACCTCTGTTTTCTTTAAAAAATTTGGAAGTGTCCACGTTGCGCTTTGGGGCATTTCCTATCGCGGGCGCTAGACCTACCCACACAAGTGAGGTATCATTTTTATCGGGAGACTTGGGGGAATGCTGGGTGGAAGGAAACTTGTGGCTCCTCTCAGATTCCAGAACTTTCTGCCACAGAAATGTGAGGAACATGTGCTTTTTTAGCCACATTTTGAGGTTTGAAAGGATTCTGGGTAACAGAACCTGGTCCGAGCCACACAAGTCACCCCATCTTGGATTCCCCTAGGTCTCTAATTTTCAGAAATGCACAGGTTTGGTAGGTTTCCCTAGGTGCAGGCTAAGCTATAGGCCAAAACCTACAGGTAGGCACTTTGCAAAAAACACCTTGGTTTTCTTTCAAAAATTTGGATGTGTCCTCGTTGCGCTTTGGGGCGTTTCCTGTCGCGGGCGCTAGGCCTACCCACACAAGTGAGGTATCATTTTTATCGGGAGACTTGGGGGAACGCTGGGTGGGAGGAAATTTGTGGCTAATCTCAGATTCCAGAACTTTATGCCACATAAATGTGAGGAACATGTGTTTTGTTAGCCAAATTTTGAGGTTTGCAAAGGATTCTGGGTAACAGAACCTGGTCCGAGCCACACAAGTCACCACATCTTGGATTCCCCTAGGTCTCTAGTTTTCAGAAATGCACAGGTTTGGTAGGTTTCCCTAGGTGCCGACTGAGCTAAAGACCAAAATCTACAGGTAGGCACTTTGCAAAAAACACCTCTGTTTTCTTTAAAAAATTTGGAAGTGTCCACGTTGCGCTTTGGGGCATTTCCTATCGCGGGCGCTAGGCCTACCCACACAAGTGAGGTATCATTTTTATCGGGAGACTTGGGGGAATGCTGGGTGGAAGGAAACTTGTGGCTCCTCTCAGATTCCAGAACTTTCTGCCACAGAAATGTGAGGAACATGTGTTTTTTTTGCCAAATTTTGAGGTTTGCAAAGGATTCTGGGTAACAGAACCTGGTCCGAGCCACACAAGTCACCCCATCTTGGATTCCCCTAGGTCTCTAGTTTTCAGAAATGCACAGGTTTGGTAGGTTTCAATAGGTGCCGGCTGAGCTAGAGGCCAAAATCTACAGCTAGGCACTTTGCAAAAAACACCTCTGTTTTCTTTCAAAAATTTGGATTTGTCCACGTTGCGCTTTGGGGCGCTTCCTGTCGCGGGCGCTAGGCCTACCCACACAAGTGAGGTATCATTTTTATCGGGAGACTTGGGGGAATGCTGGTTGGAAGGAAATTTGTGGCTTCTATCAGATTCCAGAACTTTCTGCCACAGAAATATGAGGAACATGTGTTTTTTTAGCCAAATTTTGAGGTTTGCAAAGGATTCTGGGTAACAGAACCTTGTCCGAGCCACACAAGTCACCCCATCTTGGATTCCCCTAGGTCTCTAGTTTTCAGAAATGCACAGGTTTGGTAGGTTTCCCTAGGTGCCGGCTGAGCTAGAGGCCAAAATCTACAGGTAGCACTATGCAAAAAACACCTCTGTTTTCTTTAAAAAATTTGGATGTGTCCACGTTGCACTTTGGGGCGTTTCCTGTCGCGGGCGCTAGGCCTACTCACACAAGTGAGGTATCATTTTTATCGGGAGACTTGGGGGAACGCTGGTTGGAAGGAAATTTGTGGCTCCTCTCAGATTCCAGAACTTTCTGCCACAGAAATGTGAGGAACATGTGTTTTTTTAGCCAAATTTTGAGGTTTGCAAAGGATTCTGGGTAACAGAACCTGCTCCGAGCCACACAAGTCACCCCATCTTGGATTCATCTAGGTCTCTAGGTTTCAGAAATGCACAGGTTTGGTAGGTTTCCCTAGGTGCCGGCTGAGCTAAAGGCCAAAATCTACAGGTTGGCACTTTGCAAAAAACACCTCTGTTTTCTTTCAAAAATTTGGATGTGTCCATGTTGCGCTTTGGGGCGTTTCCTGTAGTGGGCGCTAGGCCCACCCACACAAGTGAGGTATAATTTTTATCGGGAGACTTGGGGGAACGCTGGGTCGGAGGAAATTTGTGGCTCCTCTCAGATTCCAGAACTTTATGCCACATAAATGTGAGGAACATGTGTTTTTTTAGCCAAATTATGAGGTTTGCAAAGGATTCTGGGTAACAGAACCTGGTCCGAGCCACACAAGTCACCCCATCTTGGATTCCCCTAGGTCTCTAGTTTTCAGAAATGCACAGGTTTGGTAGGTTTCCCTAGGTGCCGGCTGAGCTAGAGGCCAAAATCTACAGGTAGGCACTTTGCAAAAAACACCTCTGTTTTCTTAAAAAAATTTGGAAGTGTCCACGTTGCGCTTTGGGGCGTTTCCTGTCGTGGGCGCTAGGCCTACTCACACAAGAGTTGTATCATTTTTATCGGGAGACTTGGGGGAACGCTGGGTGGAAGGAAACTTGTGGCTCCTCTCAGATTCCAGAACTTTCTGCCACAGAAATGTGAGGAACATGTGTTTTTTTAGCCAAATTTTGAGGTTTGCAAAGGATTCTGGGTAACAGAACCTGGTCCGAGCCACACAAGTCACCCCATCTTGGATTCCCCTATGTCTCTAGTTTTCAGAAATGCACAGGTTTGGTAGGTTTCCCTAGGTGCTGGCTGAGCTAAAGGCCAAAATCTACAGGTTGGCACTTTGCAAAAAACACCTCTGTTTTCTTTAAAAAATTTGGAAGTGTCCACGTTGCGCTTTGGGGCATTTCCTATCGCGGGCGCTAGACCTACCCACACAAGTGAGGTATCATTTTTATCTGGAGACTTGGGGGAATGCTGGGTGGAAGGAAACTTGTGGCTCCTCTCAGATTCCAGAACTTTCTGCCACAGAAATGTGAGGAACATGTGTTTTTTTAGCCACATTTTAAGGTTTGAAAGGATTCTGGGTAACAGAACCTGGTCCGAGCCACACAAGTCACCCCATCTTGGATTCCCCTAGGTCTCTAATTTTCAGAAATGCACAGGTTTGGTAGGTTTCCCTAGGTGCAGGCTAAGCTATAGGCCAAAATCTACAGGTAGGCACTTTGCAAAAAACACCTTTGTTTTCTTTCAAAAATTTGGATGTGTCCTCGTTGCGCTTTGTGGCGTTTCCTGTCACGGGCGCTAGGCCTACCCACACAAGTGAGGTATCATTTTTATCGGGAGACTTGGGGGAATGCTGGGTGGAAGGAAACTTGTGGCTTCTATCAGATTCCAGAACTTTCTGCCACAGAAATATGAGGAACATGTGTTTTTTTAGCCAAATTTTGAGGTTTGCAAAGGATTCTGGGTAACAGAACCTTGTCCGAGCCACACAAGTCACCCCATCTTGGATTCCCCTAGGTCTCTAGTTTTCAGAAATGCACAGGTTTGGTAGGTTTCCCTAGGTGCCGGCTGAGCTAGAGGCCAAAATCTACAGGTAGCACTATGCAAAAAACACCTCTGTTTTCTTTAAAAAATTTGGATGTGTCCACGTTGCGCTTTGGGGCGTTTCCAGTCGCGGGCGCTAGGCCTACTCACACAAGTGAGGTATCATTTTTATCGGGAGACTTGGGGGAATGCTGGTTGGAAGGAAATTTGTGGCTCCTCTCAGATTCCAGAACTTTCTGCCACAGAAATGTGAGGAACATGTGTTTTTTTAGCCAAATTTTGAGGTTTGCAAAGGATTCTGGGTAACAGAACCTGCTCCGAGCCACACAAGTCACCCCATCTTGGATTCATCTAGGTCTCTAGGTTTCAGAAATGCACAGGTTTGGTAGGTTTCCCTAGGTGCCGGCTGAGCTAAAGGCCAAAATCTACAGGTTGGCACTTTGCAAAAAACACCTCTGTTTTCTTTCAAAAATTTGGATGTGTCCATGTTGCGCTTTGGGGCGTTTCCTGTAGTGGGCGCTAGGCCTACCCACACAAGTGAGGTATCATTTTTATCGGGAGACTTGGGGGAACGCTGGGTGGAAGGAAATTTGTGGCTCCTCTCAGATTCCAGAACTTTCTGCCCACAGAAATGTGAGGAACATGTGTTTTTTTAGCCAAATTTTGAGGTTTGCAAAGGATTCTGTGTAACAGAACCTGGTCCGAGCCACACAAGTCACCCCATCTTGGATTCCCCTAGGTCTCTAGTTTTCAGAAATGCACAGGTTTGGTAGGTTTCCCTAGGTGCCGGCTGAGCTAGAGGCCAAAATCTACAGGTAGGCACTTTGGAAAAAACACCTCTGTTTTCTTTCAAAAATTTGGATGTGTCCACGTTGCGCTTTGGGTAATTCCCTATCGCAGGCGCTAGGCCTAACCACACAAGTGAGGTATCATTTTTATCGGGAGACTTGGGGGAACGCTGGGTGGAAGGAAATTTGTGGCTCCTCTCAGATTCCAGAACTTTCTGCCACAGAAATGTGAGGAACATGTGTTTTTTTTTGCCAAATTTTGAGGTTTGCAAAGGATTCTGGGAAACAGAACCTGGTCCGAGCCACACAAGTCACCCCATCTTGGATTCCCCTAGGTCTCTAGTTTTCAGAAATGCACATGTTTGGTAGGTTTCCCTAGGTGCCGGCTGAGCTAGAGGCCAAAATCTACAGGTAGGCACTTTGCAAAAAACACCTCTGTTTTCTTTCAAAAATTTGGATGTGTCCACGTTGTGCTTTGGGGTGTTTCCTGTCGCGGGCGCTAGGACTACCCACACAAGTGAGGTATAATTTTTATAGGGAGACTTGGGGGAAAGCAGGGTGGGAGGAAATTTGTGGCTCCTCTCAGATTCCAGAACTTTCTGCCACAGAAATGTGAGGAACATGTGTTTTTTTTGCCAAATTATGAGGTTTGCAAAGGATTCTGGGTAACAGAACCTGGTCCGAGCCACACAAGTCACCCTATCTTGGATTCCCCTAGGTCTCTAGTTTTCAGAAATGCACATGTTTGGTAGGTTTCCCTAGGTGCCGGCTGAGCTAGAGGCCAAAATCTACAGGTAGGCACTTTGCAAAAAACACCTCTGTTTTCTTTCAAAAATTTGGATGTGTCCACGTTGTGCTTTGGGGTGTTTCCTGTCGCGGGCGCTAGGACTACCCACACAAGTGAGGTATCATTTTTATAGGGAGCCTTGGGGGAAAGCAGGGTGGGAGGAAATTTGTGGCTCCTCTAAGATTCCAGAACTTTCTGCCACAGAAATGTGAGGAACATGTGTTTTTTTAGCCAAATTATGAGGTTTGCAAAGGATTCTGGGTAACAGAACCTGGTCCGAGCCACACAAGTCACCCCATCTTGGATTCCCCTAGGTCTCTAGTTTTCAGAAATGCACAGGTTTGGTAGGTTTCCCTAGGTGCCGGCTGAGCTAGAGGCCAAAATCTACAGGTAGGCACTTTGCAAAAAACACCTCTGTTTTCTTTAAAAAATTTGGAAGTGTCCACGTTGCGCTTTGGGGCGTTTCCTGTTGTGGGCGCTAGGCCTACCCACACAAGAGTTGTATCATTTTTATCGGGAGACTTGGGGGAACGCTGGGTGGAAGGAAACTTGTGGCTCCTCTCAGATTCCAGAACTTTCTGCCACAGAAATGTGAGGAACATGTGTTTTTTTAGCCAAATTTTGAGGTTTGCAAAGGATTCTGGGTAACAGAACCTGGTCCGAGCCACACAAGTCACCCCATCTTGGATTCCCCTAGGTCTCTAGTTTTCAGAAATGCACAGGTTTGGTAGGTTTCCCTAGGTGCCGGCTGAGCTAGAGGCCAAAATCTACAGCTAGGCACTTTGCAAAAAACACCTATGTTTTCTTTCAAAAATTTGGATGTGTCCACGTTGCGCTTTGGGGCATTCCCTATCGCGGGCGCTAGGCCTACCCACACAAGTGAGGTATCATTTTTATCGGGAGACTTGGGGGAACGCTGGGTAGAAGGAAATTTGTGGCTCCTCTCAGATTCCAGAACGTTCTGCCACAAAAATGTGAGGAACATGTGTTTTTTAACTTAATTTTGAGGTTTGCAAAGGATTCTTGGTAACAGAACCTGCTCCGAGCCACACAAGTCACCCCATCTTGGATTCATCTAGGTCTCTAGGTTTCAGAAATGCACAGGTTTGGTAGGTTTCCCTAGGTGCCGGCTGAGCTAAAGGCCAAAATCTACAGGTTGGCACTTTGCAAAAAACACCTCTGTTTTCTTTCAAAAATTTGGATGTGTCCACGTTGCGCTTTGGGGCGTTTCCTGTCACGGGCGCTAGGCCTAACCACACAAGTGAGGTATCATTTTTATCGGGAGACTTGGGGGAACGCTGGGTAGAAGGAAATTTGTGGCTCCTCTCAGATTCCAGAACTTTCTGCCACAGAAATGGGAGGAACATGTGTTTTTTTTGCCAAATTTTGAGGTTTGCAAAGGATTCTGGGAAACAGAACCTGGTCCGAGCCCACAAGTCACCCCATCTTGGATTCCCCTAGGTCTCTAGTTTTCAGAAATGCACAGGTTTGGTAGGTTTCCCTACGTGCCGGCTGAGCTAGAGGCCAAAATCTACAGGTAGGCACTTTGCAAAAAACACCTCTGTTTTCTTTCAAAAATTTGGATGTGTCCACGTTGCGCTTTGGGGCGTTTTCTGTCGCGGGCGCTAGGCCTAACCACACAAGTGAGGTATCATTTTTATCGGGAGACTTGGGGGAACGCTGGGTGGAAGGAAATTTGTGGCTCCTCTCGGATTCCAGAACTTTCTGCCCACAGAAATGTGAGGAACATGTGTTTTTTTAGCCAAATTTTGAGGTTTGCAAAGGATTCTGTGTAACAGAACCTGGTCCGAGCCACACAAGTCACCCCATCTTGGATTCCCCTAGGTCTCTAGTTTTCAGAAATGCACAGGTTTGGTAGGTTTCCCTAGGTGCCGGCTGAGCTAGAGGCCAAAATCTACAGGTAGGCACTTTGCAAAAAACACCTCTGTTTTCTTTCAAAAATTTTGATGTGTCCACGTTGCGCTTTGGGTAATTCCCTATCGCGGGCGCTAGGCCTAACCACACAAGTGAGGTATCATTTTTATCGGGAGACTTGGGGGAACGCTGGGTGGATGGAAATTTGTGGCTCCTCTCAGATTCCAGAACTTTCTGCCACAGAAATGTGAGGAACATGTGTTTTTTTTGCCAAATTTTGAGGTTTGCAAAGGATTCTGGGAAACAGAACCTGGTCCGAGCCACACAAGTCACCCCATCTTGGATTCCCCTAGGTCTCTAGTTTTCAGAAATGCACATGTTTGGTAGGTTTCCCTAGGTGCCGGCTGAGCTAGAGGCCAAAATCTACAGGTAGGCACTTTGCAAAAAACACCTCTGTTTTCTTTCAAAAATTTGGATGTGTCCACGTTGTGCTTTGGGGTGTTTCCTGTCGCGGGCGCTAGGACTACCCACACAAGTGAGGTATCATTTTTATAGGGAGACTTGGGGGAAAGCAGGGTGGGAGGAAATTTGTGGCTCCTCTCAGATTCCAGAACTTTCTGCCACAGAAATGTGAGGAACATGTGTTTTTTTTGCCAAATTATGAGGTTTGCAAAGGATTCTGGGTAACAGAACCTGGTCCGAGCCACACAAGTCACCCCATCTTGGATTCCCCTAGGTCTCTAGTTTTCAGAAATGCACATGTTTGGTAGGTTTCCCTAGGTGCCGGCTGACCTAGAGGCCAAAATCTACAGGTAGGCACTTTGCAAAAAACACCTCTGTTTTCTTTCAAAAATTTGGATGTGTCCACGTTGTGCTTTGGGGTGTTTCCTGTCGCGGGCGCTAGGACTACCCACACAAGTGAAGTATCATTTTTATAGGGAGACTTGGGGGAAAGCAGGGTGGGAGGAAATTTGTGGCTCCTCTCAGATTCCAGAACTTTCTGCCACAGAAATGTGAGGAACATGTGTTTTTTTTGCCAAATTATGAGGTTTGCAAAGGATTCTGGGTAACAGAACCTGGTCCGAGCCACACAAGTCACCCCATCTAGGATTCCCCTAGGTCTCTAGTTTTCAGAAATGCACAGGTTTGGTAGGTTTCCCTAGGTGCCGGCTGAGCTAGAGGCCAAAATCTACAGGTAGGCACTTTGCAAAAAACACCTCTGTTTTCTTAAAAAAATTTGGAAGTGTCCACGTTGCGCTTTGGGGCGTTTCCTGTCGTGGGCGCTAGGCCTACCCACACAAGAGTTGTATCATTTTTATCGGGAGACTTGGGGGAACGCTGGGTAGAAGGAAACTTGTGGCTCCTCTCAGATTCCAGAACTTTCTGCCACAGAAATGTGAGGAACATGTGTTTTTTTTGCCAAATTTTGAGGTTTGCAAAGGATTCTGGGAAACAGAACCTGGTCCGAGCCCAGAAGTCACCCCATCTTGGATTCCCCTAGGTCTCTAGTTTTCAGAAATGCACAGGTTTGGTAGGTTTCCCTACGTGCCGGCTGAGCTAGAGGCCAAAATCTACAGGTAGGCACTTTGCAAAAAACACCTCTGTTTTCTTTAAAAAATTTGGATGTGTCCACGTTGCGCTTTGGGGCGTTTTCTGTCGCGGGCGCTAGGCCTAACCACACAAGTGAGGTATCATTTTTATCGGGAGACTTGGGGGAACGCTGGGTGGAAGGAAATTTGTGGCTCCTCTCAGATTCCAGAACTTTCTGCCCACAGAAATGTGAGGAACATGTGTTTTTTTAGCCAAATTTTGAGGTTTGCAAAGGATTCTGTGTAACAGAACCTGGTCCGAGCCACACAAGTCACCCCATCTTGGATTCCCCTAGGTCTCTAGTTTTCAGAAATGCACAGGTTTGGTAGGTTTCCCTAGGTGCCGGCTGAGCTAGAGGCCAAAATCTACAGGTAGGCACTTTGCAAAAAACACCTCTGTTTTCTTTCAAAAATTTGGATGTGTCCACGTTGCGCTTTGGGTAATTCCCTATCGCGGGCGCTAGGCCTAACCACACAAGTGAGGTATCATTTTTATCGGGAGACTTGGGGGAACGCTGGGTGGAAGGAAATTTGTGGCTCCTCTCAGATTCCAGAACTTTCTGCCACAGAAATGTGAGGAACATGTGTTTTTTTTGCCAAATTTTGAGGTTTGCAAAGGATTCTGGGAAACAGAACCTGGTCCGAGCCACACAAGTCACCCCATCTTGAATTCCCCTAGGTCTCTAGTTTTCAGAAATGCACATGTTTGGTAGGTTTCCCTAGGTGCCGGCTGAGCTAGAGGCCAAAATCTACAGGTAGGCACTTTGCAAAAAACACCTCTGTTTTCTTTCAAAAATTTGGATGTGTCCACGTTGTGCTTTGGGGTGTTTCCTGTCGCGGGCGCTAGGACTACCCACACAAGTGAGGTATCATTTTTATAGGGAGACTTGGGGGAAAGCAGGGTGGGAGGAAATTTGTGGCTCCTCTCAGATTCCAGAACTTTCTGCCACAGAAATGTGAGGAACATGTGTTTTTTTTGCCAAATTATGAGGTTTGCAAAGGATTCTGGGTAACAGAACCTGGTCCGAGCCACACAAGTCACCCCATCTTGGATTCCCCTAGGTCTCTAGTTTTCAGAAATGCACATGTTTGGTAGGTTTCCCTAGGTGCCGGCTGAGCTAGAGGCCAAAATCTACAGGTAGGCACTTTGCAAAAAACACCTCTGTTTTCTTTCAAAAATTTGGATGTGTCCACGTTGTGCTTTGGGGTGTTTCCTGTCGCGGGCGCTAGGACTACCCACACAAGTGAAGTATCATTTTTATAGGGAGACTTGGGGGAAAGCAGGGTGGGAGGAAATTTGTGGCTCCTCTCAGATTCCAGAACTTTCTGCCACAGAAATGTGAGGAACATGTGTTTTTTTTGCCAAATTATGAGGTTTGCAAAGGATTCTGGGTAACAGAACCTGGTCCGAGCCACACAAGTCACCCCATCTTGGATTCCCCTAGGTCTCTAGTTTTCAGAAATGCACAGGTTTGGTAGGTTTCCCTAGGTGCCGGCTGAGCTAGAGGCCAAAATCTACAGGTAGGCACTTTGCAAAAAACACCTCTGTTTTCTTAAAAAAATTTGGAAGTGTCCACGTTGCGCTTTGGGGCGTTTCCTGTCGTGGGCGCTAGGCCTACCCACACAAGAGTTGTATCATTTTTATCGGGAGACTTGGGGGAACGCTGGGTAGAAGGAAACTTGTGGCTCCTCTCAGATTCCAGAACTTTCTGCCACAGAAATGTGAGGAACATGTTTTTTTTTAGCCAAATGTTGAGGTTTGCAAAGGATTCTGGGTAACAGAACCTGGTCCGAGCCACACAAGTCACCCCATCTTGGATTCCCCTAGGTCTCTAGTTTTCAGAAATGCACAGGTTTGGTAGGTTTCCCTAGGTGCCGGCTGAGCTAGAGGCCAAAATCTACAGCTAGGCACTTTGCAAAAAACACCTCTGTTTTCTTTCAAAAATTTGGATGTGTCCACGTTGCGCTTTGGGGCATTCCCTATCGCGGGCGCTAGGCCTACCCACACAAGTGAGGTATCATTTTTATAGGGAGACTTGGGGGAAAGCAGGGTGGGAGGAAATTTGTGGCTCCTCTCAGATTCCAGAACGTTCTGCCACAAAAATGTGAGGAACATGTGTTTTTTAACTTAATTTTGAGGTTTGTAAAGGATTCTGGGTAACAGAACCTGCTCCGAGCCACACAAGTCACCCCATCTTGGATTCATCTAGGTCTCTAGGTTTCAGAAATGCACAGGTTTGGTAGGTTTCCCTAGGTGCCGGCTGAGCTAAAGGCCAAAATCTACAGGTTGGCACTTTGCAAAAAACACATCTGTTTTCTTTAAAAAATTTGGATGTGTCCATGTTGCGCTTTGGGGCGTTTCCTGTAGTGGGCGCTAGGCCTACCCACACAAGTGAGGTATCATTTTTATCGGGAGACTTGGGGGAACGCTGGGTGGGAGGAAATTCGTGGGTCCTCTCAGATTCCAGAACTTTATGCCACATAAATGTGAGGAACATGTGTTTTTTTAGCCAAATTATGAGGTTTGCAAAGGATTCTGGGTAACAGAACCTGGTCCGAGCCACACAAGTCACCCCATCTTGGATTCCCCTAGGTCTCTAGTTTTCAGAAATGCACAGGTTTGGTAGGTTTCCCTAGGTGCCGGCTGAGCTAGAGGTCAAAATCTACAGGTAGGCACTTTGCAAAAAACACCTCTGTTTTCTTAAAAAAATTTGGAAGTGTCCACGTTGCGCTTTGGGGCGTTTCCTGTCGTGGGCGCTAGGCCTACCCACACAAGAGTTGTATCATTTTTATCGGGAGACTTGGGGGAACGCTGGGTGGAAGGAAACTTGTGGCTCCTCTCAGATTCCAGAACTTTCTGCCACAGAAATGTGAGGAACATGTGTTTTTTTAGCCAAATTTTGAGGTTTGCAAAGGATTCTGGGTAACAGAACCTGGTCCGAGCCACACAAGTCACCCCATCTTGGATTCCCCTAGGTCTCTAGTTTTCAGAAATGCACAGGTTTGGTAGGTTTCCCTAGGTGCCGGCTGAGCTAGAGGCCAAAATCTACAGCTAGGCACTTTGCAAAATACACCTCTGTTTTCTTTCAAAAATTTGGATGTGTCCACGTTGCGCTTTGGGGCATTCCCTATCGCGGGTGCTAGGCCTACCCACACAAGTGAGGTATCATTTTTATCGGGAGACTTGGGGGAACGCTGGGTAGAAGGAAATTTGTGGCTCCTCTCAGATTCCAGAACGTTCTGCCACAAAAATGTGAGGAACATGTGTTTTTTAACTTAATTTTGAGGTTTGCAAAGGATTCTGGGTAACAGAACCTGCTCCGAGCCACACAAGTCACCCCATCTTGGATTCCCCTAGGTCTCTAGTTTTCAGAAATGCACAGGTTCGGTAGGTTTCCCTACGTGCCGGCTGAGCTAGAGGCCAAAATCTACAGGTAGGCACTTTGCAAAAAACACCTCTGTTTTCTTTCAAAAATTTGGATGTGTCCACGTTGCGCTTTGGGGTGTTTCCTGTCACGGGCGCTAGGCCTAACCACACAAGTGAGGTATCATTTTTATCGGGAGACTTGGGGGAACGCTGGGTAGAAGGAAATTTGTGGCTCCTCTCAGATTCCAGAACTTTCTGCCACAGAAATGTGAGGAACATGTGTTTTTTTTGCCAAATTTTGAGGTTTGCAAAGGATTCTGGGAAACAGAACCTGGTCCGAGCCCACAAGTCACCCCATCTTGGATTCCCCTAGGTCTCTAGTTTTCAGAAATGCACAGGTTTGGTAGGTTTCCCTACGTGCCGGCTGAGCTAGAGGCCAAAATCTACAGGTAGGCACTTTGCAAAAAACACCTCTGTTTTCTTTCAAAAATTTGGATGTGTCCACGTTGCGCTTTGGGGCGTTTCCTGTCACGGGCGCTAGGCCTAACCACACAAGTGAGGTATCATTTTTATCGGGAGACTTGGGGGAACGCTGGGTAGAAGGAAATTTGTGGCTCCTCTCAGATTCCAGAACTTTCTGCCACAGAAATGTGAGGAACATGTGTTTTTTTTGCCAAATTTTGAGGTTTGCAAAGGATTCTGTGTAACAGAACCTGGTCCGAGCCACACAAGTCACCCCATCTTGGATTCCCCTAGGTCTCTAGTTTTCAGAAATGCACAGGTTTGGTAGGTTTCCCTAGGTGCCGGCTGAGCTAGAGGCCAAAATCTACAGGTAGGCACTTTGCAAAAAACACCTCTGTTTTCTTTCAAAAATTTGGATGTGTCCACGTTGCGCTTTGGGTAATTCCCTATCGCGGGCGCTAGGCCTAACCACACAAGTGAGGTATCATTTTTATCGGGAGACTTGGGGGAACGCTGGGTGGAAGGAAATTTGTGGCTCCTCTCAGATTCCAGAACTTTCTGCCACAGAAATGTGAGGAACATGTGTTTTTTTTGCCAAATTTTGAGGTTTGCAAAGGATTCTGGGAAACAGAACCTGGTCCGAGCCACACAAGTCACCCCATCTTGGATTCCCCAAGGTCTCTAGTTTTCAGAAATGCACATGTTTGGTAGGTTTCCCTAGGTGCCGGCTGAGCTAGAGGCCAAAATCTACAGGTAGGCACTTTGCAAAAAACACCTCTGTTTTCTTTCAAAAATTTGGATGTGTCCACGTTGTGCTTTGGGGTGTTTCCTGTCGCGGGCGCTAGGACTACCCACACAAGTGAGGTATCATTTTTATCGGGAGACTTGGGGGAAAGCAGGGTGGGAGGAAATTTGTGGCTCCTCTCAGATTCCAGAACTTTCTGCCACAGAAATGTGAGGAACATGCGTTTTTTTTGCCAAATTATGAGGTTTGCAAAGGATTCTGGGTAACAGAACCTGGTCCGAGCCACACAAGTCACCCCATCTTGGATTCCCCTAGGTCTCTAGTTTTCAGAAATGCACATGTTTGGTAGGTTTCCCTAGGTGCCGGCTGAGCTAGAGGCCAAAATCTACAGGTAGGCACTTTGCAAAAAACACCTCTGTTTTCTTTCAAAAATTTGGATGTGTCCACGTTGTGCTTTGGGGTGTTTCCTGTCGCGGGCGCTAGGACTACCCACACAAGTGAGGTATCATTTTTATAGGGAGACTTGGGGGAAAGCAGGGTGGGAGGAAATTTGTGGCTCCTCTCAGATTCCAGAACTTTCTGCCACAGAAATGTGAGGAACATGTGTTTTTTTTTGCCAAATTATGAGGTTTGCAAAGGATTCTGGGTAACAGAACCTGGTCCGAGCCACACAAGTCACCCCATCTTGGATTCCCCTAGGTCTCTAGTTTTCAGAAATGCACAGGTTTGGTAGGTTTCCCTAGGTGCCGGCTGAGCTAGAGGCCAAAATCTACAGGTAGGCACTTTGCAAAAAACACCTCTGTTTTCTTAAAAAAATTTGGAAGTGTCCACGTTGCGCTTTGGGGCGTTTCCTGTCGTGGGCGCTAGGCCTACCCACACAAGAGTTGTATCATTTTTATCGGGAGACTTGGGGGAACGCTGGGTGGAAGGAAACTTGTGGCTCCTCTCAGATTCCACAACTTTCTGCCACAGAAATGTGAGGAACATGTGTTTTTTTAGCCAAATTTTGAGGTTTGCAAAGGATTCTGGGTAACAGAACCTGGTCCGAGCCACACAAGTCACCCCATCTTGGATTCCCCTAGGTCTCTAGTTTTCAGAAATGCACAGGTTTGGTAGGTTTCCCTAGGTGCCGGCTGAGCTAGAGGCCAAAATCTACAGCTAGGCACTTTGCAAAAAACACCTCTGTTTTCTTTCAAAAATTTGGATGTGTCCACGTTGCGCTTTGGGGCATTCCCTATCGCGGGCGCTAGGCCTACCCACACAAGTGAGGTATCATTTTTATCGGGAGACTTGGGGGAACGCTGGGTAGAAGGAAATTTGTGGCTCCTCTCAGATTCCAGAACTTTCTGCCACAGAAATGTGAGGAACATGTGTTTTTTTTGCCAAATTTTGAGGTTTGCAAAGGATTCTGGGAAACAGAACCTGGTCCGAGCCCACAAGTCACCCCATCTTGGATTCCCCTAGGAATCTCTAGTTTTCAGAAATGCACAGGTTTGGTAGGTTTCCCTAGGTGCCGGCTGAGCTAGAGGCCAAAATCTACAGGTAGGCACTTTGCAAAAAACACCTCTGTTTTCTTAAAAAAATTTGGAAGTGTCCACGTTGCGCTTTGGGGCGTTTCCTGTCGTGGGCGCTAGGCCTACCCACACAAGAGTTGTATCATTTTTATCGGGAGACTTGGGGGAACGCTGGGTGGAAGGAAACTTGTGGCTCCTCTCAGATTCCACAACTTTCTGCCACAGAAATGTGAGGAACATGTGTTTTTTTAGCCAAATTTTGAGGTTTGCAAAGGATTCTGGGTAACAGAACCTGGTCCGAGCCACACAAGTCACCCCATCTTGGATTCCCCTAGGTCTCTAGTTTTCAGAAATGCACAGGTTTGGTAGGTTTCCCTAGGTGCCGGCTGAGCTAGAGGCCAAAATCTACAGCTAGGCACTTTGCAAAAAACACCTCTGTTTTCTTTCAAAAATTTGGATGTGTCCACGTTGCGCTTTGGGGCATTCCCTATCGCGGGCGCTAGGCCTACCCACACAAGTGAGGTATCATTTTTATCGGGAGACTTGGGGGAACGCTGGGTAGAAGGAAATTTGTGGCTCCTCTCAGATTCCAGAACTTTCTGCCACAGAAATGTGAGGAACATGTGTTTTTTTTGCCAAATTTTGAGGTTTGCAAAGGATTCTGGGAAACAGAACCTGGTCCGAGCCCACAAGTCACCCCATCTTGGATTCCCCTAGGTCTCTAGTTTTCAGAAATGCACAGGTTTGGTAGGTTTCCCTACGTGCCGGCTGAGCTAAAGGCCAAAATCTACAGGTAGGCACTTTGCAAAAAACACCTCTGTTTTCTTTCAAAAATTTGGATGTGTCCACGTTGCGCTTTGGGGCGTTTTCTGTCGCGGGCGCTAGGCCTAACCACACAAGTGAGGTATAATTTTTATCGGGAGACTTGGGGGAACGCTGGGTGGAAGGAAATTTGTGGCTCCTCTCAGATTCCAGAACTTTCTGCCCACAGAAATGTGAGGAACATGTGTTTTTTTAGCCAAATTTTGAGGTTTGCAAAGGATTCTGTGTAACAGAACCTGGTCCGAGCCACACAAGTCACCCCATCTTGGATTCCCCTAGGTCTCTAGTTTTCAGAAATGCACAGGTTTGGTAGGTTTCCCTAGGTGCCGGCTGAGCTAGAGGCCAAAATCTACAGGTAGGCACTTTGCAAAAAACACCTCTGTTTTCTTTCAAAAATTTGGATGTGTCCACGTTGCGCTTTGGGTAATTCCCTATCGCGGGCGCTAGGCCTAACCACACAAGTGAGGTATCATTTTTATCGGGAGACTTGGGGGAACGCTGGGTGGAAGGATATTTGTGGCTCCTCTCAGATTCCAGAACTTTCTGCCACAGAAATGTGAGGAAGATGTGTTTTTTTTGCCAAATTTTGAGGTTTGCAAAGGATTCTGGGAAACAGAACCTGGTCCGAGCCACACAAGTCACCCCATCTTGGATTCCTCTAGGTCTCTAGTTTTCAGAAATGCACATGTTTGGTAGGTTTCCCTAGGTGCCGGCTGAGCTAGAGGCCAAAATCTACAGGTAGGCACTTTGCAAAAAACACCTCTGTTTTCTTTCAAAAATTTGGATGTGTCCACGTTGTGCTTTGGGGTGTTTCCTGTCGCGGGCGCTAGGACTACCCACACAAGTGAGGTATCATTTTTATAGGGAGACTTGGGGGAAAGCAGGGTGGGAGGAAATTTGTGGCTCCTCTCAGATTCCAGAACTTTCTGCCACAGAAATGTGAGGAACATGTGTTTTTTTTGCCAAATTATGAGGTTTGCAAAGGATTCTGGGTAACAGAACCTGGTCCGAGCCACACAAGTCACCCCATCTTGGATTCCACAAGGTCTCTAGTTTTCAGAAATGCACATGTTTGGTAGGTTTCCCTAGGTGCCGGCTGAGCTAGAGGCCAAAATCCACAGGTAGGCACTTTGCAAAAAACACCTCTATTTTCTTTCAAAAATTTGGATGTGTCCACGTTGTGCTTTGGGGTGTTTCCTGTTGCGGGCGCTAGGACTACCCACACAAGTGAGGTATCATTTTTATAGGGAGACTTGGGGGAAAGCAGGGTGGTAGGAAATTTGTGGCTCCTCTCGGATTCCAGAACTTTCTGCCACAGAAATGTGAGGAACATGTGTTTTTTTTGCCAAATTATGAGGTTTGCAAAGGATTCTGGGTAACAGAACCTGGTCCGAGCCACACAAGTCACCCCATCTTGGATTCCCCTAGGTCTCTAGTTTTCAGAAATGCACAGGTTTGGTAGGTTTCCCTAGGTGCCGGCTGAGCTAGAGGCCAAAATCTACAGGTAGGCACTTTGCAAAAAACACCTCTGTTTTCTTAAAAAAATTTGGAAGTGTCCACGTTGCGCTTTGGGGCGTTTCCTGTCGTGGGCGCTAGGCCTACCCACACAAGAGTTGTATCATTTTTATCGGGAGACTTGGGGGAACGCTGGGTGGAAGGAAACTTGTGGCTCCTCTCAGATTCCAGAACTTTCTGCCACAGAAATGTGAGGAACATGTGTTTTTTTAGCCAAATTTTGAGGTTTGCAAAGGATTCTGGGTAACAGAACCTGGTCCGAGCCACACAAGTCACCCCATCTTGGATTCCCCTAGGTCTCTAGTTTTCAGAAATGCACAGGTTTGGTAGGTTTCCCTAGGTGCCGGCTGAGCTAGAGGCCAAAATCTACAGCTAGGCACTTTGCAAAAAACACCTCTGTTTTCTTTCAAAAATTTGGATGTGTCCACGTTGTGCTTTGGGGTGTTTCCTGTCGCGGGCGCTAGGACTACCCACACAAGTGAGGTATCATTTTTATAGGGAGACTTGGGGGAAAGCAGGGTGGGAGGAAATTTGTGGCTCCTCTCAGATTCCAGAACTTTCTGCCACAGAAATGTGAGGAACATGTGTTTTTTTTGCCAAATTATGAGGTTTGCAAAGGATTCTGGGTAACAGAACCTGGTCCGAGCCACACAAGTCACCCCATCTTGGATTCCCCTAGGTCTCTAGTTTTCAGAAATGCACATGTTTGGTAGGTTTCCCTAGGTGCCGGCTGAGCTAGAGGCCAAAATCTACAGGTAGGCACTTTGCAAAAAACACCTCTGTTTTCTTAAAAAAATTTGGAAGTGTCCACGTTGCGCTTTGGGGTGTTTCCTGTCGTGGGCGCTAGGCCTACCCACACAAGAGTTGTATCATTTTTATCGGGAGACTTGGGGGAACGCTGGGTGGAAGGAAACTTGTGGCTCCTCTCAGATTCCAGAACTTTCTGCCACAGAAATGTGAGGAACATGTGTTTTTTTAGCCAAATTTTGAGGTTTGCAAAGGATTCTGGGTAACAGAACCTGGTCCGAGCCACACAAGTCACCCCATCTTGGATTCCCCTAGGTCTCTAGTTTTCAGAAATGCACAGGTTTGGTAGGTTTCCCTAGGTGCCGGCTGAGCTAGAGGCCAAAATCTACAGCTAGGCACTTTGCAAAAAACACCTCTGTTTTCTTTCAAAAATTTGGATGTGTCCACGTTGCGCTTTGGGGCATTCCCTATCGCGGGCGCTAGGCCTACCCACACAAGTGAGGTATAATTTTTATCGGGAGAATTGGGGGAACGCTGGGTAGAAGGAAATTTGTGGCTCCTCTCAGATTCCAGAACGTTCTGCCACAAAAATGTGAGGAACATGTGTTTTTTAACTTAATTTTGAGGTTTGTAAAGGATTCTGGGTAACAGAACCTGCTCCGAGCCACACAAGTCACCCCATCTTGGATTCCCCTAGGTCTCTAGTTTTCAGAAATGCACAGGTTTGGTAGGTTTCCCTAGGTGCCGGCTGAGCTAGAGGCCAAAATCTACAGGTAGGCACTTTGCAAAAAACACCTCTGTTTTCTTAAAAAAATTTGGAAGCGTCCACGTTGCGCTTTCGGGCGTTTCCTGTCGTGGGCGCTAGACCTACCCACACAAGAGTTGTATCATTTTTATCGGGAGACTTGGGGGAACGCTGGGTGGAAGGAAACTTGTGGCTCCTCTTAGATTCCAGAACTTTCTGCCACAGAAATGTGAGGAACATGTGTTTTTTTAGCCAAATTTTGAGGTTTGCAAAGGATTCTGGGTAACAGAACCTGGTCCGAGCCACACAAGTCACCCCATCTTGGATTCCCCTAGGTCTCTAGTTTTCAGAAATGCACAGGTTTGGTAGGTTTCCCTAGGTGCCGGCTGAGCTAGAGGCCAAAATCTACAGCTAGGCACTTTGCAAAAAACACCTCTGTTTTCTTTCAAAAATTTGGATGTGTCCACGTTGCGCTTTGGGGCATTCCCTATCACGGGCGCTAGGCCTACCCACACAAGTGAGGTATCATTTTTATCGGGAGAATTGGGGGAACGCTGGGTAGAAGGAAATTTGTGGCTCCTCTCAGATTCCAGAACGTTCTGCCACAAAAATTTGAGGAACATGTGTTTTTTAACTTAATTTTGAGGTTTGCAAAGGATTCTGGGTAACAGAACCTGGTCCGAGCCACACAAGTCACCCCATCTTGGATTCCCCTAGGTCTCTAGTTTTCGGAAATGACCAGGTTTGGTAGGTTTCCCTACGTGCCGGCTGAGCTAGAGGCCAAAATCTACAGGTAGGCACTTTGCAAAAAACACCTCTGTTTTCTTTAAAAAATTTGGATGTGTCCACGTTGCGCTTTGGGGCGTTTCCTGTCACGGGCGCTAGGCCTAACCACACAAGTGAGGTATCATTTTTATCGGGAGACTTGGGGGAACGCTGGGTAGAAGGAAATTTGTGGCTCCTCTCAGATTCCAGAACGTTCTGCCACAAAAATGTGAGGAACATGTGTTTTTTAACTTAATTTTGAGGTTTGTAAAGGATTCTGGGTAACAGAACCTGCTCCGAGCCACACAAGTCACCCCATCTTGGATTCATCTAGGTCTCTAGGTTTCAGAAATGCACAGGTTTGGTAGGTTTCCCTAGGTGCCGGCTGAGCTAAAGGCCAAAATCTACAGGTTGGCACTTTGCAAAAAACACGTCTGTTTTCTTTAAAAAATTTGGATGTGTCCATGTTGCGCTTTGGGGCGTTTCCTGTAGTGGGCGCTAGGCCTACCCACACAAGTGAGGTATCATTTTTATCGGGGGACTTGGGGGAACGCTGGGTGGGAGGAAATTTGTGGCTCCTTTCAGATTCCAGAACTTTATGCCACATAAATGTGAGGAACATGTGTTTTTTTAGCCAAATTATGAGGTTTGCAAAGGATTCTGGGTAACAGAACCTGGTCCGAGCCACACAAGTCACCCCATCTTGGATTCCCCTAGGTCTCTAGTTTTCAGAAATGCACAGGTTTGGTAGGTTTCCCTAGGTGCCGGCTGAGCTAGAGGCCAAAATCTACAGGTAGGCACTTTGCAAAAAACACCTCTGTTTTCTTAAAAAAATTTGGAAGTGTCCACGTTGCGCTTTGGGGCGTTTCCTGTCGTGGGCGCTAGGCCTACCCACACAAGAGTTGTATCATTTTTATCGGGAGACTTGGGGGAACGCTGGGTGGAAGGAAACTTGTGGCTCCTCTCAGATTCCAGAACTTTCTGCCACAGAAATGTGAGGAACATGTGTTTTTTTAGCCAAATTTTGAGGTTTGCAAAGGATTCTGGGTAACAGAACCTGGTCCGAGCCACACAAGTCACCCCATCTTGGATTCCCCTAGGTCTCTAGTTTTCAGAAATGCACAGGTATGGTAGGTTTCCCTAGGTGCCGGCTGAGCTAGAGGCCAAAATCTACAGCTAGGCACTTTGCAAAAAACACCTCTGTTTTCTTTCAAAAATTTGGATGTGTCCACGTTGCGCTTTGGGGCATTCCCTATCGCATGCGCTAGGCCTACCCACACATGTGAGGTATCATTTTTATCGGGAGACTTGGGGGAACGCTGGGTAGAAGGAAATTTGTGGCTCCTCTCAGATTCCAGAACGTTCTGCCACAAAAATGTGAGGAACATGTGTTTTTTAACTTAATTTTGAGGTTTGCAAAGGATTCTGGGTAACAGAACCTGGTCCGAGCCACACAAGTCACCCCATCTTGGATTCCCCTAGGTCTCTAGTTTTCAGAAATGCACAGGTTTGGTAGGTTTCCCTACGTGCCGGCTGAGCTAGAGGCCAAAATCTACAGGTAGGCACTTTGCAAAAAACACCTCTGTTTTCTTTAAAAAATTTGGATGTGTCCACGTTGCGCTTTGGGGCGTTTCCTGTCGTGGGCGCTAGGCCTAACCACACAAGTGAGGTATCATTTTTATCGGGAGACTTGGGGGAACGCTGGGTAGAAGGAAATTTGTGGCTCCTCTCAGATTCCAGAACTTTCTGCCACAGAAATGTGAGGAACATGTGTTTTTTTTGCCAAATTTTGAGGTTTGCAAAGGATTCTGGGAAACAGAACCTGGTCCGAGCCCACAAGTCACCCCATCTTGGATTCCCCTAGGTCTCTAGTTTTCAGAAATGCACAGGTTTGGTAGGTTTCCCTACGTGCCGGCTGAGCTAGAGGCCAAAATCTACAGGTAGGCACTTTGCAAAAAACACCTCTGTTTTCTTTCAAAAATTTGGATGTGTCCACGTTGCGCTTTGGGGCGTTTTCTGTCGCGGGCGCTAGGCCTAACCACACAAGTGAGGTATAATTTTTATCGGGAGACTTGGGGGAACGCCGGGTGGAAGGAAATTTGTGGCTCCTCTCAGATTCCAGAACTTTCTGCCCACAGAAATGTGAGGAACATGTTTTTTTTTAGCCAAATTTTGAGGTTTGCAAAGGATTCTGTGTAACAGAACCTGGTCCGAGCCACACAAGTCACCCCATCTTGGTTTCCCCTAGGTCTCTAGTTTTCAGAAATGCACAGGTTTGGTAGGTTTCCCTAGGTGCCGGCTGAGCTAGAGGCCAAAATCTACAGGTAGGCACTTTGCAAAAAACACCTCTGTTTTCTTTCAAAAATTTGGATGTGTCCACGTTGCGCTTTGGGTAATTCCCTATCGCGGGCGCTAGGCCTAACCACACAAGTGAGGTATCATTTTTATCAGGAGACTTGGGGGAACGCTGGGTGGAAGGATATTTGTGGCTCCTCTCAGATTCCAGAACTTTCTGCCACAGAAATGTGAGGAACATGTGTTTTTTTTGCCAAATTTTGAGGTTTGCAAAGGATTCTGGGAAACAGAACCTGGTCCGAGCCACACAAGTCACCCCATCTTGGATTCCCCTAGGTCTCTAGTTTTCAGAAATGCACATGTTTGGTAGGTTTCCCTAGGTGCCGGCTGAGCTAGAGGCCAAAATCTACAGGTAGGCACTTTGCAAAAAACACCTCTGTTTTCTTTCAAAAATTTGGACGTGTCCACTTTGTGCTTTGGGGTGTTTCCTGTCGCGGGCGCTAGGACTACCCACACAAGTGAGGTATCATTTTTATAGGGAGACTTGGGGGAAAGCAGGGTGGGAGGAAATTTGTGGCTCCTCTCAGATTCCAGAACTTTCTGCCACAGAAATGTGAGGAACATGTGTTTTTTTTGCCAAATTATGAGGTTTGCAAAGGATTCTGGGTAACAGAACCTGGTCCGAGCCACACAAGTCACCCCATCTTGGATTCCACAAGGTCTCTAGTTTTCAGAAATGCACATGTTTGGTAGGTTTCCCTAGGTGCCGGCTGAGCTAGAGGCCAAAATCTACAGGTAGGCACTTTGCAAAAAACACCTCTGTTTTCTTAAAAAAATTTGGAAGTGTCCACGTTGCGCTTTGGGGCGTTTCCTGTCGTGGGCGCTAGGCCTACCCACACAAGAGTTGTATCATTTTTATCGGGAGACTTGGGGGAACGCTGGGTGGAAGGAAACTTGTGGCTCCTCTCAGATTCCAGAACTTTCTGCCACAGAAATGTGAGGAACATGTGTTTTTTTAGCCAAATTTTGAGGTTTGCAAAGGATTCTGGGTAACAGAACCTGGTCCGAGCCACACAAGTCACCCCATCTTGGATTCCCCTAGGTCTCTAGTTTTCAGAAATGCACAGGTTTGGTAGGTTTCCCTAGGTGCCGGCTGAGCTAGAGGCCAAAATCTACAGCTAGGCACTTTGCAAAAAACACCTCTGTTTTCTTTCAAAAATTTGGATGTGTCCACATTGTGCTTTGGGGTGTTTCCTGTCGCGGGCGCTAGGACTACCCACACAAGTTAGGTATCATTTTTATAGGGAGACTTGGGGGAAAGCAGGGTGGGAGGAAATTTGTGGCTCCTCTCAGATTCCAGAACTTTCTGCCACAGAAATGTGAGGAACATGTGTTTTTTTTGCCAAATTATGAGGTTTGCAAAGGATTCTGGGTAACAGAACCTGGTCCGAGCCACACAAGTCACCCCATCTTGGATTCCCCTAGGTCTCTAGTTTTCAGAAATGCACAGGTTTGGTAGGTTTCCCTAGGTGCCGGCTGAGCTAGAGGCCAAAATCTACAGCTAGGCACTTTGCAAAAAACACCTCTGTTTTCTTTCAAAAATTTGGATGTGTCCACATTGTGCTTTGGGGTGTTTCCTGTCGCGGGCGCTAGGACTACCCACACAAGTTAGGTATCATTTTTATAGGGAGACTTGGGGGAAAGCAGGGTGGGAGGAAATTTGTGGCTCCTCTCAGATTCCAGAACTTTCTGCCACAGAAATGTGAGGAACATGTGTTTTTTTTGCCAAATTATGAGGTTTGCAAAGGATTCTGGGTAACAGAACCTGGTCCGAGCCACACAAGTCACCCCATCTTGGATTCCCCTAGGTCTCTAGTTTTCAGAAATGCACATGTTTGGTAGGTTTCCCTAGGTGCCGGCTGAGCTAGAGGCCAAAATCTACAGGTAGGCACTTTGCAAAAAACACCTCTGTTTTCTTTCAAAAATTTGGATGTGTCCACGTTGTGCTTTGGGGTGTTTCCTGTCGCGGGCGCTAGGACTACCCACACAAGTGAGGTATCATTTTTATAGGGAGACTTGGGGTAAAGCAGGGTGGGAGGAAATTTGTGGCTCCTCTCAGATTCCAGAACTTTCTGCCACAGAAATGTGAGGAACATGTGTTTTTTTTGCCAAATTATGAGGTTTGCAAAGGATTCTGGGTAACAGAACCTGGTCCGAGCCACACAAGTCACCCCATCTTGGATTCCCCTAGGTCTCTAGTTTTCAGAAATGCACAGGTTTGGTAGGTTTCCCTAGGTGCCGGCTGAGCTAGAGGCCAAAATCTACAGCTAGGCACTTTGCAAAAAACACCTCTGTTTTCTTTCAAAAATTTGGATGTGTCCACGTTGCGCTTTGGGGCATTCCCTATCGCGGGCGCTAGGCCTACCCACACAAGTGAGGTATCATTTTTATCGGGAGACTTGGGGGAACGCTGGGTAGAAGGAAATTTGTGGCTCCTCTCAGATTCCAGAACGTTCTGCCACAAAAATGTGAGGAACATGTGTTTTTTAACTTAATTTTGAGGTTTGTAAAGGATTCTGTGTAACAGAACCTGCTCCGAGCCACACAAGTCACCCCATCTTGGATTCATCTAGGTCTCTAGGTTTCAGAAATGCACAGGTTTGGTAGGTTTCCCTAGGTGCCGGCTGAGCTAAAGGCCAAAATCTACAGGTTGGCACTTTGCAAAAAACACGTCTGTTTTCTTTCAAAAATTTGGATGTGTCCATGTTGCGCTTTGGGGCGTTTCCTGTAGTGGGCGCTAGGCCTAGCCACACAAGTGAGGTATAATTTTTATCGGGAGACTTGGGGGAACGCTGGGTGGGAGGAAATTTGTGGCTCCTCTCAGATTCCAGAACTTTATGCCACATAAATGTGAGGAACATGTGTTTTTTTAGCCAAATTATGAGGTTTGCAAAGGATTCTGGGTAACAGAACCTGGTCCGAGCCACACAAGTCACCCCATCTTGGATTCCCCTAGGTCTCTAGTTTTCAGAAATGCACAGGTTTGGTAGGTTTCCCTAGGTGCCGGCTGAGCTAGAGGCCAAAATCTACAGGTAGGCACTTTGCAAAAAACACCTCTGTTTTCTTAAAAAGATTTGGAAGTGTCCACGTTGCGCTTTGGGGCGTTTCCTGTAGTGGGCGCTAGGCCTAGCCACACAAGTGAGGTATAATTTTTATCGGGAGACTTGGGGGAACGCTGGGTGGGAGGAAATTTGTGGCTCCTCTCAGATTCCAGAACTTTATGCCACATAAATGTGAGGAACATGTGTTTTTTTAGCCAAATTATGAGGTTTGCAAAGGATTCTGGGTAACAGAACCTGGTCCGAGCCACACAAGTCACCCCATCTTGGATTCCCCTAGGTCTCTAGTTTTCAGAAATGCACAGGTTTGGTAGGTTTCCCTAGGTGCCGGCTGAGCTAGAGGCCAAAATCTACAGCTAGGCACTTTGCAAAAAACACCTCTGTTTTCTTTCAAAAATTTGGATGTGTCCACGTTGCGCTTTGGGGCATTCCCTATCGCGGGCGCTAGGCCTACCCACACAAGTGAGGTATCATTTTTATCGGGAGACTTGGGGGAACGCTGGGTAGAAGGAAATTTGTGGCTCCTCTCAGATTCCAGAACGTTCTGCCACAAAAATGTGAGGAACATGTGTTTTTTAACTTAATTTTGAGGTTTGCAAAGGATTCTGGGTAACAGAACCTGGTCCGAGCCACACAAGTCACCCCATCTTGGATTCCCCTAGGTCTCTAGTTTTCAGAAATGCACAGGTTTGGTAGGTTTCCCTACGTGCCGGCTGAGCTAGAGGCCAAAATCTACAGGTAGGCACTTTGCAAAAAACACCTCTGTTTTCTTTCAAAAATTTGGATGTGTCCACGTTGCGCTTTGGGGCGTTTCCTGTCACGGGCGCTAGGCCTAACCACACAAGTGAGGTATCATTTTTATCGGGAGACTTGGGGGAACGCTGGGTAGAAGGAAATTTGTGGCTCCTCTCAGATTCCAGAACTTTCTGCCACAGAAATGTGAGGAACATGTGTTTTTTTTGCCAAATTTTGAGGTTTGCAAAGGATTCTGGGAAACAGAACCTGGTCCGAGCCCACAAGTCACCCCATCTTGGATTCCCCTAGGTCTCTAGTTTTCAGAAATGCACAGGTTTGGTAGGTTTCCCTACGTGCCGGCTGAGCTAGAGGCCAAAATCTACAGGTAGGCACTTTGCAAAAAACACCTCTGTTTTCTTTAAAAAATTTGGATGTGTCCACGTTGCGCTTTGGGGCGTTTTCTGTCGCGGGCGCTAGGCCTAACCACACAAGTGAGGTATCATTTTTATCGGGAGACTTGGGGGGACGCTGGGTGGAAGGAAATTTGTGGCTCCTCTCAGATTCCAGAACTTTCTGCCCACAGAAATGTGAGGAACATGTGTTTTTTTAGCCAAATTTTGAGGTTTGCAAAGGATTCTGTGTAACAGAACCTGGTCCGAGCCACACAAGTCACCCCATCTTGGATTCCCCTAGGTCTCTAGTTTTCAGAAATGCACAGGTTTGGTAGGTTTCCCTAGGTGCCGGCTGAGCTAGAGGCCAAAATCTACAGGTAGGCACTTTGCAAAAAACACCTCTGTTTTCTTTCAAAAATTTGGATGTGTCCACGTTGCGCTTTGGGTAATTCCCTATCGCGGGCGCTAGGCCTAACCACACAAGTGAGGTATCATTTTTATCGGGAGACTTGGGGGAACGCTGGGTGGAAGGAAATTTGTGGCTCCTCTCAGATTCCAGAACTTTCTGCCACAGAAATGTGAGGAACATGTGTTTTTTTTGCCAAATTTTGAGGTTTGCAAAGGATTCTGGGAAACAGAACCTGGTCCGAGCCACACAAGTCACCCCATCTTGGATTCCCCTAGGTCTCTAGTTTTCAGAAATGCACATGTTTGGTAGGTTTCCCTAGGTGCCGGCTGAGCTAGAGGCCAAAATCTACAGGTAGGCACTTTGCAAAAAACACCTCTGTTTTCTTTCAAAAATTTGGATGTGTCCACGTTGTGCTTTGGGGTGTTTCCTGTCGCGGGCGCTAGGACTACCCACACAAGTGAGGTATCATTTTTATAGGGAGACTTGGGGGAAAGCAGGGTGGGAGGAAATTTGTGGCTCCTCTCAGATTCCAGAACTTTCTGCCACAGAAATGTGAGGAACATGTGTTTTTTTTGCCAAATTATGAGGTTTGCAAAGGATTCTGGGTAACAGAACCTGGTCCGAGCCACACAAGTCACCCCATCTTGGATTCCCCTAGGTCTCTAGTTTTCAGAAATGCACATGTTTGGTAGGTTTCCCTAGGTGCCGGCTGAG
Source organism: Pleurodeles waltl (assembly GCF_031143425.1). NCBI lineage: Eukaryota > Metazoa > Chordata > Amphibia > Caudata > Salamandridae > Pleurodeles > Pleurodeles waltl. The sequence continues at coordinate 14,922 of NW_027149823.1, read as the reverse complement.
CTGGAGGCCAAAATCTACAGGTAGGCACTTTGCAAAAAACACCTCTGTTTTCTTTCAAAAATTTGGATGTGTCCAAGTTGTGCTTTGGGGTGTTTCCTGTCTCGGGCGCTAGGACTACCCACACAAGTGAGGTATCATTTTTATAGGGAGACTTGGGGGAAAGCAGGGTGGGAGGAAATTTGTGGCTCCTCTCAGATTCCAGAACTTTCTGCCACAGAAATGTGAGGAACATGTGTTTTTTTTGCCAAATTATGAGGTTTGCAAAGGATTCTGGGTAACAGAACCTGGTCCGAGCCACACAAGTCACCCCATCTTGGATTCCCCTAGGTCTCTAGTTTTCAGAAATGCACAGGTTTGGTAGGTTTCCCTAGGTGCCGGCTGAGCTAGAGGCCAAAATCTACAGGTAGGCACTTTGCAAAAAACACCTCTGTTTTCTTAAAAAAATTTGGAAGTATCCACGTTGCGCTTTGGGGCATTTCCTGTCGTGGGCGCTAGGCCTACCCACACAAGAGTTGTATCATTTTTATCGGGAGACTTGGGGGAACGCTGGGTGGAAGGAAACTTGTGGCTCCTCTCAGATTCCAGAACTTTCTGCCACAGAAATGTGAGGAACATGTGTTTTTTTAGCCAAATTTTGAGGTTTGCAAAGGATTCTGGGTAACAGAACCTGGTCCGAGCCACACAAGTCACCCCATCTTGGATTCCCCTAGGTCTCTAGTTTTCAGAAATGCACAGGTTTGGTAGGTTTCCCTAGGTGCCGGCTGAGCTAGAGGCCAAAATCTACAGCTAGGCACTTTGCAAAAAACACCTCTGTTTTCTTTCAAAAATTTGGATGTGTCCACGTTGCGCTTTGGGGCATTCCCTATCGCGGGCGCTAGGCCTACCCACACAAGTGAGGTATCATTTTTATCGGGAGACTTGGGGGAACGCTGGGTAGAAGGAAATTTGTGGCTCCTCTCAGATTCCAGAACGTTCTGCCACAAAAATGTGAGGAACATGTGTTTTTTAACTTAATTTTGAGGTTTGCAAAGGATTCTGGGTAACAGAACCTGGTCCGAGCCACACAAGTCACCCCATCTTGGATTCCCCTAGGTCTCTAGTTTTCAGAAATGCACAGGTTTAGTAGGTTTCCCTACGTGCCGGCTGAGCTAGAGGCCAAAATCTACAGGTAGGCACTTTGCAAAAAACACCTCTGTTTTCTTTCAAAAATTTAGATGTGTCCACGTTGCGCTTTGGGGTGTTTCCTGTCGCGGGCGCTAGGACTACCCACACAAGTGAGGTATCATTTTTATAGGGAGACTTGGGGGAAAGCAGGGTGGGAGGAAATTTGTGGCTCCTCTCAGATTCCAGAACTTTCTGCCACAGAAATGTGAGGAACATGTGTTTTTTTTGCCAAATTATGAGGTTTGCAAAGGATTCTGGGTAACAGAACCTGGTCCGAGCCACACAAGTCACCCCATCTTGGATTCCCCTAGGTCTCTAGTTTTCAGAAATGCACATGTTTGGTAGGTTTCCCTAGGTGCCGGCTGAGCTAGAGGCCAAAATCTACAGGTAGGCACTTTGCAAAAAACACCTCTGTTTTCTTTCAAAAATTTGGATGTGTCCACGTTGTGCTTTGGGGTGTTTCCTGTCGCGGGCGCTAGGACTACCCACACAAGTGAGGTATCATTTTTATAGGGAGACTTGGGGGAAAGCAGGGTGGGAGGAAATTTGTGGCTCCTCTCAGATTCCAGAACTTTCTGCCACAGAAATGTGAGGAACATGTGTTTTTTTTGCCAAATTATGAGGTTTGCAAAGGATTCTGGGTAACAGAACCTGGTCCGAGCCACACAAGTCACCCCATCTTGGATTCCCCTAGGTCTCTAGTTTTCAGAAATGCACAGGTTTGGTAGGTTTCCCTAGGTGCCGGCTGAGCTAGAGGCCAAAATCTACAGGTAGGCACTTTGCAAAGAACACCTCTGTTTTCTTTAAAAAATTTGGAAGTGTCCACGTTGCGCTTTGGGGCGTTTCCTGTCGTGGGCGCTAGGCCTACCCACACAAGAGTTGTATCATTTTTATCGGGAGACTTGGGGGAACGCTGGGTGGAAGGAAACTTGTGGCTCCTCTCAGATTCCAGAACTTTCTGCCACAGAAATGTGAGGAACATGTGTTTTTTTTTGCCAAATTTTGAGGTTTGCAAAGGATTCTGGGAAACAGAACCTGGTCCGAGCCCACAAGTCACCCCATCTTGGATTCCCCTAGGTCTCTAGTTTTCAGAAATGCACAGGTTTGGTAGGTTTCCCTACGTGCCGGCTGAGCTAGAGGCCAAAATCTACAGGTAGGCACTTTGCAAAAAACACCTCTGTTTTCTTTCAAAAATTTGGATGTGTCCACGTTGCGCTTTGGGGCGTTTTCTGTCGCGGGCGCTAGGCCTAACCACACAAGTGAGGTATCATTTTTATCGGGAGACTTGGGGGGACGCTGGGTGGAAGGAAATTTGTGGCTCCTCTCAGATTCCAGAACTTTCTGCCCACAGAAATGTGAGGAACATGTGTTTTTTTAGCCAAATTTTGAGGTTTGCAAAGGATTCTGGGTAACAGAACCTGGTCCGAGCCACACAAGTCACCCCATCTTGGATTCCCCTAGGTCTCTAGTTTTCAGAAATGCACAGGTTTGGTAGGTTTCCCTAGGTGCCGGCTGAGCTAGAGGCCAAAATCTACAGCTAGGCACTTTGCAAAAAACACCTCTGTTTTCTTTCAAAAATTTGGATGTGTCCACGTTGCGCTTTGGGGCATTCCCTATCGCGGGCGCTAGGCCTACCCACACAAGTGAGGTATCATTTTTATAGGGAGACTTGGGGGAACGCTGGGTAGAAGGAAATTTGAGGCTCCTCTCAGATTCCAGAACGTTCTGCCACAAAAATGTGAGGAACATGTGTTTTTTAACTTAATTTTGAGGTTTGCAAAGGATTCTGGGTAACAGAACCTGGTCCGAGCCACACAAGTCACCCCATCTTGGATTCCCCTAGGTCTCTAGTTTTCAGAAATGCACAGGTTTGGTAGGTTTCTCTACGTGCCGGCTGAGCTAGAGGCCAAAATCTACAGGTAACACTTTTCAAAAAACACCTCTGTTTTCTTTAAAACATTTGGATGTGTCCACGTTGCGCTTTGGGGCGTTACCTGTCACGGGCGCTAGGCCTACCCACACAAGTGAGGTATCATTTTTATCGGGAGACTTGGGGGAACGCTGGGTGGAAGGAAATTTGTGGCTCCTCTCAGATTCCAGAACTTTCTGCCACAGAAATGTGAGGAACATGTGCTTTTTTTGCCAAATTATGAGGTTTGCAAAGGATTCTGGGTAACAGAACCTGGTCCGAGCCACACAAGTCACCCCATCTTGGATTCCCCTAGGTCTCTAGTTTTCAGAAATGCACAGGTTTGGTAGGTTTCCCTAGGTGCCGGCTAAGCTAGAGGCCAAAATCTACAGGTAGGCACTTTGCAAAAAACACCTTTGTTTTCTTTCAAAAATTTGGATGTGTCCACGTTTCGCTTTGGGGCGTTTCCTTTCGCGGGCGCTAGGCCTACCTACACAAGTGAGGTATCATTTTTATCGGGAGACTTGGGGGAACGCTGGGTGGAAGGAAATTTGTGGCTCCCATCAGATTCCAGAACTTTCTGCAACAGAAATGTGAGGAACATGTGTTTTTTTTGCCAAATTTTGAGGTTTGCAAAGGATTCTGGGTAACAGAACCTGGTCCGAGCCACACAAGTCACCCCATCTTGGATTCCCCTAGGTCTCTAAATTTCAGAAATGCACAGGTTTGGTAGGTTTCCCTAGGTGCCGGCTGAGCTAGAGGCCAAAATCTACAGGTTGGCACTTTGCAAAAAACACGTCTGTTTTCTTTCAAAAATTTGGATGTGTCCATGTTGCGCTTTGGGGCGTTTCCTGTAGTGGGCGCTAGGACTACCCACACAAGTGAGGTATCATTTTTATAGGGGGACTTGGGGGAAAGCAGGGTGGGAGGAAATTTGTGGCTCCTCTCAGATTCCAGAACTTTCTGCCACAGAAATGTGAGGAACATGTGTTTTTTTTGCCAAATTATGAGGTTTGCAAAGGATTCTGGGTAACAGAACCTGGTCCGAGCCACACAAGTCACCCCATCTTGGATTCCCCTAGGTCTCTAGTTTTCAGAAATGCACATGTTTGGTAGGTTTCCCTAGGTGCCGGCTGAGCTAGAGGCCAAAATCTACAGGTAGGCACTTTGCAAAAAACACCTCTGTTTTCTTTCAAAAATTTGGATGTGTCCACGTTGTGCTTTGGGGTGTTTCCTGTCGCGGGCGCTAGGACTACCCACACAAGTGAGGTATTATTTTTATAGGGAGACTTGGGGGAAAGCAGGGTGGGAGGAAATTTGTGGCTCCTCTCAGATTCCAGAACTTTCTGCCACAGAAATGTGAGGAACATGTGCTTTTTTAGCCAAATTTTGAGGTTTGCAAGGATTCTGGGTAACAGAACCTGGTCCGAGCCACACAAGTTAACCCATCTTGGATTCCCCTCGGTCTCTAGTTTTCTGAAATGCACAGGTTTGGTAGGTTTCCCTAGGTGCCGGCTGAGCTAGAGGCCAAAATCTAAAGCTAGGCACTTTGCAAAAAACACCTCTGTTTTCTTTCAAAAATTTGGATTTGTCCACGTTGCGCTTTGGGGCGCTTCCTGTCGCGGGCGCTAGGCCTGCCCACACAAGAGAGGTATCATTTTTATCAGGAGACTTGGGGGAATGCTGGTTGGAAGGAAATTTGTGGCTTCTATCAGATTCCAGAACTTTCTGCCACAGAAATATGAGGAACATGTGTTTTTTTAGCCAGATTTTGAGGTTTGCAAAGGATTCTGGATAACAGAACCTTGTCCGAGCCACACAAGTCACCCCATCTTGGATTCCCCTAGGTCTCTAGTTTTCAGAAATGCACAGGTTTGGTAGGTTTCCATAGGTGCCGGCTGAGCTAGAGGCCAAAATCTACAGGTAGCACTATGCAAAAAACACCTCTGTTTTCTTTAAAAAATTTGGATGTGTCCACGTGGCGCTTTGGGGTGTTTCCTGTCGCGGGCGCTAGGCCTACTCACACAAGTGAGGTATCATTTTTATCGGGAGACTTGGGGGAACGCTGGTTGGAAGGAAATTTGTGGCTCCTCTCAGATTCCAGAACTTTCTGCCACAGAAATGTGAGGAACATGTGTTTTTTTAGCCAAATTTTGAGGTTTGCAAAGGATTCTGGGTAACAGAACCTGCTCCGAGCCACACAAGTCACCCCATCTTGGATTCATCTAGGTCTCTAGTTTTCAGAAATGTACAGGTTTGGTAGGTTTCCCTAGGTGCCGGCTGAGCTAAAGGCCAAAATCTACAGGTTGGCACTTTGCAAAAAACACCTCTGTTTTCTTTCAAAAATGTGGATGTGTCCATGTTGTGCTTTGGGGCGTTTCCTGTAGTGGACGCTAGGCCTACCCACACAAGTGAGGTATCATTTTTATCGGGAGACTTGGGGGAACGCTGGGTAGAAGGAAATTTGTGGCTCCTCTCAGATTCCACAACGTTCTGCCACAAAAATGTGAGGAACATGTGTTTTTTTAGCCAAATTATGAGGTTTGCAAAGGATTCTGGGTAACAGAACCTGGTCCGAGCCACACAAGTCACCCCATCTTGGATTCCCCTAGGTCTCTAGTTTTCAGAAATGCACAGGTTTGGTAGGTTTCCCTAGGTGCCGGCTGAGCTAGAGGCCAAAATCTACAGCTAGGCACTTTGCAAAAAACACCTCTGTTTTCTTTCAAAAATTTGGATGTGTCCACGTTGCGCTTTGGGGCATTCCCTATCGCGGGCGCTAGGCCTACCCACACAAGTGAGGTATCATTTTTATCGGGAGACTTGGGGGAACGCTGGGTAGAAGGAAATTTGTGGCTCCTCTCAGATTCCACAACGTTCTGCCACAAAAATGTGAGGAACATGTGTTTTTTAACTTAATTTTGAGGTTTGCAAAGGATTCTGGGTAACAGAACCTGGTCCGAGCCACACAAGTCACCCCATCTTGGATTCCCCTAGGTCTCTAGTTTTCAGAAATGCACAGGTTTGGTAGGTTTCCCTAGGTGCCGGCTGAGCTAGAGGCCAAAATCTACAGCTAGGCACTTTGCAAAAAACACCTCTGTTTTCTTTCAAAAATTTGGATGTGTCCACATTGCGCTTTGGGGCATTCCCTATCGCGGGCGCTAGGCCTACCCACACAAGTGAGGTATCATTTTTATCGGGAGACTTGGGGGAACGCTGGGTAGAAGGAAATTTGTGGCTCCTCTCAGATTCCACAACGTTCTGCCACAAAAATGTGAGGAACATGTGTTTTTTAACTTAATTTTGAGGTTTGCAAAGGATTCTGGGTAACAGAACCTGGTCCGAGCCACACAAGTCACCCCATCTTGGATTCCCCTAGGTCTCTAGTTTTCAGAAATGCACAGGTTTGGTAGGTTTCCCTAGGTGCCGGCTGAGCTAGAGGCCAAAATCTACAGGTAGGCACTTTGCAAAAAACACCTCTGTTTTCTTTCAAAAATTTGGATGTGTCCACGTTGCGCTTTGGGGCATTCCCTATCGCGGGCGCTAGGCCTAACCACACAAGTGAGGTATCATTTTTATCGGGAGACTTGGGGGAACGCTGGGTGGAAGGAAATTTGTGGCTCCTCTCAGATTCCAGAACTTTCTGCCACAGAAATGTGAGGAACTTGTTTTTTTTGTGCCAAATTTTGATGTTTGCAAAGGATTCTGGGAAACAGAACCTGGTCCGAGCCACACAAGTCACCCCATCTTGGATCCCCCTAGGTCTCTAGTTTTCAGAAATGCACATGTTTGGTAGGTTTCCCTAGGTGCCGGCTGAGCTAGAGGCCAAAATCTACAGGTAGGCACTTTGCAAAAAACACCTCTGTTTTCTTTCAAAAATTTGGATGTGTCCACGTTGTGCTTTGGGGTGTTTCCTGTCGCGGGCGCTAGGACTACCCACACAAGTGAGGTATTATTTTTATAGGGAGACTTGGGGGAAAGCAGGGTGGGAGGAAATTTGTGGCTCCTCTCAGATTCCAGAACTTTCTGCCACAGAAATGTGAGGAACATGTGCTTTTTTGGCCAAATTTTGAGGTTTGCAAGGATTCTGGGTAACAGAACCTGCTCCGAGCCACACAAGTCACCCCATCTTGGATTCATCTAGGTCTCTAGTTTTCAGAAATGTACAGGTTTGGTAGGTTTCCCTAGGTGCCGGCTGAGCTAAAGGCCAAAATCTACAGGTTGGCACTTTGCAAAAAACACCTCTGTTTTCTTTCAAAAATGTGGATGTGTCCATGTTGTGCTTTGGGGCGTTTCCTGTAGTGGACGCTAGGCCTACCCACACAAGTGAGGTATCATTTTTATCGGGAGACTTGGGGGAACGCTGGGTGGGAGGAAATTTGTGGCTCCTCTCAGATTCCAGAACTTTATGCCACATAAATGTGAGGAACATGTGTTTTTTTAGCCAAATTATGAGGTTTGCAAAGGATTCTGGGTAACAGAACCTGGTCCGAGCCACACAAGTCACCCCATCTTGGATTCCCCTAGGTCTCTAGTTTTCAGAAATGCACAGGTTTGGTAGGTTTCCCTAGGTGCCGGCTGAGCTAGAGGCCAAAATCTACAGGTAGGCACTTTGCAAAAAACACCTCTGTTTTCTTTCAAAAATTTGGAAGTGTCCACGTTGCGCTTTGGGGCGTTTCCTGTCGTGGGCGCTAGGCCTACCCACACAAGAGTTGTATCATTTTTATCGGGAGACTTGGGGGAACGCTGGGTGGAAGGAAACTTGTGGCTCCTCTCAGATTCCAGAACTTTCTGCCACAGAAATGTGAGGAACATGTGTTTTTTTAGCCAAATTTTGAGGTTTGCAAAGGATTCTGGGTAACAGAACCTGGTCCGAGCCACACAAGTCACCCCATCTTGGATTCCCCTAGGTCTCTAGTTTTCAGAAATGCACAGGTTTGGTAGGTTTCCCTAGGTGCCGGCTGAGCTAGAGGCCAAAATCTACAGCTAGGCACTTTGCAAAAAACACCTCTGTTTTCTTTCAAAAATTTGGATGTGTCCACGTTGCGCTTTGGGGCATTCCCTATCGCGGGCGCTAGGCCTACCCACACAAGTGAGGTATCATTTTTATCGGGAGACTTAGGGGAACGCTGGGTAGAAGGAAATTTGTGGCTCCTCTCAGATTCCAGAACGTTCTGCCACAAAAATGTGAGGAACATGTGTTTTTTAACTTAATTTTGAGGTTTGCAAAGGATTCTGGGTAACAGAACCTGGTCCGAGCCACACAAGTCACCCCATCTTAGATTCCCCTAGGTCTCTAATTTTCAGAAATGCACAGGTTTGGTAGGTTTCTCTACGTGCCGGCTGAGCTAGAGGCCAAAATCTACAGGTAACACTTTGCAAAAAACACCTCTGTTTTCTTTAAAACATTTGGATGTGTCCACGTTGCGCTTTGGGGCGTTACCTGTCGCGGGCGCTAGGCCTACCCACACAAGTGAGGTATCATTTTTATCGGGAGACTTGGGGGAACGCTGGGTGGAAGGAAATTCGTGGCTCCTCTCAGATTCCAGAACTTTCTGCCACAGAAATGTGAGGAACATGTGTTTTTTTTGGCCAAATTTTGAGGTTTGCAAGGATTCTGGGTAACAGAACCTGCTCCGAGCCACACAAGTCACCCCATCTTGGATTCATCTAGGTCTCTAGTTTTCAGAAATGTACAGGTTTGGTAGGTTTCCCTAGGTGCCGGCTGAGCTAAAGGCCAAAATCTACAGGTTGGCACTTTGCAAAAAACACCTCTGTTTTCTTTCAAAAATTTGGATGTGTCCACGTTGCGCTTTGGGGCATTCCCTATCGCGGGCGCTAGGCCTAACCACACAAGTGAGGTATCATTTTTATCGGGAGACTTGGGGGAACGCTGGGTGGAAGGAAATTTGTGGCTCCTCTCAGATTCCAGAACTTTCTGCCACAGAAATGTGAGGAACTTGTTTTTTTTGTGCCAAATTTTGATGTTTGCAAAGGATTCTGGGAAACAGAACCTGGTCCGAGCCACACAAGTCACCCCATCTTGGATCCCCCTAGGTCTCTAGTTTTCAGAAATGCACATGTTTGGTAGGTTTCCCTAGGTGCCGGCTGAGCTAGAGGCCAAAATCTACAGGTAGGCACTTTGCAAAAAACACCTCTGTTTTCTTTCAAAAATTTGGATGTGTCCACGTTGTGCTTTGGGGTGTTTCCTGTCGCGGGCGCTAGGACTACCCACACAAGTGAGGTATTATTTTTATAGGGAGACTTGGGGGAAAGCAGGGTGGGAGGAAATTTGTGGCTCCTCTCAGATTCCAGAACTTTCTGCCACAGAAATGTGAGGAACATGTGCTTTTTTGGCCAAATTTTGAGGTTTGCAAGGATTCTGGGTAACAGAACCTGCTCCGAGCCACACAAGTCACCCCATCTTGGATTCATCTAGGTCTCTAGTTTTCAGAAATGTACAGGTTTGGTAGGTTTCCCTAGGTGCCGGCTGAGCTAAAGGCCAAAATCTACAGGTTGGCACTTTGCAAAAAACACCTCTGTTTTCTTTCAAAAATGTGGATGTGTCCATGTTGTGCTTTGGGGCGTTTCCTGTAGTGGACGCTAGGCCTACCCACACAAGTGAGGTATCATTTTTATCGGGAGACTTGGGGGAACGCTGGGTGGGAGGAAATTTGTGGCTCCTCTCAGATTCCAGAACTTTATGCCACATAAATGTGAGGAACATGTGTTTTTTTAGCCAAATTATGAGGTTTGCAAAGGATTCTGGGTAACAGAACCTGGTCCGAGCCACACAAGTCACCCCATCTTGGATTCCCCTAGGTCTCTAGTTTTCAGAAATGCACAGGTTTGGTAGGTTTCCCTAGGTGCCGGCTGAGCTAGAGGCCAAAATCTACAGGTAGGCACTTTGCAAAAAACACCTCTGTTTTCTTTCAAAAATTTGGAAGTGTCCACGTTGCGCTTTGGGGCGTTTCCTGTCGTGGGCGCTAGGCCTACCCACACAAGAGTTGTATCATTTTTATCGGGAGACTTGGGGGAACGCTGGGTGGAAGGAAACTTGTGGCTCCTCTCAGATTCCAGAACTTTCTGCCACAGAAATGTGAGGAACATGTGTTTTTTTAGCCAAATTTTGAGGTTTGCAAAGGATTCTGGGTAACAGAACCTGGTCCGAGCCACACAAGTCACCCCATCTTGGATTCCCCTAGGTCTCTAGTTTTCAGAAATGCACAGGTTTGGTAGGTTTCCCTAGGTGCCGGCTGAGCTAGAGGCCAAAATCTACAGCTAGGCACTTTGCAAAAAACACCTCTGTTTTCTTTCAAAAATTTGGATGTGTCCACGTTGCGCTTTGGGGCATTCCTATCGCGGGCGCTAGGCCTACCCACACAAGTGAGGTATCATTTTTATCGGGAGACTTAGGGGAACGCTGGTAGAAGGAAATTTGTGGCTCCTCTCAGATTCCAGAACGTTCTGCCAACAAAAATGTGAGGAACATGTGTTTTTTAACTTAATTTTGAGGTTTGCAAAGGATTCTGGGTAACAGAACCTGGTCCGAGCCACACAAGTCACCCCATCTTAGATTCCCCTAGGTCTCTAATTTTCAGAAATGCACAGGTTTGGTAGGTTTCTCTACGTGCCGGCTGAGCTAGAGGCCAAAATCTACAGGTAACACTTTGCAAAAAACACCTCTGTTTTCTTTAAAACATTTGGATGTGTCCACGTTGCGCTTTGGGGCGTTACCTGTCGCGGGCGCTAGGCCTACCCACACAAGTGAGGTAATCATTTTTATCGGGAGACTTGGGGGAACGCTGGGTGGAAGGAAAATTCGTGGCTCCTCTCAGATTCCAGAACTTTCTGCCACAGAAATGTGAGGAACATGTGTTTTTTTTGCCAAATTATGAGGTTTGCAAAGGATTCTGGGTAACAGAACCTGGACCGAGCCACACAAGTCACCCCATCTTGGATTCCCCTAGGTCTCTAGTTTTCAGAAATGCACAGGTTTGGTAGGTTTCCCTAGGTGCCGGCTAAGCTAGAGGCCAAAATCTACAGGTAGGCACTTTGCAAAAAACACCTCTGTTTTCTTTCAAAAATTTGGATGTGTCCACGTTGTGCTTTGGGGTGTTTCCTGTTGCGGGCGCAAGGACTACCCACACAAGTGAGGTATCATTTTATAGGGAGACTTAGGGGGAAAGCAGGGTGGGAGGAAATTTGTGGCTCCTCTCAGATTCCAGAACTTTCTGCCACAGAAATGTGAGGAACATGTGTTTTTTTTTTGCCAAATTTTGAGTTTTGCAAAGGATTCTGGGTAACAGAACCTGGTTCTACAGCCACACAAGTCACCCCATCTTGGATTCCCCTAGGTCTCTAGTTTTCAGAAATGCACAGGTTTGGTAGGTTTCCCTACGTGCCGGCTGAGCTAGAGGCCAAAATCTACAGGTAGGCACTTTGCAAAAAACACCTCTGTTTTCTTTCAAAAATTTGGATGTGTCCACGTTGCGCTTTGGGGGCGTTTTCTGTCGCGGGCGCTAGGCCTAACCACACAAGTGAGGTATCATTTTTATCAGGGAGACTTGGGGGAACGCTGGGTGGAAGGAAATTTGTGGCTCCTCTCAGATTCCAGAACTTTCTGCAACAGAAATGTGAGGAACATGTGTTTTTTTTGCAAAATTTTGAGGTTTGCAAAGGATTCTGGGAAACAGAACCTGGTCCGAGCCACACAAGTCACCCCATCTTGGATTCCCCTAGGTCTCTAGTTTTCAGAAATGCACAGGTTTGGTAGGTTTCCCTAGGTGCCCGGCTGAGCTAGAGGCCAAAAATCTACAGGTAGGCACTTTTGAAAAAAACACCTCTGTTTTCTTTCAAAATTTTGGATGTGTCCACGTTGCGCTTTGGGGCGTTTCATGTTGCGGGCGCTAGGGCTACCCACACAAGTGAGGTATCATTTTTATCGAGAGACTTGGGGGAATGCTGGGTGGAAGGAAATTTATGGCTCCTCTCAGATTCCAGAACTTTCTCCCACAGAAATGTGAGGAACATGTGCTTTTTTAGCCAAATTTTGAGGTTTGCAAGGATTCTGGGTAACAGAACCTGGTCCGAGCCACACAAGTTAACCCATCTTGGATTCCCCTCGGTCTCTAGTTTCTGAAATGCACAGGTTTGGTAGGTTTCCCCTAGGTGCCGGCTGAGCTAGAGGCCAAAATCTACAGCTAGGCACTTTGCAAAAAACACCTCTGTTTTCTTTCAAAAATTGGATTTGTCCACGTTGCGCTTTGGGGCGCTTCCTGTCGCGGGCGCTAGGCCTACCCAACACAAGAGAGGTATCACTTTTTATCAGGAGACTTGGGGGAATGCTGGTTGGAAGGAAATTTGTGGCTTCTATCAGATTCCAGAACTTTCTGCCACAGAAATATGAGGAACATGTGTTTTTTTAGCCAGATTTTGAGGTTTGCAAAGGATTCTGGATAACAGAACCTTGTCCGAGCCACACAAGTCACCCCATCTTGGATTCCCCTAGGTCTCTAGTTTTCAGAAATGCACAGGTTTGGTAGGTTTCCATAGGTTGCCCGGCTGAGCTAGAGGCCAAAATCTACAGGGTAGCACCTATGCAAAAAACACCTCTGTTTTCTTTAAAAAATTTGGATGTGTCCACGTGGCGCTTTTGGGGTGTTTCCTGTCGCGGGCGCTAGGCCTACTCACACAAGTGAGGTATCATTTTTATCGGGAGACTTGGGGGAACGCTGGTTGGAAGGAAATTTGTGGCTCCTCTCAGATTCCAGAACTTTCTGCCACAGAAATGTGAGGAACATGTGTTTTTTTAGCCAAATTTTGAGGTTTGCAAAGGATTCTGGGTAACAGAACCTGCTCCGAGTCACACAAGTCACCCCATCTTGGATTCATCTAGGTCTCTAGTTTTCAGAAATGTACAGGTTTGGTAGGTTTCCCTAGGTGCCGGCTGAGCTAAAGGCCAAAATCTACAGGTTGGCACTTTGCAAAAAACACCTCTGTTTTCTTTCAAAAATGTGGATGTGTCCATGTTGTGCTTTGGGGCGTTTCCTGTCGTGGACGCTAGGGCCTACCCACACAAGTGAGGTATCATTTTATCGGGAGACTTGGGGGAACGCTGGGTGGGAGGAAATTTGTGGCTCCTCTCAGATTCCAGAACTTTATGCCACATAAATGTGAGGAACATGTGTTTTTTTAGCCAAATTATGAGGTTTGCAAAGGATTCTGGGTAACAGAACCTGGTCCGAGCCACACAAGTCACCCCATCTTGGATTCCCCTAGGTCTCTAGTTTTCAGAAATGCACAGGTTTGGTAGGTTTCCCTAGGTGCCCGGCTGAGGCTAGAGGCCAAAATCTACAGGTAGGCACTTTGCAAAAAACACCTCTGTTTTCTTTCAAAAATTTGGAAGTGTCCACGTTGCGCTTTGGGGCGTTTCCTGTCGTGGGCGCTAGGCCTACCCACACAAGAGTTGTATCATTTTTATCGGGAGACTTGGGGGAACGCTGGGTGGAAGGGAAACTTGTGGCTCCTCTCAGATTCCAGAACTTTCTGCCACAGAAATGTGAGGAACATGTGTTTTTTTAGCCACATTTTGAGGTTTGCAAAGGATTCTGGGTAACAGAACCTGGTCCGAGCCACACAAGTCACCCCATCTTGGATTCCCCCTAGGTCTCTAGTTTTCAGAAATGCACAGGTTTGGTAGGTTTCCCTAGGTGCCGGCTGAGCTAGAGGCCAAAATCTACAGCTAGGGCACTTTGCAAAAAACACCTCTGTTTTCTTTCAAAAATTTGGATGTGTCCACGTTGCGCTTTGGGGCATTCCCTATCGCGGGCGCTAGGCCTACCCACACAAGTGAGTATCATTTTTATCGGGAGACTTAGGGGAACGCTGGGTTAGAAGGAAATTTGTGGCTCCTCTCAGATTCCAGAACGTTCTGCCACAAAAATGTGAGGAACATGTGTTTTTTAACTTAATTTTGAGGTTTGCAAAGGATTCTGGGTAACAGAACCTGGTCCGAGCCACACAAGTCACCCCATCTTGGATTCCCCTAGGTCTCTAATTTTCAGAAATGCACAGGTTTGGTAGGTTTCTCTACGTGCCGGCTGAGCTAGAGGCCAAAATCTACAGGTAACTACTTTGCAAAAAACACCTCTGTTTTCTTTAAAACATTTGGATGTGTCCACGTTGCGCTTTGGGGCGTTACCTTGTCACGGGCGCTAGGCCTACCCACACAAGTGAGGTATCATTTTTATCGGGAGACTTGGGGGAACGCTGGTTGGAAGGAAATTTGTGGCTCCTCTCAGATTCCAGAACTTTCTCCCACAGAAATATGAGGAACATGTGCTTTTTTAGCCAAATTTTGAGGTTTGCAAGGATTCTGGGTAACAGAACCTGGTCCGAGCCACACAAGTTAACCCATCTTGGATTCCCCTCGGTCTCTAGTTTTCTGAAATGCACAGGTTTGGTAGGTTTCCCTAGGTGCCGGCTGAGCTAGAGGCCAAAATCTAAAGCTAGGCACTTTGCAAAAAACACCTCTGTTTTCTTTCAAAAATTTGGATTTGTCCACGTTGCGCTTTGGGGCGCTTCCTGTCGCGGGCGCTAGGCCTGCCCACACAAGAGAGGTATCATTTTTATCAGGAGGCTTGGGGGAATGCTGGTTGGAAGGAAATTTGTGGCTTCTATCAGATTCCAGAACTTTCTGCCACAGAAATATGAGGAACATGTGTTTTTTTAGCCAGATTTTGAGGTTTGCAAAGGATTCTGGATAACAGAACCTTGTCCGAGCCACACAAGTCACCCCATCTTGGATTCCCCTAGGTCTCTAGTTTTCAGAAATGCACAGGTTGGTAGGT